>NC_056061.1:67702954-68005984 GCF_016772045.2 Ovis aries
TTGCCCAGAGCAAGAGATTTCGAGTTCCAAACTCCTGTATATGGTCTACTCAGCAAAACAAAAGCTCTGCAATTACCCTGACACCCACTGGGGAGAGGAAATTTAGCAATGATTTACTGTCATTCTAAAATGCGTTTAGAAAGTTCTCTTACCATTCAATCACCCATCCATCAAAGCAGTTTATAAGAACGTTTCTTCTAACAACACAGTTTCCTCTGCGAGAACAATTCTGGTAAGTGGATTACCTTCAATGAGCCACACTTCCAGGGATATTTTGGCACCATTAAGAGTCTGTGGGCTTCCCTGATGACTCAGTGGTAAAGAATCTGCCTGCAATGAAGGAGATGGGGTTCCATCCTTGACTTGGGAAGGTCCCCTGGAGAAGGAAGTGACAATCCACTCTAGTATTCTTGCCTGGAGAATTCCATGGACAGCGGAGCCTGGCGGGCTACAGGCCATAGGGTCACAAGAGTTGGATATGACTTAGCAACTGAACAACAGCAAAGAGACTGGCACCCCCAGGCCATCTGGTTCTTCTAACACAGTACACTGGTGATGCTTCCAGACAGTGGGGACATTGCAGAGGGGCCAGTTGTTGAGAAGGAAATAATGAGCACAGGTAGAATGTGAATCGCCACTGAGCCATCCACATGGATTGTTGACAGCAGGAAAATGACATCTTACATGATGAAGAGGGACTGGGAAGGTGATGTGCTGCCAGATGTGCTGGTCTGGATACATTCACATCAAGAGCATTCCTGGCAAGATGAGTAGCTTTGGCAAACTTACGGACAGATCTCCGGGAGTGGGGGGGTGGGGGGAGGCGGGGGTGCTTCAGATCTGTGTGAGATTTAGCCAGTGACTTGCGCCTAGTCTCAACACTACCCTTTCTGAAGCTTTTCAGTGACTCCCTTTAATGTTCAGAAATCTCATAACTTAGTAGAGCTCTCTATAGCAAATAGAGTCCATTTTTAAACCTGAAACTGATTGTTTCCATCAGCTACATCAGCACAGTTGCTAGTTGCTGCTGCTCTTTTGGCCTGTAAGTAACAACCCTTCCTGATTAACAGCAAAAAAACCAGTCTGGCTAATGAACGGCACTGGCACTATATTTCATATCTAAAGCAAGAATGGCAGGACATACTTAAAGTGAAGCAAGAATATAACCTACAGCCCAGATTACTGTACCCAGCAAGGATCTCATTCAAATATAAAGGAGAAGTCAAAAGCTTTACAGACAAGCAAAAGGTGAGAGAATTCAGCACCACCAAACCAGCTTTCCAACAAATGCTAAAGGATCTTCCCTAGACATGAAACACAGAAAGGGTGTATGAACCTGAACCCCAAACAACAAAGTAAACGGCAACAGGATCATACTTATCAATAATTACCTTAAATGTAAATGGGTTGAATGCCCCAACCAAAAGACAAAGACTGGCTGATTGGATACAAAAACAAGATCCATATATATGTTATCTACAAGAGACCTACCTCGAAACAAGGGACACATACAGACTGAAAGTGAAGGGCTGGAAAAAGATATTCCACGCAAATGGAGATCAAAAGAAAGCAGGAGTAGCAATACTCATATCAGATAAAATAGACTTTAAAACAAATTCTGTGAAAGGAACAAAGAGGGACACTACATAATGATCAAAGGATCAATCCAAAAAGAAGATATGACAATTATAAATATATATGCACCCAACACAGGAGCACCGCAACATGTAAGACAAACGCTAACAAGTATGAAAGGGGAAATTAACAATAACATAATAATACTGGGAGACTTTAATACCCCACTCACACCTATGGATAGATCAGCTAAACAGAAAATTAACAAGGAATCACAAACTTTAAATGATACAATAGACCAGTTAGATCTAATTGATATATATAGGACATTTCACCCCAATACAATGAATTTCACCTTTTTCTCAAGCTCACACAGAACCTTCTCCAGAATAGATTACATCCTGGGCCATAAATCTAGCCTTGGTAAATTAAAAAAAATTGAAATCATTCCAAGCATCTTTTCTGACCACAATGCAGTAAGATTAGACCTCAATTACAGGAGAAAAACTTTTAAAAATTCCAACATATGGAGGCTGAACAACACGCTGCTGAATGACCAACAAATCACAGAAGAAATCAAAAAGAAATCAAAATATGCATAGAAACGAATAAAAATGAAAACATTGCCTTCTCCGAAAAATGAAAACACAACAACCCAAAACCCGTGGGACACTGTAAAAGCAGTGCTAAGGGGAAGGTTCATAGCAATACAGGCTTACCTCAAGAAACAAGAAAAAAGTCAAATAAATAACCTAACTCTACACATAAAGCAACTAGAAAAGGAAGAAATGAAGAACCCCAGGGATAGTAGTAGGAAAGAAATCTTAAAAGTTAGGGCAGAAATAAAAGCAAAAGAAACAAAAGAGACCATAGCAAAAATCAACAAAGCCAAAAGCTGGTTCTTTGAGAGGATAAATAAAACTGACAAACCATTAGCCAGACTCATCAAGAAACAAAGGAAAAAATCAAATCAATAAAATTAGAAATGAAAATGGAGAGATCATAATAGACAACACAGAAATACAAAGGATTATAAAAGACTACTATCAGCAATTATATGCCAATAAAATGGACAACTTGGAAGAAATGGACAAATTCTTAGAAAAGTACACAGGCAATAAATGCTGGAGAGGGGTGTGGAGAAAAGGGAACCCTCTTACAGTGTTGGTGGGAATGTAAACTAGTACAGCCACTATGGAGAACAGTGTGGAGATTCCTTAAAAAACCGGAAATAGAACTGCCTTATGACCCAGCAATCCCACTGCTGGGCATACACACCAAGGAAACCAGAATTGAAAGAGACACATGTACCCCAATGTTCATTACAGCACTGTTTATAATAGCCAGGACATGGAAACAACCTAGATGTCCATCAGCAGATGAATGGATAAGAAAGCTGTGGTACACATACACAATGGAGTATTACTCAGCCATTAAGAATACATTTGAATCAGTTCTAATAAGGTGGATAAAACTGGAGCCTACTATATAGAGTGAAGTAAGCCAGAAAGAAAAACACCAATACAGTATACTAACACATATATACGGAATTTAGAAAGATGGTAACGATAGCCCTCTATGCAAGACAGCAAAAGAGACACAGATATATAGAACAGTCTTTTGGACTCTGTGGGATAGGGCGAGGGTGGCATGATTTGGGAGAATGGCTTTGAAACATGTATATTATCATATGTGAAATGGATCACCAGTCCAGGTTCGATGCAGGATACAGGATACTTGGGGCTGGTGCACTGGGATGACCCAGAGGGATGGTATAGGGAGGGAGTTGAGAGGGGGGTTCAGGACTGGGAACTCATGTACACCCGTGGCGGATTCATGTTGATGTATGGCAAAACCAATACAATAATGTAAAGTAATTAGCCTCCAATTAAAATAAATAAATTTATATATTAAAAAAAATCTGTAATGAGCATCAAATATAGCGAAAAAGAGTGATTTTTACCTGCTTCTTAATCTTCCCAATTGCCCTCTAGAGCAACAGAGCTCTCCTTGGAAACTCAGTCCATAATAAACACATGTCTGTGAACAAATATACACATTATTTTGCCAAAGGGTGATTTCTTTGGTTTTTGAGCTACAAATAACCCCTGAAAAGTGGCTTTCTCAACTAAATATGCAGTCATTACAGTGTATTTATAGTGATTAAAAATCTTTATTAGGGACTTACTTAGATTTTCAGTAGATCTGCTTTTTAATTTTGCAATTTTATGACCATGGAGCATTGGACACACACGTTTTAAAAAATGCACCCAACTTCTACATGAAGATAAAATCAGGCTTTGTCAGTAATTAATAGTTTTATGCTAGTAGAATCTTCTTGGAATTATCTTGATTTGGGGAACACTATAATTTCTATTAGCATAATTATAAGGCCAATTAGAAAATATATACTGGTTTTCTCTGGGTTAAGAGCTTGGGTGGAAAAATTCAGGAAAACATTCATGAGTTGCTACTTTACCTCCGGCACTCTGCTCATCCTGCTCTGACTCCACATTTTCTGACTCGGAGACTATTTGCAGAGGACACCTGTTTTAAATGTACCAACAGGAAATACCTATGTTGTCTTTTCATAATCTGATGCTGCATCTGGTTAGCTGAAATGTGACGCTGCCCACAGACTGAAGCAACTTCAGTGTGACAGCATTTACTGGAAGGCAGAGGGAATCCAGTTTATATTTATTTTCCTTCTATTAAGATCTGGCATTGTAGCATAAAAAAAAAAAGGGGGGGCAAAACCAGTTTAACTCTCAAAAGATTAGTATTAAATTACATACAGGAATTTTACATCTAGACTCAGTATAATTTGCCCTTAATGCATAGAACTGTTGTCTGACAATGCTTGCTTTATAACATTTTATTTATAAACTTTTTGTCCAGTCTGTCTTGTTATATATCGATAGGATATTTATTAATATAAACCTTCAGTGGAAAAGTGCAGGGCAGTCTGCCCGCTGGAATAGAATTAACAAGGGAATTTCATAATGATTAACGGTAGTCTAGCATTAAAATTCCAACTGGGTCCAAACGCAAGCAAGTCACAGGAGGCGGGTGGGATGCGCGGTTTACACCCCACGTGCACGCCTCCGACGGTGCCACTCGGCCAGCAAGTCCTCGAGCTGGACCGTTGGTCCACACTGGGGTCCCCTCCTTCCGAGCGGGTTTCCAGGCCCCGGTGCCCGGCCCCGCGCCCGCCCAGCCCGGGCCGCGCTCCGTCTTCGCCCGGCAGACGCCGCGGGCCGCGGTTCCCGGAGCCCCATGCGCGCTCCTCGAGCCCCGGCCGCCCTCGGAGGCCGCCCACCCGCTCCTGGGACTCCGAAGGGGTGTCCCCGGCCAGGTCTCCAGGGCTGGCGAAGGCAGCAGCAGAATGACGGAGATGACGAAAGAGCTGACGCCACGCCGCCCACCCGGCCGCCGCCGGAGCCCGCACACGCCGCCCCGCCCGGGCGGTCGCCCGCGCGCTCGCGCTCGCGCCGGTCCCGCGGGGCGCGCCCCGCCTCCTCCCGCCCCGCCCCGCCCGGGGTTCCCACGGCGCCCGCCCGCGCCCGGCGCCGTCCTCCCCGCCGCCCAGGCCTTTGGCGAACATGGCGCTTGTCCCCTGCCAGGTGCTGCGGGTGGCCATCCTGCTGTCCTACTGCTCTATCCTGTGCAACTACAAGGCCATCGAAATGCCCTCGCATCAGACCTACGGAGGGAGCTGGAAATTCCTGACGTTCATTGATCTGGTAAGGCCGCCCCCCTCCCCTCCCCCGTCCTCCCCGCACCCGGAACCCGCGTGTGTTTGTGGGTGCGTCGGCGTCTGCGCGCGTGCCGCCGGCATCTAGCCGCGTCCTCGATTCTTCCCCAGTGACTGCGTCTCAAAGGCCCCGCTGCCCCCGCAGCAGTACCTTCGGAAGCACCCAGCGTTGCCTGGTAGCTGGGGCACAAGTGCAGATGGGTCGCAGCCAGGTGGTGGGCTCTTTGGAGGGGAACACACACCTGCTTCTAAGAGGTGCCTTGGGAAGATTCTCCTCTTAGCAAATGGATCGGACGACCTTGATCAGGAGCGGCCTGGGACCCATTCGACCCCCAGGATGCTTTCCCGAGCACCCACCGTGGGATCAATTTGCAGCAGCTGGAAGACACTGGCTATCTTCGAATGACTTGAAGCTTCCTCTGAAAGGACCAGAGTCCTCCTCACAAAGAAGAGAAAGCTCCTCAGAAACAAGAGAAATCGCCTAATAAAGTTGTCTTCCTTTTATCTGGTTTTTTTGCCCCTTGTCACTAATTTACTTCCAAACTTTGTCCTCAGAAACATTAGAAGAGAAAGATTTTCCAAATGTATTCTCATCGCTGCACTTCTCCCTATCTTACCGTGTAAAAGTTCACAGTAGTTTGCATAAGCAACTCCTCTGTTGGCACAACATCATGGCCTTGGAAGTTGTAGTTTGTTCCCTTTCTTTTCGACAGCTTACAACTTCTGGCACTAAAAGGGCCAGAGAATCAGCCTGAGCATAAGACTCAATAAGGACATGGGGTGGAACCTAGGAACTTCAAGGTGATAGGTGACTAAGACGAGCTCAAACACACAGTAAAAGATGGTCAAGTACGAACAGAGAAAAGTGAGAAGTTCTAGGGACTAGAGAAAATGTAGAACCCAGTAAAACCGGTCGCCAGACCTACCACTACAGGAGGTTCCGCTGCACAAACGAGATTGTAATCTCTTATTGTTGACCCTTCATTTTGATGAAGAGAACTTGATAACTGTTTTGAGATGCTTCCAAAGGCTGAGGATCCTTCAAAGAAATGCAGTCAGCGGGAGTTTTGTGTAGAAATGCCATTTTAAATCTGTATCTTGTTAGATATGTTCTGAGAGGAATTAAAGTCATTTTTTTCTCAGCACTCTCCAAATTGGGCACCAAGACTGCCCAGGACATAGTGTTTCAGGGGTTTCAATTTTCAGTTCCTCAACTTCCAGGTCTTTCTTGAAACGGATCTGCCTCTGAACATGGCTATTGCCTGCCAGTTCTCCTTTCTTCTGCCCCATTCATCCAAGGCTCAAGCACATGACAAGGCTCTGTGCTGTATTTATCTGTTCCTTTTAGCTTTCAGAAGATGGACTGGTGTCACTAGAACTATCTTTATATTTGCTTGAAAAACAAAGTCAGACTTGTCTTGACAGAAGGTCGTCTTGGGTTGATTAGTTCATCCACGGGCTCTACCTTTTCTAATCTTCCATAGACTCAGTGAAACCTGCAGTCCTGAGATTCTAATAAATATGGATCAGAGCATTAGAAATCATGTCCCCTTTCAACTGTGCAAACTTAGGTTATTTAGATGTTTAAACATTTAGATGTTATTGAGAATTATGTGCATAGATTTTCAGAATTCTTTTTTACTGGCTATATGAAGAAAATCTCTCGGATCACTACCTTATCCTGTTCTTGACCTCACTTAGACCTGGCCCAAGGAACTGCATTGAGTTGATACACTGATGAAAACCCCAACAGAACCATAGGAGCTGTGAACAGTTCTCAGAAGTATTAGATGTAATTTTGAGGGCATAGGAGAGAGCATCAGCAGGTGAGAGGGGGAGATATTGAGGGTGTCATTAACCTGTGCAAGAGATGACAACTTCTCACACTGGCATGGCTTACTGTGTGTTACAGAAGAAGACTCACAAGAAACAATATATCTCTCATAACCTTTGTGTGACATCAGACTTTAATAGAACCCATCTGACTGCTTAAACTGTCATACAATTTGTATTTTAGCATTTGGCGATTGGACCTGCCTGTTTTAAATAATGATAATCACCACAAACATGCTTTTGTCTATCAGAATTTAGGCCATGAATTCAAATTTGAAGCTTTTACTTTGTTTTACATTTAGATTCAGTTTGCATAGGGCCTTCAGCCAATCATTCAAACTCTATCTCTGTGGCTTTGGATTGAAATATAATAAATCCTTAGTTGAGAGTTCCTGTGAGAAAGTACAGTCTAGAATATATTCAAAGAAACACTCATGCAAAGTGTTATTCTTTTTGTTATTAGAGATTTAGAGTCTTTGGCGCATAAGCATTGTACAGCTGTTTAAACAACCATCCTGTCAATCCCTAGTAATGGCATGAAAAGATTAGGCTACTATAATTGACTCATTTAATTTCTCATTTTTTGTGTGTTTAAGAAAATAATAAACACTATTACTTCAGTGCTTTGGCCATTTTTAATGGTTCTAAACCCATTAGAGCAATTCTGAAAGAAGAAGTTTCTTAAAACTTCAAGGAAAAGGCCCTTTTTGTAGGCAACTTAGTAGGCAACTTAGATCACAGAGAATCAAGACATTTATCCTGGTGGTCACACTCTGATTCTGTGATCTGTGGCATCAGTTTACCAAAATGTAGCTCAGAAATTTTAGGCAACATGGATCCAGGATAATATGGTTATGCCGCAGTGGCCATTCCAGCCATATCTTCTTTCTTTGAGTATGAGAGTCATCCCAATAGAATCGGAGCTCATGGCTAAAAACTGAAATGCAAGTTATTGCTATCAGTAATCTTACCCTATTTTTTTTTCCCTAAGAGCTTCATTTCCTAGAATCAAAGAACAGTGAGAAAACTAAACGTGCTTCAGGAAAATTCAAGTTAGTAAATGGAAATGGAACACTTGGCATGAAAGGCAGAATAATAGACCACCCCCTCTCCAAAAAAAAAGTCTGCATCCTGATCCTTGGAGCCTGTAAATATGTGAGGTTACATGGCAAAGGAATTAAGATTGCTAATCAACTGACCTTCAAAGAGAGAGGTTTATCTACAGTTTATTGCAGTTTATCTACGTTACTGCAAGGTTTCTTAAAAGTGAAGGGAGGCAGAAGAGATGAATGAGTTGGAGGAAGATGGGACAGTGGAAGGAAGTCACAGAGAGATACAACATTGCTGGCTTTGAAGGTGAAGGAAGGGGCCATGAGCCAAGGAATGTGGGAGGTGTCTACAGGCTGTAAAGGGCAAGGAAATAACCCCTCTCCCAGAGACTCCAGAAGAAACACAGTTCTGCTGACACCCTGATTTTAGTCATGTGAAACCCATTTTGGACTTCTGACCTCCAGAACCATAAAATAATAAACCATGAAATAATAAATCTGCATTTAAACCACTAAACTTATGGTAATTTGTTGCAGCCGCAATAGAAAGCTTGTACACTTGGCTCTAAAGCCTGTGACCTAAAAAAAAAAACCTTAAACGTTATTGTACTTATGCAATAAGATAATGACTTAGATAGTTCTTTATGTATATTAGACAATTGGTTAATTTTAGTTTTAACTATAATACAGGTTTTTCCCTTCTGCATCTGTGAAACTGTGCTGGGAAGACATACATGTGACAACGGGCAATGTAAGAATCTATAAAAGTGGAATAGCTTCAGAAAAACTAGGCCTTTTCTTTACTGTGAAGTATTTTAGAAATTATCATTGTGCAGCATGCCATGCCAGAAGGAATACTCTTAACTGGAAATAAACTGGAAAGAGAAAAATATTGAACTGACTACTGTTCAAATATTTTCTTAACCAGTATTACTGGTGAAGAATTTTCTTCAAATGATGTAGATTCATTCACTTATTCACTAATCAAGTAATTTCCCAAGTTATATAATAATTGACCTTCAACGTGATAGAAATGAAGAATCAGAATCAAACCAACATAAATAAAAGAAAAAACAGACTGGATGTTGAGGCCTAAGAGTAGTACTGGAATACAGTGGGGGTTTAGTAAACATTTGAATAGAGAGCATCTTTCCATGTGTTCAGTAAGTATTCTTTCCTTGTGTGTCCTCCTATAACCATTCAAAATACTGTGGATTTTTGGAAATATATCAATCAGAATTTTACTGAGCTCTATATGATAGAATGTCTAAACCATGAATGAGAATCAACTTCTCTGAAAAACATGAACTGGACATTTGTTATAAGAAATTATTATAGACTTGGGATTTAAGATGCTTTGATTTTTAAAAATTGAAACAGAAATGTGATGATCTGGTCCCATTTGCTCTAGTTTGTGGTTCTCACCGTTTCGAGGGTTATCATGTCTTGCGTGTGTGCATGCTCAGTTGTGTCCAACTCTTTGTGACCCCGTGGACTAAGAATACTGAAGTGGGTTTGCCATTTCCTACTCCAGGGGATCCACCTGATCTAGGGATCAAACCCATACCTCCTGCATCTGTTGCAGTGGCAGGTGGATTCTTTCTCACTGAACCACCTGGGAAGCCCTGTCATGTCTTAGGGCTCCATTATATTCATTATTTCTCCTGTGCTGACTTTCCATTCATGCACAGGCAGAATGTTGGTGAGGCCCTACCTCCTCAAAGTGTGGTCTGAGGACCAGAAGTGATCTCATCTGGGAGCCTCCTAGAAATGTGGAACCTTTGGCTCTGCCCCAGACTTTCCGAATAAGCATTTACCTGTTAATAATATCATTCTGTGATTTTTTTGCACATTCCAGTTTTAAAAATACTGCTCTAGGCCACAGTTTCTGTTTTGTCATTTACTATGGAATAGCTTGTAGAAAACAGCCTTCATATATTAATTCTGCCTACTGTATTTAAAACAATTAAGCATACTTCAAAATATATTCAATTATGTCACTTCTATTGTGACATGGTTAAAACGATGTTGTAATAAAAATGACAACTTTAAGTGAGAGAAAAATATGTATTTGGCACCAAGGGTAGGCTGTTTGTTGCAGCTGAGAAACAAATTTGGCTAATCTTTAGGGAAACGAAGCGAAAAAGAATACACGTTTGATTGCATTGTCTCTACTGTTGGAATAAAGGAAGCATAACAATTTATCAGGAAAAATACAATTCTTTCCAGACAACTGACTTTGCAAGGTTCTTTACCGCTCAGCTAGTCATACAAATGACCTTGGGTAGCATAGCAGATAATGCCTTTGATTATTTTCTAGCAGATTATCTATGGAAATATTCTTATAGTTTTTTTTTAATATTATGATTTTATGAAAGCCAAAGGCATGATCTTCTGTTTTGACTGGGTGAAGGCATTTTTGCAGAGGTTTAAGGTAATACAATCTGGATACTTATTTTTGTTATCTAAATCTGTTTTGTAAAAGAATTTAAGAAAACCACAGAGGAAGCAGGATAAATAAGAGTTCAGATGTGGAAAAGCTTGGGGTGTTCAAAGAACAGGAAATGGTCAAGTATACCTGGAGGATACATTTTTTTCTTTTAGGCATACTAAGAATTTTTGACCTTTAAAAATATTTAAAAGGGAGAATGAGCAGTGTAAGTATACTAAAGGATGCATTTGAGTTTGTCTTACATTTTCTTATATACTTATAAGAAAATATTCTTGATTCTAGTCCATGGCTTAATTTCAAATAGGAAATAAAATATCTTGAGAGGAGAGTCTATATACCATTATGTAACTATGATATTTAGCTTTGCCAGTCAAAACCACATAGTGCCATGTGAAGGCCAGTAGTTCACTGAGTAGTCTGAACAAAATTAGACAGGTTGTTGTGTTCAATATTGTGAAACTGCAACTTTTTTTTTTCAGTGCAATCAGACTTGACCCTAAATGCATATAAACTTCAAGGATTAAATAATGCTTTTTCCTAACCTGGGGGAAGAATTTTGAGTAGGATACTTTGCACAGAGTTCTCTTCCCTCTCTTTGAAAGTGTTTCTTTTGGATCAAGCATAAAATAGGGGCCTGGATTTGTCAGAGTTGGGGAAATAGTTGATGATATAATCACTCATTCCCTTTCTTAGTTGCAAATGTTATTGAAATTACAGAGTCATCTGACCATGCTGAGGTCACTTCTTTTCCCATCTCTGCCATTCCCTGTGTCTGGTATAACATTTAGCAAAATTGGTAGCTGCTCTTGAGGCTTTCATTTGTTTCTCTGTGTTCCCCTGAAATGTCACATGTTTCTGTGGAAGTGTGAACAATAGTACAGTTTTCCATATTGAATCAGATGTCCCCGTGATCCAAGCACACTTGGAAAAATCTTACTGCTTAGGATTCCATAACAACATAGCTTACTTTGTGTCTAGCAGTCTGTGGCTAGACAGTTAAAGGGCCTCTGTCTCCTCTGCCCGGTAGTCCTGCCAGAGGACTGAGTACAGGGCTCTCTCTATGCACATGAGAAAACCCCTGGAGCAGATACATCATGGAGGGCAGCAAGGTATGGGATGTTGCTTTGGTAGGCTGGATCAAATAGGTTAATGGAGAATCAGAGAAATTGCTGGAATTCACCAGGTGGCAAGAACACTGTCATTGTGAATCTTGAGCAAATGGCATGTGTTCAAGACAATGCTTTAGAAGCATGAAATTCTAAAAAATCGTTGAGATAATGGTTTAGCCCCTTCGTGTTGACTTTATTTTTTTTTCACCTTTTATTTTTTTATTTTATATTATTTTTTTTAGTTTTTTATTTTTTAAATTTTAATATCTTTAATTCTTACATGCGTTCCCAAACATGAACCCCCTCCCACCTCCCTCCCCATAACATCTCTCTGGGTCATCCCCATGCACCAGCCCCAAGCATGCTGCATCCTGCGAGTGTTGACTTTATACTTAGATCTCCCAGGATGTGTTATAACTTAACAGTTTAATTTCAGATCAACACATAGCATTCCAGAAAATTTGTACAATTCTGTTGCATAGAATTCCATAGCCTACATGCATGCTCAGTCGTGTCCAACTCTTTGGGACCCCATGGACTGTAGCTCACCAGGCTCCTCTGTCTATGGGATTATCCCAGCAAGAATACTGGAGTGGGTTGCCATTTCCTCTTCCGGGGAATCTTCCCAACCCAGAGGTCGAAACCATATCTCCTGTGGCTCCTGCCTCGGCAGGTGGATTCTTCACTGTTGAGCCACCTGGGAATCACGTAGCTGCTACCACAATCACTTAAAAATATTAGAATATTTTCCTGTGATATTCCCTTATAGTCAAACCCTCCCCCTAAATCTTAACAACCACAGGTTTGTTTTCTATCCTTATAGTTTTGCTTTTTCTAGAAATACATATATATAAAGCATATGGTATATAGTCTTTGAATCTGGCTCTTTTCATTTAGCATAATGCATTTCAGATTCATTCACACTGCTGTGTATATCCACAGTTTGTTCCATTTTAATGCTGAGTAGTATTTTATGGCATTGATATATTGCTTTGTGGATTCACTGATAAACTGAAGTGCATCTGAGTTTTTTTCTAGTTTGGAGTGATTGTAAGAAAAGCTGCTATAAATATTTGCACAAGTTTTGTATGAACATGAGCTTTCATTTTTTCTGGGAGTGGAATCACTTGGTTATATAGCAATTATATGCTTAGCCTGATAAGAAACCACCCAACTGTTTTCCAGAGTGGTTACGTCACGTGCCACTGCCTTTGGCAATTTATGAGAGTTTCAGTTGCTCTGTGTCCTCGTCTGTAGACATTGTCAAGTGTCTTCTACTTTAGCTGTTCTAATTGGTGTACAGTGTTATTTAATTTGCATCCCCCTCATGACTAATGATGTTAAGCCTCTTTTCTTGTACATCCTTATCATATATATATATCTTCTTTCCAGGTACTTGTTCAAATCTTTTGCCCATTTTAAGAAAAGATTGTTTTATTATTGTTAAGCTTAGAGAGTTTTTGTGTATGCTAAATAGAAGTTCTTTGTCAAATATGTGATTTGCAAACATTTTCTTGCTATCTGGGGCTATCTTTACATTTTGTTAGTAGAGGCAGTCCCCGATTTACATTGGTTCAACTTTATAGTGTTTTGATGGTATGAAAGCATTACACATTCATTGAAAGTTGCTCAGTGGTGGTGTCCAACTCTTTGCGACCCTATGGACTATACAGTCCATGGTATTCTCCAGGCCAGAATACAGGAGTGGGTAGCTGTTCCCTTCTCCAAGGGATCTTCCCAACCCAGGGATCGAACCCAGGTCTCCCGCATTGTTGGCTGATTCTTTACCACTTGAGCCGCAAAGGAAGCCCTCATTTTACTTATAAGTGAGCAGTTATGGATGATCAAGGGCTCAGACTGTCCTCTAGCAGCTTCCTTTGCTTAAGCAGAAGGGAAAAATGAAAGGAACACTCTCATACAGAGGTGGATGTCACCAGAGTGAACCCTGTCATTCTGGATGTGAACCCCGCCATTCTGGTTGTGAGGCCGCTTGGAAATACGAGCAAGCTCAAGGGGCTCAGAGTGTTGGTTGGGACAGGATGCAGGTAGTTAACATCTAGGAGCAGAGTCAGGAAACCAGCATTTACATCTATCTACACTGTGCATTGACAGCGGAAGCCAGGGCAAGAAGCTTTACTCTGCCGACCCTTGCTTTGTTTATAAGCATGTGATATGTAGTACGATATGCTCTTGTGATGCAAGCCTCAGCTCCCAGGCAGCCGTGGGGTCAGGAAGGCAAACAACTGATACACTTAAAACCATTCTGTATCCACACAGCCATTCGGTTTTTCACTTTCAGTAGATTATTCAATAAACTACATGAGACATTCAACACTTGATTTTAAATTAAGCTTTGGATTAGACTGTTTTTCCCAACTGTAGGCTAATGTAAGTATTCTGAGCACGTTTAAGGCAGGTTAGGCTCAGCTATGGTGTTTGGTAAGTTGTGCATATTAAATGCTTTTTCAGCTAAGGCAGTATTTTCCCCTTACCATGAGTTTGTCATGGTACGGATGCACCACACTTTGTTTAATCATTCATCCATTGAAAGTAATCTGGCTTGTTTCTGCTTTTGAGCTATTATGTATAAAGCTGCTATGAATACTCATGTATAGATTTTTATGTGAACATAAGTTTTTATTTCTCTGGCATACATGTCCAAGAGGGCAATTTCTGGGTTTTATCATGATTGCAATTTTAGTTTTAAAAGAAACTATCTAGGGCCACAGAATGGCTATACCAGTTTACATTTCCACCAGCAATATACGAGTGATACATTTTCCCCTCATGTTGACAGTTACGTGGTGGTGTCACTATTTTGAAATCTTGGCCATTTTAACTGATGTGTAGTGCCCTCTCATTGTGGTTATAATTTGCATTTCTCAAGTGCCTAATAATCTTGAACATCTTTTCCTGTCTTACTTGCCATGTGTATATCCTCTTTAGTGAAACAAATAGTATTCTTTTGTTAAATTTTACTTTCTGGTTGTTTATTGTTAGTATATAGAGATATAATTAGTTTTTACATACTGACCTTATATCCTGTGACTTTGCTAACTCACTTATTCATTCTATGAGCTTTGTTGTGAATTTCATGGAGTTTTTTTTTTTTTTATGTAGACAGGCATATCATCTGGTAATAGAGACAGTTTTCTTCCTTTCTAATCATCATGCCTTTTATTTCTTTTTCATGTCTTATTGTCTTGTTTAAGACTTCTAATATGATGTTCATAATATGCGTTGAGAGTGGATAGTCTTGTCATTTCACTTTTAGGGGGACTTTTTTTGCACTTAAGTATAATATTAGCTATAGATTTTTTGCATACCCTCTTTATCACTTTGAGCACAATTCCTATTTCTTGTTTACTGAGAAGTTTTTTTTTAAAATACCATAAATGGATGTTGAATTTTGTCATGTGACTTTAACTGCATCTATTGATACGTTCATATGACTTTTTTTCTCTTAACATTGATTGATTTTTGGATATTAAGTTGATCCTGCTTTCCCAGAGTGAATGTACTTGATTGTGGTATAGTGTCCTTTTTATCCCTGGAGAAGAAAATGGCAATTTGCTAGCATTTTGTTGATTTTACCTCTCTGTTAAAGAGGAATATTTATAGTTTTGGGGGTGGTTTTTTTTTTTTTTTGGCCTGGCTTTGATAGTATTGTAATGGTGTAGCCTTATTCCTTCTTGATGTTCTGGAAGAAGACTGAGTAAATTTGCTATTACTTCCTCCTGAAATTTGTGATAGAATTTACAAGAGAAAATCACTGAGCCTTGAGTTTCCTTGGTTGAAAATTCAATTTGGTTGATTTCAAGACATAAGATTATTCAGGTTATTTCTTTTCTTTTGAGATGTGGTAGTTTATATCTTTCAGGGAATTGATTCATTTCATCTAATGTCAAGATTCTCTCCTTTTCTTTCATTGTCTTTAGGGTCTGTAGTGATAACCAAAGTTCATTCCTGTCACTGGGAATCTGTATCTTTTTTCTTCATTAGTATGGCTAAGGACTTCTCAGTTTTGTTTATTTTTTCAGAGGTCAGCTGTTGGTTTCATTGGCTTTGTCCTGTTGTTTTTCTTTTTTTCAGTTTCATTGATTTCTGCATTTAAACTTTATTACTTTCTCCCTTCTGTTTGTATTGGGTTTAATTGGTTCTTATTTTATTAGTTTTCTAATGTGGAAACAGGTTTATTAAATTGAGTTCTTTTTTCTTTTATAATATTTAATACTGCTTTAGTTTCATGTTACAAATTTTAATATACTTTATTTTCATTGTCATTCATTTAAAAATATTTTAATATCTCCTTTGAAGTTCAAAAAATTATTAAGACTTCATTTTTTTAGAGCAGTTTTAGGTTCACAGCAAAATTGAGGAAATGTAGGTTTCCTATACACCCCTTGCCCTTACCAGAGTCTTTCTATTTTACAATGGGTTATTGAAACACGTGGTGTTTAGTTTATACATTTTTGGCTATATCTCAGATATGTTTCTGTCATTTTTCTAGTTTAATTTCATTCTGATCAGAAATCATTTTCTGCATAAGTTCACTTCTTTTAAAATTTGTTGTTTGTTTTTATGGCCTTGAGTATGGACTGTCATGTTAAATATTCCATGTACACTTGAATGTCAGTTACATTAAGTTAGTGAATAATGTTGATCAGGTCCCCTGTATCTTGCTGATTTTCTGTCTGACTACTCTCTTATTAACTGAGAGAGGAACCTTGAAGTCTCTGAGTGTAATTGTGTAATTGTGGGTTTGTCTACTTCTTGTTTCAGTTTTACCTCACATATTTTGGGGCATATATTTTGTTAAGTACATACACATTTAGGAATGCTGTATATCTTGATGAATCATTTGTTTCATGATTATAAATAGTCTTTTTCCTTGATAATTTTTCTTTGCTTTGCCTGATACTATCATAACTTTTCCAATTTTCTTTTGATAAATGTTGGATTGTGTATTTTTTCATCCTTTTACTTTTTTATCTATAGTGACATATTTAAAGTGGATTGTTTTGTTGACAACATATTGAGTCTTATTTTTAAATTTAATTTGATAATCTCTATACTTTAGTAGATACCATGTACATTTAATTATTGAAATGGTTAGATTTAGGTCTGCCATTTATTATTTTCTTTTTCTGACCTTTTTTTTTTTTGTTGTTCCCTCATTCCCTATTTCCTGCCTTCTACTAGTTTATTTTTTAATATTCATCTTAATTTCACTATTGGCTATTTGGATCATCTCTTTGTATTATTATAGTTGCTGTTCTTTGGATTACTGAATACACAACTTACTTTACATATTCTAGAGTGAATAGTTTACCATTTCAATTAAAACATTCCAACCTTATTGCTTCACTCACCCCACTTAGTTGTCATATTAAGTACACCCACATAACTTGAGAAATCCACAGATAGTGTTTTAAGTTTTGCTCTCAAGTCAAACGTTTTAAATAACTTGGTTGAGTAAAATAGTCTATTTCTTGACCCAGATATTTACCATTTCTGTTGTTCTTCTTTCAGCCCTTGTGTCCACATTTCCGTCTGATATCATTTCCTGTAAGCCTGAGAATTTTTTATTTAGTATTTCCTTAATATTGGTTCTACTGGGAACAAATTATATATTTTAATTTTCCTTAATCAGAGAGTTCCTCCTAATTTTGTTTTCAGTCCCGAGAGATATTTTCACTGCGTATAAAATTCTGTTTAATCTTTTATCACTTGAAAGATGTTGTGCCACTGTCATCTGGCTTCTGTGATTTCTGATGCAAAGTCCACAGTCATCCAAACCATTGCTCCCTTGAATGTAATGTGTTATTTTCTGCTGGCTTGCTTGAAGTTTTTTCCCTTTGTCTTTAATTTTCAACAGTTTGATTATGATGTGTCTGGCCATGTCTTTATGAGTTTACCCTGTTAAGAATTTGCTAAAGAACCTCTTGATGAAAGTGAAAGAGGAAAGTGAAAAAGTTGGTTTAAAGCTCAACATTCAGAAAACTATGGCATCTGGTCCCATCACTTCATGGCAAATAGATGGGGAAACAGTGGCTGACTTTCTTGTTTTGGTCTCCAAAATCACTGCAGATGATGACTGCAGCTATGAAATTAAAAGATGTTTACTCCTTGGAAGGAAAGTTATGACCAATCTAGATAGCATATTCAAAAGCAGAGACATTACGTTGCCAACAAAGGTCTGTCTAGTCAAGGCTATGGTTTTTCCTGCGGTCATGTATGGATGTGAGAGTTGGACTGTGAAGAAGGCTGAGCGCCGAAGAACTGATGCTTTTGAACTGTGGTGTTGGAGAAGACTCTTGAGAGTCCCTTGGACTGCAAGGAGATCCAACCAGTCCATCCTAAAGGAGATCAGTCCTTAGTGTTCATTGGAAGGACTGATGTTGAAACTGAAACTCCAATACTTTGGCCACCTGATGCGAAGAATTGACTCATTGGAAAAGACTCTGATGCTGGGAAAGATTGAGGGCAGGAGAAGGGGACGACAGAGGATGAGATGTGTGGATGGCATCACCGATTCAATGGACATGGGTTTGGTGAACTCCGGGAGTTGGTGATTAACAGGGAGGCCTGGCATGCTGTGGTTCATGGGGTCGCAGAGAGTCAGACAGGACTGAGCGACTGAACTGAACTGAACCTCTTGAATCTATGATCTTTCACACAGTTTGAAAAGTTTTCAATCATTATTTCTTCAAGTATTCTTTCTGCGTCCATCTGTCTCTTTTATCTCTTCTTCTCAGACTCCATTGATAGGAAGATCATACCTTTTGATTATTGTCCCACAAGTTTCTGAGGACTTGGGGTTTTTTTCCTCCAGTCTTTTTTTCCTCTCTGTTCTTTAGGTTCTATGATTTCTATTGATTTATCTCCTAATTCAGTGACTATTTCCTTTGTTATCTACATTCTGCTATTAATAACATCCAGTGAGTTTTAAAATTTCAACTTTTGTCTCTTTCAGCTCTAAAATTTCTGCTTTTCTTCATAGCTTCTGCTTCTCAATTAAGCAGCTCTCTCTTTTATCGTTTTAAACAATGTTCAGCTTTACCTTATTCAGGATTGTTGAAGAGCTGCTCTAAAGTCCTTGTGTGATAATTCCAACATCTCTGCCAACCTGGAATAAGTATTTGTTAATTGTCTTTTTCCTTGAATATTGATCAGATTAATGTCCTTTGGAAAATGGTTTTCTGTTTGATTGTTTAGGAGGCAATCAATCAGTTTAGGTGCAAACTTCATATTCTGTCTCATAGTGGTTTCTGACGTCAGCTGTAATTTCAAATACTCTGCCAGGAGTTTCGGATCTTACTGGAGCTTATACCACCCAGGAGTTAGTCTAGAACTAGTATAATGGTTTCTATGGTAGTTTATGTCTCGACACCTCTGCTGAGCCTCTTGAGGTTCGTTCTGGTCAGGTCCAAGACTTATGTTAGTTCATAACACAAACTTAGGAATTGCTTCTTTTCATGTGTCTTCTCTCCATGATTTCTCCCATGCTCTAAAACTCTCACATGCTCTTTTTCTTGGTTCCTCTGGTCAGAAGGATGGCGTCCTCTCAGAATTTTAGCCCCCCATGCCGTTGTGCAGCCTACACAATTGGAGCTTTCTTATGGACAAGCGGCAGGAGAACCCTTTGTAAGAAGGTCTTTTCCCAGTTCCTCTGGCTGGAAAGATGGGCTTTTCTTGGGGTTTCAGGTACCTGTGCTGTTGCCAGTGAAGCTCTCTATCTGGGGCCTGGCTTCATAGCAAAGCTGAGAGTGAAATAAAAGGTGAAAAAAAAATATTCAAAGTCTCCACCACACAAGAGTCATTTCCTCAGTCCTCTGGCTGGGAAAAAGGCAGTTCTCCTGGAGTTCTGGCTGTCTGTGCTTGCTGCATAATTCCAGGATTCAACTTACCTTCAGGTCAATTCTAGGTGAGAAAGGACAGTAAAGCTCCATGAACCTCACACATTATGGGTCTTTATTTGAGTTTTTCTCTAACTCCTGATACACCTAACATGTATACTTTTCAAAGTCTTCAGGTAGTTGGTTTTTGTATTTTGTTAGGAGCTTTAGTTGTAGTCAGTGGGAATGTTGGGCTACAATCAGCTTTCTTCATCTTGGCTGACAGCAAAAACACCTTATATATCATTTTATTACCTGTTTTCCACCTAGAATATTTTGTAAATAATTCCGTGTCAGCATATGTTTTTCCCTAACGTAATTTTTAATGACTGCATATTCCTTCCTATGGGAGTTTATATTATTGATTGTCTTAGTGAATATATGGATAGATAAATCTTTATATACATCTGTGATTATTTTCTTAGAATAAATTCTTAGAGGCAGAACTGATATACAAAGTCCTTAAAAGAGTATCTTAACTTTAGGTCAATCAATTTATAGTCTTTCCAATATTTAGAGTATTTATTTCTCTATTAATGCTCACACATTTTCCATGAATAGAAAAATAATGCCAGTGATCACCGGAGGTACTTCAGCCCCCCAGTTTCCTGTCCAGGAGATGCTCTGCAAATATTTCATCACATTATCTCATAAATATAAGTGATTAGTTGTCCTTGACTGTTTATAAAACCCAGTGGTATTAGACACATTTAGTATGGGCTTATAAATGCTTAAGGCAAATATAAATCTTTAAGTGCCTAAAGATTCCATCGTAATTAGGATGGAATTGACATGGCTGAAGTGAGCAATATAGCTTTCTATACACTATAATCATGGGTTTGCTTGTGCATTCCATTCATCTTGCATTGAAATTGTAATTTAAATTAGCCGAGTCATGAATGATTTATTAGATTCAGATTGAAAAGTCAACATTAGGAGTCGAAAAAAGTGTGTTTGCTGTAGCATTACCTATCTTTTTCTTTGTAATTACACTTACACAATGTTGCTGTTTCTAAAAAGGCTTATAAACATTCCTGTCCTACTCTTGCAACCCCAGGGAGTGTGTAGCTCATGAGGCTCCGCTGTCCATGGAATTCTCCAGGCAAGAATACTAGAGTAGGTTGCCATTCTTTTCTCCAGGGCATCTTCTCGACCCAGGGATCAAACTTGGGTCTCCAGCATTGTAGGAGATTCTTTGCCATCTGAGCCACAGGGAAGCCCTACGTGAACATTAAGAATTCATATAGAATGGGAAAATATCCTCTTCTAGAATTTCAAAGCATTGTTCTATACCAGAATAGATAACTTCTGTATCAGCCCAGGCCCTACAGAGAGAGAAAAGAGATGGGACACTTAAAATGAGTAATTTAAGTGAATTTAGGGAAGGAATGATTTACAAGGGTGGACAGGGTATAGCAAAGTCACACGAAACAGCACCAAACTTGTGGCCTAGTAATAAGGGTAGGTTACCACTGCAAGGCCTGAGCAGAGCCTTTGTTTCTCATCCAGCCTGCAAAACAGAACAAATATCCCAAGGTTCTTTTTCTTTCTCTGTCTGATTTTCTGCCAGTACTCTTTGTCGGTTAAACACTGCAGGAAATCAAAGGGTAAGAAGCCTCTTGATGCAGTGCACAGCTATCTACCAGGGTGCATATAGGAAAAATTATGGAATTTAAACCCCCTACCACAAGTACATTCAGATGTCTCTGGTTAATTTGTAACCTTTTGTATTTAATGAAGGAAAATTTTTGTCTCAGAAGGTATTAATTTATAGTTGAATATAGAAAACGATCATTCTTGACAGATGAAATTTCTTAGCAAAATACACTATACATTTACTGGAGTATATGCAACATATTACACCTATTAACTAGAGGTGTTATAGCATAAGAGATGAGTGCTTGTGTTTAGAAGTCAGACTGAATTTGAATCCCAACCTTTTCATGTGCCAGTTATCTGACTCGGGTAAATTTATTCCCATCTCTAAGGCCTAATGTTGTCATTGCTGTTGGTTTTAATTTATTAAATGGGAATGATAATAGTATCCATCACAAAGAGTTGTGAGTATTAAATCTGTTAATGTTTGTTAATTGTACAACCCAATGCCTGGCACGTATCAGTTAGTTAATAAATGTTATCTTCTTGTTGTTCAGTCACTAAGTTGTGTCTGATTCCTTGGGACCCCAAGGACTGCAGCACATCAGGCTCCTCTGTTCTTCACCATCTCCCAGAGTTTGCTCAAATTCATGTCAGTTGAGTCAGTGATGCTATCTAACCACCTCATCCTCTGCCGCCCCCTTCTCTTTTTTGCCTTCAGTCTTTCCTAAGATCAGGGTCTTTTCCAGTGAGTCAGCTCTTTGCATCAGGTGGTCAAAGTATTGGAGCCTCAGCTTCAGCAACAGTCCTTCCAATGAATATTCAGAGTTGATTTCCTTTAGGATTGATTGGTTTGATCTCCTTGCAGTCCAAAGGGACTCTTAAGAGCCTTCTCCAGTACCACAGTTCAAAGGCATCCATTTTTCAGTGCTCAGCCTTCTTTATGGTCCAACTCTCACACCTGTACATGACTTCTGGGAAAACAATAATTTTGACTATATGGACCTTTGTCAGCAAAGTGATGTCTTTGGTTTTTATTTTTATTTTTTTATTTTTATTTTTTTCTGCTTTTCTTTCTTTCTTTCTTTATATATATATTTTTTAAAATTTTAAAATCTTTAATTCTTACATGCATTCCCAAACATAACCCCCCCTCCCACCTCCCTCCCCACAACCTCTCTCTGGGTCATCCCCATGCACCAGCCCCAAGCATGCTGCACCCTACGTCAGACATGGACTGGCGATTCAATTCTTACATGATAGTCTACATGTTAGAATTCCCATTCTCCCAAATCATCCCACCCTCTCCCTCTCCCTCTGAGTCCAAAAGTCCATTATACACATCTGTGTCTTTTTTCCTCTCTTGCATACAGGGTCGTCATTGCCATCTTCCTAAATTCCATATATATGTGTTAGTATACTGTATTGGTGTTTTTCTTTCTGGCTTACTTCACTCTGTATAATTGGCTCCAGTTTCATCCATCTCATCAGAACTGATTCAAATGAGTTCTTTTTAACGGCTGAGTAATACTCCATAACTTCTGGGCATACACACCGAGGAAACCAGAATTGAAAGAGACACATGTACCCCAATGTTCATCGCAGCATTGTTTATAATAGCCAGGACATGGAAACAACCTAGATGTCCATCAGCAGATGAATGGATAAGAAAGCTGTCTTTGGTTTTTAATATGCTTTCTAGGTTTGTCATAGCTTTCCTTCCAAGGAGCAAGTGTCTTTTAGTTTCATCACTGCAGTCCAAAATTCCACAGTGATTTTGGAGCCCAAGAAAATAAAATCTGTCACTAATTGTTTAATTTAGCATTTGGAAAGAATAGAGAATTCAGTGATTAAGTGCATAGGCTCTCGAGTAAAATCTCCTGGGTTGGCAGCCTAGTCCTGCCTCTGAGTCTTTCCTTGGGGTAGCCACGTTTGGTGACCTTGTTTCTTCATCAGAAAATTGAGGATGATATATATATATCGTCAATTATATATTTGTGTATCTATAATGAAACTTCATAATCATATAAAAAATTTAGAATTAACAGTCAGCCTGGTTTCACAATCTGAGAGGGTAAGTCCCATGAAAGCTAGTGAAATTATCTGCAAATATGTAATCCATAGCCCTCCATATCTGCTGGTGTAAAACCTGAGATGATAGTACTGAAACTGTTTTCCTGTTTCTGATTCAGGGATAAAAGTGTCTGGAAAGACTTCTCTTTTTTTATTCATTTTTTCTATTTTATTTTTAATTAATGTACACTAAATTTGATTTTTTGTGTATATAGTTCTATTTTAACACATGCATAGATTTGTGTAACTGCCACTGTGATCAAGATACAGAACACTTCCATCATCCCATAAACTCCATCATGCTATTTATTTGAAGTCCCCCAATTCCTAACCACTGTTCCCTTCTCCATCACTATATTTTTACCCTTTCAAAAATGTCATAGAAATGGAAGCATATAGTTTGTAATGTTTTGAGGTCACCTGGGAAGGACTTCTTTATTCTAGTGGTATGGATGCCTAACTGGTGTCTGTAAAACCCAGAAAATAAGTAGGCAAGAAGGAAGTAGGAAAAAGACTAACAGAAGTGCATCGCATCCTGAGAAATTCATATACACAAACCAAGTGGTGTAGGTTTCAACTAAGAAGCAATAGTGTACTCTTGGATTTTTAGTTTCTTTTTCATGAACTCCATTACTTCAGAGTGATAGAGAACCAACCCATGAAGTGCAGCAAAATGCCTTCTCAATGGGCAAATGCTCACTACTTGGAAGGCTTACAAAATACTACTGAATTGAGCTAAGATTATACATATACATTATTCAGTTCAGTTCAGTCATTCAGTCATGTCCAACTCTTTGCGACCCCACGGACTGCAGCACACCAGGCCTCCCTGTCCATCACCAACTCCCGGAGCTTACTCAACCTCATATCCATCGAGTCAGTGATGCCATCCAACCATCTCATCCTCTGTCGTCCCCTTCTCCTCCCACCTTCAATCTTTCCCAGCATCAGGGTCTTTTCCGATGAGTCAGCTCTTCACATCAGGTGGCCAAAGGATTGGAGTTTCAGCGTCAGTCCTTCCAGTGAATATTCAGGACTGATTTCCTTTAGGATTGACTGGTTGGAACAATACAATAATAATTATAGATTGTATTTGACCATAATTCTGGGACTAGAGGAGCACTGAAGAAAAAGAGTGACCCTCAGATTAATCTACATATACTATCTGTTGGAAAAATATTAGTCTTAGATAAATCTTTTTGTTGTTGTTCCAAGCTGAGTAAATAGAGAAGCAACTTATATACAACCCTAGAAAATTATTGCATAACATGGGAAACTGGAGAAGGAAATGGCAGCCCACTCCAGTGGTCTTGCCTGGAGAATCCCAGGGACGTCAGGGCCTGATGGGCTGCCGTCTCTGGGGTCGCACAGAGTCGGACACGACTGAAGCGACTTAGCAGCAACATGGGAAACAGAAGTGAAAGTGAAAGTCGCTCAGTCTTTGCCACCCTGTGGACCCCTTGGAATTCTCCAGGCCAGAATACTGGAGTGGGTAGTGTTTCCCTTCTCCAGGGGATCTTCCCAACCCAGGGATCGAACCCAGGTCTCCTGCATTGCAGGTAGATTCTTTACCAGCTGAGCCTCAAGGGAAGCCCAGGAATACTGGAGTGGGTATCCTATCCGTTCTCCAGGGGATCTTCGCGACCCAGGAATCGAACCAGTGTCTCCTGCATTGCAGGCGGATTCTTTACTAACTGAGCTATGAGGGAAACAGAGTATCATCCTAAAGACCCACAAGAGGAGCATGCTCATAAAGTTTTTTTATGCTAGGAAACCAAAAATGTGGTTAATAGAAAACTGTTCAAAATCCTCAGGCTCATTAGAATGAATAGTATCTAAGAACAGAGTACAAGATCAAAAGTTGAGAATGGAGAAATGAAAAGACAACAGAAATGAAAAGGAAGGTGGTGACAGAACTTTAATCGCAAGACTCTAAAAATGCAGTGGCAAAATGAGATTTACAGTGGGGCCACTAAAAACTAAAATTGATATTGTGGAAAATCAGATCAGTGTGGTGGAGAACAAGCTAAAGAAATTCTCTCAGAATTCAAAAGAAAAAGGGAAAGGGACTAAAATAATGAAAATGAGGCTATAAGGTAGAAAGAATGGAAATTCAATAACAATGATTACTTCTGAAAAATAAACCACAGCAATTAGGACAGAAATAATAAATCAAAATAGAAAAAAAATTCCCAGAGCTGAGAGAAAAAAGGTCTGAGTATATGGATTGAAATGTTCATATTTCTCAAGCAAAAGAAATAAGAAATGACACACATCTGGATTTATCCTGGCAAAGTTTATGATTTAAGATAGTTATTAACTATCATGTAAGTCTCCATGTGTGAAAAACAAAATAAAATATAAAGAGTACTTTTAACAAATTACCTGCTGTGGAGCAAATATTACGATACTCTGAATCATCTAAATTTAGCGTCTATCATTTAGACTGCAGCTTAAAGAAAGTAACAGAGAAACACCTACAGAATTTTGAGGAGAAAATAATGTGACGTAAAATTTCATGTTCAGCCAAGTTATCTTTTCAAGTTCTGGCAACTGACATTTATTATCAGTTATATCAGATTTCGTAAAATCCTACCCCTATTTACCTCTTCTTGATTTTTTAAATTCTATTTATTGCTGCCTTTTCACAGAACAAGTTGAGAGAGGAATTAAAAATGTAAAATTCAGGAATGAAGTAGGCACAGTATAAGATTTGTCCTTGAAAATGATGAATTATAAAGTCTAAAAAATTTGTTAGGTTTTCTAAAGTAGCAAGGAGTAGTGGAATAGTTGAAAGCTAAAATGTCACTAAGAGAGACTTTTGGCCAGTAATCTAGCTTGAGTTAATGAAGTCTGAATTATATATTTTTCTTTTTTTAATATAAATTTATTTATTTTAATTGGAGGCTAATTACTTTACAATATTATATTGGTTTTGCCATACATCAGCATGAATCTGCCACAGGTGTAGACGTGTTCCCCATCCTGAACCCCCCCTCCCACCTCCCTCCGCATACCATCCCTCTGGGTCATCCCAGTGCACCAGCCACAAGCATCCTGTATCCTGCATCGAACCTGGACTGGCGATTCGTCTCTTATATGATATTATACATGTTTCAATGCCATTCTCCCAAATCATCCTACCCTCTCCCTCTCCCACAGAGTCCAAAAGACTGTTCTATACATCTGTGTCTCTTTTGCTGTCTCTCATACAGGGTTATCATTACCATCTTTCTAAATTCCATATATATGCCTTAGTATACTGTATTGGTGTTTTTCTTTCTGGCTTACTTCACTCTGTATAATAGGCTCCAGTTTCATCCACCTCATTAGAACTGATTCAAATGAATTCTTTTTAATGGCAGGAGCGAATTACAATTTGGATATACTTATTACAGTAGTCTCTCTGCTTGGAAGTGTTTGTCCAGATTAGTTCTTGACACTCTAATCAAGAAAACAGCATTAGAGGGACTTCCTTGGTGCTACAGTGGTTAGGACTTCACCTTCCAGTGCCTGGGGTGCACGTTCGAACCCTGGTCAGGGAGCTTGATGTGGACCATTTTAAAATCTTTACTGAATTACTTTACAGTATTGCTTCTGTTTTATGTTTTGGTTTTTTGACCATGAAGCATGTGGAATCTTAGCTCTGTGACCAGGGTTCGAACGTGCACCCCAGGCACTGGAAGGTGAAGTCCTAACCACTGTAGCACCAAGGAAGTCCCTCTAATGCTGTTTTCTTGATTAGAGTGTCAAGAACTAATCTGGACAAATACTTCCAAGCAGAGAGACTACTGTAATAAGTATATCCAAATTGTAATTAGCTCCTGAAAGTGCTAAACTGAGCAGTGTTGGTTTTGCTGCTTCCATTGCAGTTTATGCGAATGAATGTAAATTGATATACCTAAACTGGCTAAATCACCTTTTCTAAACCTTTAGAATGCTTTCATCATTGGTCAGTTTCAAAGGCAAATAAATATAGTCTTATTTAGGTCAGTCTACAATGAGAGACCTCTGTTGTCCAGATTGCTCCTCTCTTTACTCTTAAATTCTGATTTCAAATGAATTAAAAAACAAACCAAAAAAGAAGATCCTCGTATTGTCACTGTAAGTAAAACTTCATCTTGAAACCTCACTATATAAATTTCCTTGGACTAAGATTTCACCTATGTGCATACCACCACAATGCTATAAATACTATATAATGGTCAACAAATACTGTATAATAATAATTGTTTGGAAGTTTTCTTAATGACTTCCCTGTCTTCAAAAAGTAACTTTAAAAGGAAATAGCCTTCTATCTAGACATGGTCTCTATCAAATATAAGTTAGAAATTAATAGGAGTTTATTACATGCATGTGTGTGTGCTCAGGCGTGTCCGATTCTTTGCAACCCCATGGACTGCAGCTTGCCAGGCTCTTCCGTCCATAGGATTTTCCCAGGCAAGAATACTGGAGTGGGTTGCCATGTCCTTCTCCGGGGAATTTTCTCAATCCAGGAATTGAATTCACGTCTCCTGCATGGGCAAGCAGATTCTTTACCACTATGTCACCTGAAAAGCCCTATATCATAGATACTATATAACACAGTTACAATTGCTTCATTCCTACTTTACATTTTTACTGAAGGGCAACCTAGAATTATCATTTTTAATGAATTTTTCCTTCTAATATTTAAAATTTCTTCATACATTAAAGAAGTTAAACTCTTGACTGTAATGAACACATCTGAGCCAATTTCTGTTTGCCACAGGGAGCCATTTATGATGTGACCTCATTTGATATTTTAAAAATTGCCATCAATGACCTTAGACATAAATAGAAAGGGGAGCAGCACTTTCCCGAAGATCTAAATTATAAAGGAAAAGTGAGACTTTTTTTTTTCTAAGGGAATGCCTGTCAGAAGTAACATCCCTTGCTTTTTGCTGAACTTGGGATTGCTCTGTTACTTTGCAGTGGGATAATTTCTCAGAGACATTCTGCTGTAGCATCTTTTCCAGTCCTTACACCCCTCTCCCTTCCGCATTTTTTAGCATAGATTCTGTGGTCCAACATTGTAATCACACCCTTGTAAACCATCAGCTACTATATCCTTTTCTGCCTTCGGTCTTGTTCGCCTAGAAAATCTGTAATTCTGATTAAACTCAACCACCTACTTACTCATTCTTGCCCCTGAGCAGTTGAGCACGATTAAAGTAACTCACGGAAGCATGCTCTTTGGCCTTCCTTCGTATGTGTGACCACGGATATCCTGTGGGCTCTCAGCACTGCCTAACAATGCACTTCCCTCATCATTTGACTCTCCTGTTCTCACAGCACCTCTTGCCCCTGTGTTCTTTTGTCTTCAGATCTTGGGCACCCTTTCTCTGATCCTCTCACTCAGAGAAGTCTTCATACTGGCCAAAGAGCATGGTGAACTTACTGTTTGTTTCAGTTAGGAAACCAAAGCAACCAGAAGAAACCTCTTCATTCTTCCACCATCAACCCACCTTCATGTGAACCGTACTCTGTGTTCCCTCCTGTTAGGGTGGATGACCTGCCCGGACTTCTAAGAACAGCTCTTCCATGTGTGTCCTGGACTCCAAAACTTCTTGCCTGCTTGAGCATTCCATTACTGAAATCATTTCCTCTTCTTCCTGTTTTATTCAATTTTCCATTTCAGCTTCTTCATTTGCATCAGTCTACAAACATTTGCTATCTCTTATCATGAACAAAACAAATAAAATATATCTCCGTCTTTAATTTTTTATGCTACCCTGTGTCTCTTGTTCCATTTCCAGCAAAACTCTTTGAAAGAACTGTCTATGCTTCCAGTTTCCTCTTCCTCTTTGCCATTGTCTCTTACACCAACTCCATTCTGAGTAAGGTCACCAGGGACCACCTCATTGACAAATACAGTAGCAATAATAATTTTAAGTCTTCAGTTAACTTAAGCTCTCAAGAACATTTGTTCCAGCCAGTCACTTTCTCTTCCTGGAGACAATTTCTTAACACTTGGCTGCTGGGAAAGTACATTCTCCTGACCTTCTACCTTCATTTCTGACTCTTTCTTCTCAGTCTTCCTTTCTTAACTCTCTTTTTCTTCTTAAACTTTCAGTTTCAGATGCCGTAGAAATCAGCCCTAGATTCTCTTTTGTGTCTAGTCCATGTTCATTCCCTGGGGGAATGTAGGGAACAAGGTATAAGGAAGGTTGAGAGTCTCGTTTGCAAGCACTTCTCAACCTTCCTTATACCTTGTCCCTACACTGGGCAGAACATCTCGTTTGTAAGAATGTTCAGCCTTGGTTGAGAGTCTTGTTTGCAAGCACTTCTCAACCTTCCTTATACCTTGTTCCCTACAGGGGAACTCATCTAATATCATGACTTTAAATACATTCTATTGATGATCTTCCAGATTTCTGTTTTGAGCCCCAGTCTCTTCTGAGCACCTTATTCTTATATCCAACTGCCTGATTTGTGTCTCTGCTTAGAGGATTAATATACATTTCAAACTATGTTAAAAAAAATTACTGGTTTCAGCTTCCAAACCTGTGTTCACCTCATTGTTCTCTCTTTCAATAATTATTACCATCACCCAGGACTGCAGTGTTGTAAAAATCCAGGTTACATTGTTCTTGTGAATTAAGTGAATTTTTATTTGCGTCTTCTGTGTGTTTTCCCCAGTGGGCATCTTGTTTATAATGGGCTTAAAATGGTAAACAATTGAGCATCAGGATCTAGCTCTTGAAATTTTCAACCTACTGCAGATGGTGATTGCAGCCATGAAATTAAAAGACGCTTACTCCTTGGAAGAAAAGTTATGACCAACCTCGACAGCATATTAAAAAGCAGAGACATTACTTTGTCAACAGAGGTCCATCTAGTCAAGGCTATGGTTTTTCCAGTGGTCTTGTATGGATGTGAGAGTTGTACTATAAAGAAAGCTGAGCGCCGAAGAATTGATGCTTTTGAACTGTGGTGTTGGAGAAGACTCTTGAGAGTCCCTTGGACTGCAAGGAGATCCAACTAGTCCATCCTAAAGGAGATCACTCCTGAGTGTTCATTGGAAGGACTGATGTTGAAGCTGAAACTCCAATACTTTGGCCACCTGATGTGACGAGCTGACTCATTTGAAAAGACCCTGATGCTGGGAAAGATTGAGGGCTAGAGGAGAAGGGGACGGCAGAGGATCAGATGGTTGGATGACATCACCAACTCAATGGACATGGGTTTGCGTGAACTCTGGGAGTTGGTGATGGACAGGGGGGCCTGGGGTGCTGCGGTTCATGGCGTCGCAAAGTCAGACACGACTGAGTGACCGAACTGAACTGAACTGAACCGAGCAGCTACTATACTAATAATATGATGAAAATTGCTAACTAATATAACTTGGTTGGAGAAATTGCTGTAAATCAGGGAATAATCTTCATACTGGCCAAAGCACACACATAATGCCAAAAAATCTTTAACCAGTTTTAGGTCTTGGAGATTTTTTAGCAAAGGGTTTTTGATTTTTTTTTTAAAGAATCAGTTTTTAACCTAGTTCTTAGGGAAGTAGCAAATATTATAAAAATTAAGGTAACTGTAAATGGAAAATAACTTTTAAGAATTGTATAAAATTTTAAAAAATAATGGGTAAAGAACCTGAATAGACATTTCTTAAAAGAAGACATATAAATAACCCAGTTATATGAAAAGGTTCAGTTCAGTTCAGTTCAGTCGCTCAGTCGTGTCTGACTCTTTGCAACCCCATGGACTGCAGCACTCTAGGCCTCCCTGTCCATCACCAACTCCTGGAGTTTGCTCAAACTCATGTCTGTTGAGTCGGTGATGCCATCCAACCACCTCATTCTCTGTCAGCCCCCTTCTCCTCCCGCCTTCAATCTTTCCCCAGCATCAGGGTCTTTTCAAATGAGTCACTTCTCATCAGATTCAGAACATCACTAATCATAAGGGAAATGCAAATCAAAACCACAGTGAAATATCACCTCACACCTGTTAGGATGGATATTGTTAAAAAGACAAGCAATGACAAGAATTGGCAAGGATGTGGAGGAAAAGAAGTGCTTGGACACTGTTGGTGAGAATGTCAATTCATGTAGCCATAATAGAAAACATTATGGAGGTTTCTAAAAAACTAAAAATAGAACTGCCATTTGTCCATGGTAAGTTGTTTCAGTTGTGTCCGACTCTTTGTGACCCTATGGACTATAGCCTGCCAGGCTCCTCTGTCCGTAGGATTCTCCAGGCCAGAATACTGGAGTGGGTTGCCATGCCCTTCCCCAGGGGATCTTCCTGACCCATGGATTGAACCCAGGTCTCCTGCCTGCAGGCAGATTCTTTACTGTTTGAGTTACCCATATAATTCAGCAATTACACTCCTGGATATATGTCCAAAGGAAATAAATTCACTATCTTGAAGAGATGCCTGCATTTCCATGTTCATTGCAGCATTATTCACAGTTGTCAAGATATGAACACAACCTAAATGTCTGTCATTTGATGACCAAATAAAGAAAATGAGATACATAGAGAACATTATTCATCCTTAAAAAAGAGCAAAATCCTGCCATTGGCAGCAACTGGAATGAACCTAGAGAAAACTTTGCAAAGTGAAATAAACCAGACACAGAAAGACAAATACTTAATGATCTCACTAATATGGGAAATCCAAAATAGTCAAAGAAGCAGAGACTAGAGTGGTGCTTTCCAGGAACTGGGTGAAGGGGACAATAGGGAGATTATTAAAGGATGAAAAGTTTCAGTTATGCAAGATGAATAAGTTCTGGAGCAGTATTATATTGTACACCTGAAGTTTTCTAAGAAGGTAGATCTTGAGCACGTTGAAATAAAGAGAAAGGAAGGAAGAAAAGGAGGCAGGGAAAGAAAATGATAGCTGTGTGAAGTGATGGATATGCTAATTAGCTTGTTTGTGGTAATCATTTCACAGTGTATACATGTATCAAATATAAGTGATAAATCTTAAATATATACAGTTTTGTCAATTGTACTTCAATAAAGCTGAAAAAAATCAATTTTTACCTAGTGTTTAGAGAAATAACCGTAAATCATTTTTTTGATTTGACCATAGATGGCCATGGTTGTTTTTGACCAAAAAGAGGTAAATATTATGTATAAAATCTGAAAAAACAGACCAAAAAAAATCCTGAAACTAATAAGTGTTATAGCAAGATTGCAGGATATACTCACTTTCCTGTATACTAGCAATAAACAGATGGAATTTGAAATTTAAAAATGCCATTTACATTGGGATGCCCCAAAATGGAATACTTAGGTATAAATCTAAACCAATATGTACAGGATCTATATGAGAAAAACTAGAGAATTATGATAAACAAAACCAAAGAAGAACTGAATAAATGGAGAGAGAGTCTATCTTCATGGATAGGAAGACTCAAGTTGTTCCTCCCAATTTGAATCAATGCAATTCTAATCAGAATTCCCAGAAAGTTAGTTTGTGGTTATCAAAACACTGATTCTGACCAAAGACCCAGAAAACCAACAGAAAACTGAAGAAGACCAAATTTGGAGGACTGACTCTACCTGACTTCAAGACTTGTAAAACTATAGTAATTAAGACAGTGTGGCATTGGGGAAAGAATACATGAGTAAATCAGTGGAACTAAATAGAGAGCCCGGAAATAAACCCAGACAAACCCAGACTACTGATCTTTGATGTGAAGAAACAAAGGCTATACAATGGAGTAAAGATAGTCTTTCTTGGAAAAACTGGATGCCTACATGTAAAACAATGCATCCAGACATAGATCTTACACTCTACAAAACTTAGCTCAAAATGGATCACAGGCCTAAAGGTAAAACACCAGGCTGTAAAACTTAGAAGACAACATAGGAGAAAACCTAAATGACCTTGGGTATGGTGATGACAGTTTAGATACAACACTAAAGGCATGATCCATGAAAGAAATAGTTGATAAGATGGGCTGTATTAAAATTTAAAATGTCTGCTTTGCAAAATAAGCTGAGAAGGCTAGCCACAGAATGGGAAAAAGTATTTGCAAATAAAAGGGACCAACAAGGGATTAGTCTCCAAAACAGACAAACAGCTCTTGCCAATCACTGCCAAAAAAAAAAGAAAAAAAAACCCAATCAAAAAATGGGCAAAATATCTAAATAGACATTTCTCCAAAGAAAACATAAGTTCAGTTCAGTTCAATTACTTAGTCATGTCTGACTCCTTGGCGACCCCATGGACTGCAGCATGCCAGGCCTCCCTGTTAATCACCAACTCCTGGAATTTACTCAGACTCATGCCCATCGAGTAAATGATACCACCCAACCATCTCATTCTCTGCCGTCCCATTCTCCTCCCACCTTCAATGTTTCCCAGCATCAGGGTCTTTTCAAATGAGTCAGCTCTTTGCATCAGGTAGCCAAAGATTGGAGTTCCAGCCTCAGCATCAGTCCTTCCAATGACTGTTCAGGACTGATTTCCTTTAGGATGGACGGGTTGGATCTCCTCGCTGTCCAAGGGACTCTCAAGAGTTGTCACCAACACCACAGTTCAAAAGCATCAATTCTTTGGTGCTCACCTTTCTTTATAGTCCGACTCTCACATCCATACGTGACTACTGGAAAAGCCATAGCTTTGACTAGATGGACCTTTGTTGGACAAGTAATGTCTCTGCTTTTTAATATGCTGTCTAGGTTGGTCATAGCTTTTCTTTCCAGGAACAAGCATCTTTTAATTTCATGGCTACAGTCATCATCTGCAGTGATTTTGAAGCCCCCCAAATAAAGTCTGTGACTGTTTCCACTGGTTCCCCATCTATTTGCCATGAAGTGACGGGACCAGATGCCATGATCTTCATTTTCTTAGAGTTGGGTTTTAAGCCAACTTTTTCATTCTCTTCTTTCACTTTCATCAAGAGGTTCTTTAGTTCTTCTTCGCCTTCAGCCATAAGGGTGATGTCATCTGGATGTCTGAGGTTCTCGATATTTCTCCCAGCCATCTTGTGCTTCATCCAGTCCAGCATTTTTCATGATGAACTCTGCATATAATTTAAATAAGCAGAGTGATAATATACAGCCTTGACATACTGCTTTCCCAATTTGAAACCAGGCTGTTGTTCCATGTCCAGTTCTAACTATTGCTTCTTGACCTGTATACAGATTTCTCAAGAGGCAGGTCAAGTGGCCTGATATTCCCATCTCTTTCAGAATTTCCCACAGTTTGTTGTAATCCACACAGTCAATGGCTTTGGCATAGTCAATAAAGCAGAAGTAGATGTTTTTCTGGAACTCTCTTGCTTTTCTGATAATCCAACAGATGTTGGTAATTTGATCTCTGGTTCCTCCACCTTTTCTAAATCCAGCTTGAATTCTGGAATTTCATTGTTTATGTACTGTTGAAGCCTGTCTTAGAGAATTTTGAGCATTACTTTGCTAACGTGTGACATAAGTACAATTGTGTGGTAGTTTGAGCATTCTTTGGCATTGCCTTTCTTTGGGATTGGAATGAAAACTGACCTTTTCCCGTCCTGTGGCCACTGCTGAGGTTTCCAAATGTGCTGGCATATTGAGTGCAGCACTTCCCCAGCATCATCTTTTAGGATTTGAAATAGCTCAACTGAAATTCCATCGCCTCCACTAGCTGTTTTTGTAGTGATGCTTCCTAAGGCCCATTGGACTTTGCATTCCAGTATATCTGGCTCTAAATGAGTGATCACACCATCGTGTTTATCTGGATCGTGAAGATCTTTTTTATATAGTTTTTCTCTGTATTCTTACCACCTCTTCTTAATATCTTTGGCTCTGTTACGTCCATTCCATTTCTGTCCTTTATTGAGCCCATCTTTGCATGAAATGTTCTCTTGGTATCTCTAATTTTCTGGAAGAGATCTCTAGTCTTTCACATTCCATTGTTTTCCTCTATTTCTTTGCACTGATCACTGAGGAAGGCTGTCTTATCTTTCCTTGCTATTCTTTGGAACTCTGCATTCAAATGGGTATATTTTTCCCTTTTTCCTTTGCTTTTCACTTCTCTTCTTTTCTCAGCTACTTGTAAGGGCTCCTCAGACAAACCATTTTGCCTTTTTGCATTTCTTTTCCTTGGGGACAGTCTTGAACACTGCCTCCTGTAAAATGTCACGAACTTCTTCAGGCACTCTATCAGATCTAATCCCTTGAATCTCACTTCTAACTTCCACTGTATAATCATAAGGGATTTGATTTAGGTCATACCTGAATGATCTGGTGGTTTTCCTTACTTTCTTCTATTTCAGTCTGAATTTGTCAATACGGAGTTCATGATCTGAGCCAGTCAGCTCCCAGTCTTGTTTTTTGCTGACTTTATAGAGCTTCTCCGTCTTTGGCTACAAACAATATAATCAGTCTGATTTTGGTATTGACCATCTGGTGATGTCCATGTGTAGTCGTCTCTTGTGTTGTTGGAAGAAGGTGTTTGCTATGACCAGTGCGTTCTCTTGGCAAAACTCTGTTAGCCTTTGACCTGCTCGTTTTGTACTCCAAGGCCAAATTTGCCTGTTACTCCAGGTGTTTCTTGACTTCCTACTTATGCATTCCAGTCTCCCATAATGAAAAGGACATCTTTTTGGGATGTTAGTTCTAGAAGGTCTTGTAGGTCTTCATAGAACCGTTCAGCTTCTTCAGCATTACTGGTCAGGGCATAGACTTTGATTACCGTGATACTGAGTGATTCGCCTTGGAAACGAACAGAGATCATTCTTTTGTTTTTGAGATGGCATTCAAGTACTGCATTTCAGACTCTTTTGTTGACTATGATGGTTACTCCATTTCTTCTAAGGAATTCTGGCCCATGATAGTACGTATAATGGTCATCTGAGTTAAATTCACCCATTCTAGTCCATTTTAGTTTACTGGTTCCCAAAACGTTGATGTTCACTCTTGCCATCTCCTGTTTGACCACTTCCAATTTGCCTTGATTCATGAACCTGACATTCCAGGTTCCTATGCAGTGTTGCTCTTTACAGCATCAGACTTTACTTCCATCACCAGTCACATCCACAACAGAGTGTTGTTTTTGCTTTGACTCCATCCCTTCATTCTTTCTGGAGTTATTTCTCCACTGATCTCCAGTAGCATATTGGGCACCTACTGACCTGGGGAGTTCATCTTTCAGAAGACATTCGATGGCCAAGAGGCACATGAAAAGATCTTCAACATCACTAATTAGTAGAGAAGTACAGATCAAAGCTATGAGGTATGACCTCATACCGATCAGAATGGCCATCACCAAAAAATCTACAGATAATTAATGCTGCAGAGGGTGTGGAAAAAAAGGAACCCTCCTAAACTGTTGGTGGGAATAAAAGTTGGTGTAGCCACTGTGAAGAACAGTATGGAGGTTCCTTAAAAAATTAAAAATAGAGCTGCCATATGATCCAGTAATCTTACTCCTGGGCATAATATATTCTGAGAAAAACATGATTTGAAAGGATCCATGAGCCCCTTTCATTGCAGCACTGTTTATAGTAGCAAAGATATGGAAGCAACCTAAATATCCATTGACAGATTAATGGTAAGGAAGATGTGATACATGTGTGTAATGGAATATTACTCAGCCATTTAAAAGAATGAAATAATGCTGTTTGCAGAAACATTGATGATCCTGGTGATTATCATATGGTTATCATACTAAGTGAAGTAAGTCAGAGAGAAACAAATATCATATATCACTTATATGTGGAATCTAAGAAAAATGGTAAGAATGAGCTTATTTACAAAACAGAAACAGACTCACAGACTTAGAGAATGAACTTATGATTACTGGGGGGCATGAGTGAGGGGAGGGATAGATTAGGAGTTTAAGATTGACAGGTACACACCTTTATATTTAAACTAGATAACCAACAGGGATCTACTGTATGACACAGGGAACTCTGGTCAATATTATGTAATAACCTCAATGGAAAAAGAATTTTAAAAAGAGCAGATACATGTGTATGTATAACTGAATCACTTTGCTGTACGTCTGAAACTAACACAACATTGTTAATCAACTGTACTCCAATGTGGGCTTCCCTTGTGGCTCAGCTGGTTAATAATCCGCCTGCAATGCCGGAGACCTGGATTCAGTTCCTGGGTTGGGAAGATCCCCTGGAGAAGGGAAAGGCTACCTACTTCAGTATTCTGGCCTGGAGAATTCCATGGACAAAGAGTCAGACATGACTGAGCGACTTTCACTTCACTTCACTTCATACTCCAATATAAAATAAAAATTACAAAAATTAAATTCCTAATTTATAAAGAAGTGGTAAATATCAAAGAATGAAAAGTATGTCATTAGCTCTTCTTATATGCTGTTTTGTTGTTGCTGTTTAGTTCCTAAGTCATGTTCTACTCTCTGTGACCCCATGGACTGTAGCCCACCAGGCTCCTCTGTCCATGAGATTTCCCAGGCAGTCTGGAGTGGATTGCCATTTCCTTCCTAGGGGATCTTCCCAACCTAGGGGTTGAACTCATGTCTCCTGCATTGGCAGGCTGTTTCCAGTACTGAGCCACCAGGGAAGTCCTTATATGCTGCTACTATTGCAGAAAATTTTGCTTTGCAGCTGGAAATATTGGAAAGATCAAGGAGCTTTCAAAGGAATTTCTAGCTAACAGTAAATACAAGTACTCTGCCTAATCTGGGCTTGCAATGCTGTCTTCCATGTTGTTGTTCAGTCCCTAAGTTGTGTCTGACTCTTTGCAACCCCATGGACTGCAGCATTCCAGGTCTCCCTGTCTTCCACTATCTCCTGGAGTTTGCTCAAATTCATGTCCACTGAGTCGGTGATGCTATGTGACCATCTCATCCTCTGCTGTCTTACATAGAGGACTCCATATTCCAGGAAAGATAGAGACTTTTCAAAAGTCAATCATGGAAAAAAATGACAAACATAAAATGGTATAATAGGTCTGTGCAAAAGTTATTAAGTCCAGTTGTAGAATTGATTTTGCTATTGTTGCTTTCTATGTCATGTTCCTTTCCCATCCCATATTTCTGCCTCTTGCCAAGGGGTAGCTGCTATCCCTAATTTTGTGTTTATAATTCCCTCTTTTTAAAAGATAGTATGTACTCCTAAACAATATATTGTGTTGGTTAGTTTTGCTTGATTAGGACCTTTATAAAAATGGTGTCATTATGGAGGCTTTCTTCATCTAAATAGAAATGGCATGCTTAAATAGGGTAAACTTGACAGGACAATGAGCCATTGTGATGCTGTTTACACGCCTGTGTTTCTTATTGCCTCAGTACTCTGTAATTTGGTCTTGCAACTGATTAGCCAGTTAGGAACTGGAAGGGTGATATGTAAATGTTACCGTCTAACTGACAGAATGATTTATTAGATGCGTATATTTGAGGAATTTCACCTGCTTTGTTGTTTGGGAGGCCCAGTGCCAAACTGAAACATGGATGTCAAGGGCAGCCCTGTGGCCAGCTTTTTAGGAAAATTCAGCCAAAGTTGAATTCCATTCAAGTACAGTTTTGTTTGTTTGCCAGTGGTGTCAGACTGATTGTAAAATGGATTTATCTTTCCTATAGTTTCGATCAGCACTGTTGAATCTTTGAGCACGCCTGAGTATAACCCATGAGGCCTGATGTCACCCACTCATTGACTACACTAGCTTGGCTTTTACCACTGCTCATGTGAGGCCTTTCTGTTGTTCCAGCATCAACTGCCAAGTGGAGCCTCTGAACCATAAGATTTCTGTAAAGATGTCTTCCCTTTTTGCTTAGGGAACAATGTGTACTACTCATTGAGCCAGGGTGTTTACCTTGGTCTCAGAGATCATTGGAGTTTTGTTTCCATTAAAAATACTCTTTTGAATTCAGTGTTGGTCTCAATGTGATTAGAATAGAAAATGCTATCAATTATTTTTATAAAGAAAGCAAAAAAAGAAGAAACTTGAAGTTGGATGTAACTTTAATTTTCAAAATAAAAAAGCTTTCATTTACCTTAGGAAATAGCAGGAGTCAGTATTATAAAAATGTGTTGGTTAAAGCTTCCTAATTTTAAAATGGGTCCCTTAATAGTCTAATCTTTTAAACCTTTGTTTTAAAAGGCAAGTGATATGTACATACCTCTATACTAAGATTTTATAAGATGCTAGTGGATAATAGGGCTCCTCAGATGGCTCAGTGGTAAAGAATACACCTGCCAGTGCAGGAGAGGCAGGAGTTGTGAGTTTGATCCCTGGGTCGGGAAGATCCCCTGGAGAAGGAAGTGGCAACCCACTCTAGTATTCTTGCTTGGGAAATCCCATGGACAGAGGAGCCTGGTGGGCTACAGTCCGCAGGGTTGCAAAAGTGTCGGACACAACTTAGAGACTAAACAACAACAACAGATGGGGAGTAGAATAATATGGTCATAGTGAAATGTAATGCCTTAAATAATTAATTTAAGCTTGCTGGTTTAAAAGCTTGAATTTTATTTTGTATCATTTTTATATGTGTATCTGAGAAGCTTTTGTTTTCCTTATAACTCCTTTTACTTGTACTGAAACTCAGTATTATGGAAAACTCAGCAGTGGCCACAGGACTGGAAAAGGTCAGTTTTCATTCCAATCCCAAAGAAAGGCAGTGCCAAAGAATGTTCAAACTACTGCACAATTGCACTCATCTCACATGCTAGTAAAGTAATGCCCAAAATTCTCCAAGCCAGGCTTCAGCAATACATGAACCGTGAACTTCAAGATGTTCAAGCTGGTTTTAGAAAAGGCAGAGGAATCAGAGAACAAGTTGCCAACATCCGATGGATCATCAAAAAAGCAAAAAAGCTTCAGAAAAACATCTATTTCTGCTTTATTGACTATGCCAAAGCCTTCGACTGTGTGGATCACAATAAACTGTGGAAAATTCTGACAGAGATGGGAATACCAGACCCCCTGACCTGCCTCTTGAGAAACCTATATGCAGGTCAGGAAGCAACAGTTAGAACTGGACATGGAACAACAGACTTGTTCCAAATAGAAAAAGGAGTACGTCAAGGCTGTATATTGTCACCCTGCTTATTTAACTTATATGCAGAGTACATCATGAGAAATGCTGGGCTGGAGGAAGCACAAGCTGGAATCAAGATTACTGGGAGAAATATCAATAACCTCATATGCAGATGATACCACCTTTATGGCAGAAAGTGAAGAAGAACTAAAGAGCCTCTTGATGAAAGTGAAAGAGGAGAGTGAAAAAGTTGGCTTAGTGCTCAACATTCAGAAAACGAAGATCATGGCATCTGGTCCCATCACTTCATGGCAAATATGGGGAAATAATGGAAACAGTGTCAGACTTTATTTTTTTGGGCTCCAAAATCACTGCAGATGGTGATTGCAGTCATGAAATTAAAAGATGCTTACTCCTTGGAAGGAAAGTTATGACTAACATAGATAGCATATTGAAAAGCGGAGACATTACTTTGTCAACAAAGGTCCGTCTAGTCAAGGCTATGGTTTTCCCAGTGGTCATGTATGGATGTGAGAGTTGGACTATAAAGAAAGCTGAGTGCCGAAGAATTGATGCTTTTGAACTGTGGTGTTGGAGAAGACTCTTGAGAGTCCCTTGGACTGCAAGGAGATCCAACCAGTCCATCCTAAGTGAGATCAATCCTGGGTATTCATTGGTAGGACTGATGTTGAAGCTGAAACTCCAATACTTTGGCCACCTGATGAGCAGAGCTGACTGATTTGAAAAGACCCTGATGCTGGGAAAGATTGAGGGCAGGAGGAGAAGGGAAAGACAGAGGATGAGATGGTTGGATGGCATCACCGACTCAATGGACATGGGTTTGGGTGAACTCTGGGAGTTGGTGATGGACAGGGAGGCCTGGCGTGCTGCAGTTCATGGGGTCACAAAGAGTTGGACAGGACTGAGCAACCGAACTGAACTGAACTTGTACTGATGTCAAATTGCTTTAAGTAGCAGACATAGTTAAAGTGTATAAACATGAGATGCTGAGTTGATGGCTTTCATTCTGCAAGTTTTATTTTAGTGGAACAAGATGAGAAAGTATGATAGTGAGATGGCAGCTGGGAGACCACTAAACCCAGTGCTCAAAAATCCCAGAGAGCACATTTTATCAGTTAAAGCACAAATAGCTCATAGGGTGGTACAGATCAGTTATGGACGACATTGTGTGAATTGCTCTAATTAGGTGATCACATTGTTCACATTCCAGCCTCTTAGTCTAATTTCTAGGGAATTGTTGGTTAGAGGAAAGAGGAGCAAGTTGGAAGGGTTGGGGAGAGAAAGACCTTGTTCACAGGCATGAATGGAGCCTGGGATAGGAGAGGTCTGCAGGGGCTGGTGTCTTTGGAGGTCATGTGAAGGGTGGGGCCCTGAAAATCAGGAAGAATGAATCCAGAGTGGATTGTCAGACAAGATCACCATCGACATCATCTACTGTGACTTCCTAATTAGTGTCTGAGTAAACCATTGGACAGAAAGGAGATCAAACCAGTCATTCCTAAAGGAAATCAACCCAGGATATTCATTGGAAGGACTAATGCTGAAGTGCCAATCCTTTGGCCACCTGATGCGAAGAACCAACTTATTGGAAAAGACCCTGATGCTGGGAAAGATTGTAGGCAGGAAGAGAAGGGAATGACAGAGATGAGATGGGTAGATGGCATCACCAACTCAATGGACATGAGTTTGAGCAAACTCCAGGAGTTGGTGATGGATAGGGATGCCTGGCGTGCTGCAGCCCATGGGGTGCAAAGAGTCAGACACAAATCAGCGACTAAACTGAACTGAAACATTTATAGTCAGAAGAATGACTTAAAGCAACCAGGACATGTTAAATGAAAATGTCATTATTTCGGGTCTCTTTGGATATTTTTTAAAGCTCATACACAGAACATACCCAGTGGGAAATTACATTAGTTGCTCATCATTGCCTTCACTTTAACATTCAGATACCTGCATGTAAAAGTGTTCTAGGTAAAATAATATTATTGCTTGATATTAAGATATTTCATATTTCACCACGTCATACATCTTTAGTTCCTGTTCTAGTTAACAGATAACTGACTTAGTAGAATCTGAAATTTTCTTAAAAGCAGACAGGCGTAGACATGCTGAAGTCATTACTGATATTTTCATCAAAGCCAAATCCAAACTAAATAAAGAAACAAACCCCAAACTCCATACATCTGATTGCCACTTTGTCTTTTATAATGTCCCGAAGTCCTGACCAAGGTCCTGAAGATTTGTGTACACTTTAGGCATAAATATCTAGTATTCAAATAGGACTTGGGCCATTAGCAGTGACTGTATACTTTTGGAGGGTGTTGCTGGAGTGTACATTTAAAATCAGCACAAAGGCAGTGAAAACTGGCCATTTTTATTAGTGGATTGACTTATTCTGCAAACACTTCCTGAATACCTACTATGTGTTGCTTTGATAAGTTGTGGTAATACAATGATAAGTAACACCCAGCCTTTGCCTTCAAAAATGTTGCTGTGTAATGGGAGCATCAGACCCAAACACTTATAAAACACTGTAGAAGAATCGTGAAGGAGAGATGTACCGGATCTTATGAATGATTGGAAGGTCTACTCCTTACCATCATGGTTGGCTTCTAAAGTGACCCTGATTAGTCAAGTTAAGCCCACCTACATCTGGAACCCCAGTGCTTGGTAGAAAGCATATATGATTCTTCCTTTACCTGGTGAAGTCTATGACTGTGTTTAGAAGTACACTGTTTTAGCACATTGAGGTCTCATTTATAGCACTGGGAGACAGGGGAGATATGATAAATATAGAAGCCTTCAAAAACAAGCTGCTGAACCTCCTTTATTTTCTGATAAGTTCAAACCTGAAATTATTCACTAAAGGAGAATTACTAGGGCCATAGAAGGGGGTTTGGTCACTAGCCAGGATTCTTATGAAAAACTGAATGAAAAGTACTTGCCCCATTAAAAGATTTTGCCAGCCCTTTCTGCCCTCCAAGGAAGGAATTGACAGTATTTCTGATTGTTATTGTTGCTACTGCTGCTGCTGGTGATGACAGTTGTGGGTAAGATGGAAAGGGATTATTTTTTTAAATTGTAGTAAAAATAACATAAAAGATACTATTTTAACCATATTTAGCTGTATAGTTCGGTGGCAGTGAGTACACTCACATTGTCATGCAACTCTCACCATCATCCATCTCCTGATGTTTTCACCTTCCTAAACTGAAACTGTTCCCATTAGACACTAACTCCCCATCTCCCCTCCCCGCCCCCACCACCTACCCCCACAGCCCCTGGCATCCACCAGTGTACATTCTGACTCTGAGTTTGACTCTTGGAGATATTTTATATAAGTGGAATCCAACAGGTATTTGCCTGTACCTAATGTATTTTGGAATGCATTAAAAAAAAAATTTCGAGTATATTTGCTTTACAGTGTTGTGTTAATTTCTGCTGTACAGTGAAGTGAATCAACTGTTACTTTAATCAACCCTAGAGGTGTTCCGGAGAAGCCAGGAGATAAGCAAACGTGGAGTTGAGGGTTGGTCTATGGTGATTACTGCGAATCCTCTTTGCTGCCTTTCTAGTGCCTCCTTAGAATTGTTTTTTGAGTTTTACAACTAATCATTCCATGGAAACAAACGAGATTCCGAGATAAAAAGTACTAACACTGAAAATTTATGGCACTTAACAGCCCTTTGCCTTGTATTCCTCTATTCCATTCACAGTAACACATGTAGGACTCTGGTGTCTCTTAATGTTGAGGGTGGAGCTTTGCTCTGACCTCATCTTAGTGAGGGACTCTTCTCCATGGAGGCCTCTGTTCCCATCCTGAAGTGCCATCTGTGCAGCAGCATAGTGGTCCTCTGTCTCAGCTGGGTGCTCTGTACTTTTAAAGACCTTGGAGTGTGTGACATTTGGTTCACCATAGACCTCTTAGCCTGTCCGAGGTTTGAGCCCTTCTGTTTTTATTTTTCTGTGCTGCATCAGAGAGAAAACCAGAGAAGCCACAGAAGACACCAAGTGTGTCCCACAGCTCCAGCTTGTAAGCTGAAAGTAAACTCCGGAACTAGGGATGTTTATCCTGGACAGAAAAATGGCATATGAGCAGTTTAGTTCAGCTAAGATAGGGTTCTTCTAGTACCTCTCAACTCATGGCCACATTTCTATATTTTTAAAACTTTTTTAAGTTGAGGGATAATTGCCTTACAATGTTGTGTTAGTTTCTGCTGTACAACAGCATGAATCAGCTACAAGTATACACGTATCCCCTCCCTTGACCCCCGCCGCCTTCCATCCCTGTTTGTCATCACAGAGCACCAAGCTGAGCTCCCTGTGTTATACAGCAGGTTTCTGTTCAGTTCAGTTCGGTTCAGTCGCTCAGTCGTGTCCGACTCTTTGTGACCCCATGGACTGCAGCACGCCAGGCCTCCCTGTCCATCACCAACTCCCAGAGTTTACTCAAACTCATGTCATGATGACGTGGTTGATGTCGTCCAACCATCTCATCCTCTGTAGTCCCTTCTTCTCCCGCCTTCAATCTTTCTCAGCATCAGGGTCTTTTCAAATGTGTCAGTTCTTCGCATCAGGTGACCAAAGTATTGGCGTTTCAGCTTCAGCATCAGTCCTTCCAATGAATATTCAGGACTGGTTTCCTTTAGGATGGACTAGTTGGATCTCCTTGCAGGCCAAGGGACTCTCAGGAGTCTTCTCCAACACCACAATTCAAAGCATCAATTCTCTGGCACTCAGCTTTCTTTATGGTCCAACTCTCACATCCATACATGACCACAGGAAAAACCATAGCTTTGACTAAATGGACTTTTGTTGGCAAAGTAAAGTCTCTGCTTTTTAATAAGCAGTCTAGGTTGGTCATAACTTTTCTTTCCAGGAGCCAGCTTCTTTTCATTTCATGGCTACAGTCACCACCTGCAGTGATTTTGGAGCCACCCCTCAAAATAAAGTCTGTCACTGTTTCCACTGTTTCACCATCTATTTGTCATGAAGTGATGGGACCGGATGCCATGATCTTAGTTTTCTGAATGTTGAGCTTTAAGCCAACTTTTTCACTCTCCTCTTTCACTGTCATCAAGTGGCTTTTTAGCTCCTCTTCACTTTCTGCCATAAGGGTGGTGTCATCTGCATATCTGAGGTTATTGATATTTCTCCTGGCAATCTTGATTCCAGCTTGTGCTTCATCCAGTCCAGCATTTCTCCTGATGTACTCTGCATATAAGTTAAATAAGCAGGGGACAATGTACAGGTTTCTGTTAGCTATCTATTTTACACACGGTAGTGGAGAAGGCAGTGGCAACCCACTCCAGTACTCTTGCCTGGAAACTCCCATGGACGGAGGAGCCTGGTAGGCTGCAGTCCATGGGGTCGTGAAGAGTCGGACACAACTGAGTGACTTCACTTTCACTTTTCACTTTCATGCATTGGAGAAGGAAATGGCAACCCACTCCAGTGTTCTTGCCTGAGAATCTCAGGGACAAAGGAGCCTGGTAGGCTGCCATCTATGGGGTTGCATGGAGTTGGACACGACTGAAGTGGCTTAGCAGCAGCAACAGCGTATTGTTAGTGCAACTCTCAGTTCATTCCACCCTCTCCTGTCCCCACTTATGTTCACAAGTTTGTTCTGTACATCTGCATCTCTTCTCTTTTATTCATGCCCTGCAAATAGGACCATCAGTACCATTTTTCTAGATTATATATATATATATATGTTAATATATGGTGAAGGTACTGATAAAGCTATGAATGGTGAGCGATCAGAGCATAGACCTTCAGAGAAAAAAATCAGGAAGCACAGCCACCTGTTGAGTATCATAATTTTAATACCACTTACCTCCTTAAATCTAAAATACTTGCCTAGGAGTGATAGCTGGAATGCTTCCTGAAGTTGACCACAAACACTATGAAGTGTAAGTTTTACTGAGAAAAAAGTGTCAAACCATGTCAATATCCTTTCCACAGCTCCAGAGAAAAAACATGTGCACAAGCCCAATTCTACCCTTGAATTGGCAATGCAAGTGAAATGGATCATTTACTGTAGAGGAATGTGTTATTGAGTTCTCTGATTTGTTTTCTGAAACTTCAGTAGCCTGGGTTCAGACGCAGGGCTTTGCTTTGGAAGTGCAGTAGAACATTAGGACCTTCGCACTGTTCTTGGGCACACTCAGCTGCAGTAGTTGTCATTCCTGAGAATTTAGCTCTACAGGCAGCCAGCCTCCAAGCAGGGCAGATGGTGGGAACAGGAGATTGACCTTTGGGGAAATGTGGTAGGAATGGAGGCCGTTAAGGAAATGGTAGCCTTTCTACAAGGATCCCCAAAGTCCGATAGGGGAGTACAGTGAAACTGAATGCCTTTTCTTTCTGTACAATGATGGACTGAATTGTGCCCCCCTGCCTCTAAATTCTTCTTGCTTGGAGAATCCCTTGGACAGAGGAGCCTGGTGGGCTACAGTCGATAGGGTCACACAGAGTCGGACATGACTGAAGCGACTTAGCATGCAGCACAAATTCTAATGTTGAAGTCCTCACCTCCAGTACCTAAGAATGAAACCAGACAGCAAGGAGATCAAACCAGTCAATCCTAAAGGAAATCAACCCTGCATATTCATTGGAAATCTGTTGCCGAAGCTGAAGCTTCAGTACTTTGGCCACCTGATTCTGCTCATTGGAAAAGACTGTGATGCTGGGAAAGATTGAGAGCAGGAGGAGAAGGGGATGACAGAGAATAAGGTGGTTGGATGGCATCACTGACTCAGTGGACATGAATTTGAGCAAAATTCATGAGATGGTGAAGGACAGAGGAGTCTGGAGTGCTGCAGTACATGGGGTAGCAAAGAGTTGGACATGACTGAGTGGCTGAAAACCAAGATGTAATTAGTTTGAGATCCTGAAGCATAGGGTGGGCCCCTCATCCAACATGATCGGCATCCTTGTAAACAGGGAGAATTTTGCCCAAACACACACATGGGGAGAGCACTGTGAAGATGAGGGCAGAGACTGGGGTGATGCCTCTACAGCAAAGAAGGCCAAAGATGGCCAGGAAACCACCGTTGAGTTGGGGAGAGGCATGGTATAGTTTTCCTCTCACAGGCCTCAGGAGGAGCCCCTCTGCTGACACCTTAACCTTGGACTTCTAGCCTTCAGAACTGTGAGACAAGATATTTTTGCTGTTTAAGCCATTCCGTTTTTGGTACTAGAAGATGAATAGATGTTTTATCGTTTCTTGTCTGTCTCTTCCAGTTCACCCTGCGTTCACTGAGATCAGGGAGTACAAACCTGGTCATTTCCAAAACCTCATCCCATAACACAGTGTCTGGCAGCACGCTTGGTAGTGAGGCTGGTTTAGTCACTGTGTCTGACTCTGCAGTCTGACGGACTGCAGCCCATCAGGCTCCTCTGTCCATGGGATTTCTCAGGCAAGAATCCTGGAGTGGGTTGCTGTTTCCTTCCCCAGGGGATCTTCCCGACCCAGGACTCAAACCCAGGAATTCACCTGAGCCACCAGAGAAGCCTGAAGTATTTATTGAATATATAAGTAAATATACTGGTTCCTACTGATAAGCATTTGGATTACTCTCAATTAGGAAAGGAATTATTCTATTCTCCTAATTCTCGAACTTATACCTGTTTATTTTTGACATTGGCTTAGGTTCAGAGTGGCTCCTTTTCATTGCTGCTGCTTTTCCCCAGATTCTACTCCTGCACTTAATTCAGGCATTTCTCTATTTTAAAAGTTAAATATATAAATTTTTATAGTTTCTGTAGCTTCCCTGGTGGCCCAGTGGATTGGGCAAACTCTGGGATATGGTGGGGGACAGGGAGTCCTGGTGTGCTACAGTTGGACATGACTGAGTGACTGAGTCTCGAAGCCTTCCTTTATGATAAAATTTGTATAGGTTGTGTCAAACATTCAGTCAAGAATCTTTTCGAGGGGAAAAAAAGCAGTTTTTAAAAAATTGATGTACAAATAAAGTCAAAGATTCATTTCAGCATAAAGATGCCTACGCATTGTAGAGACGTGTCATCAGTGAATAATCTGCATGGACAATTTATCTAGACAGAGCGACAGTGATAGTTTATCTAAAAACTTGGCCGTAGACGAGACATATCATCTAGATTGTGGGAACTAGCTATACTGATTTCTAGTGATATGTGAGTGAACTGAGATATTTTCAAACTAGAAATGAAAATGCAGGTCCTCAAGAATAAACTGCAAAACTTGCCCACTTCCAAGTGCAAGCAATGAAACTATGCCAACTGGGCATGCACGGACACCTCAGCGTCCATCTACTTAGCACTGAACCTTTCTTTCAGGGGGCTAAAATGCAGAGGGGACGGAGGTTTACTGAAGACTGAGGAAACGAGATGACTCAGAAGGACACAGGGAAGGGGCAGAAGAATTCTGATTCTGAGGCGTATAGTTTCTGTGATATTGGTTCTTAGAACTCCTGAGTTACAAATCTTTTCTGAAACCTTGGAAATCACTAAAATATCCTTACATCATGATAACCTGGAAATGTTTCTAACTTAACGTCTTTTGTGTGCTTTGGTTTCTGTGGTTCTTTGGGCTTGTTTAGTTGTATTTCTTCTAAAGAAGGGAAATAGAGAACAAATACTTTGATTAGATTCATGGTCCGGTTATATAGATGATGGACAACATGGTTTTTACAGAAAACGTCCCTCTGAAAATTCATCTGCATGAATTATTGTTGTTTTAGCTGGAGGGATATATTTTGCTTAAATGTTTACACTTGTCAGAATGGCTGCACAAAACCTTTCATGCTGAATTGTGTCTCTCAATTTACAGTTAAGTAAAAAACTTTTTCAGAGTACAGGGAAGATCATATCCTATGTGGTCACAGGGGATTCCATGAAGGTTTTTGTCTGCCGTGTTTGCTGTGTACGATTATTGTAATGTGAATTAGAGGCTCTAGACTCAGATCTAGTTGAAAAACATTCCAGATTTACTCTACCAAAAGTGGTTAAAATAAAAATTTTCTGCAAGATTTCCCACTTACTATGCAGCATTTAAGAAAAATTTACTCAATTTAAGACAGTATCTTGAGACACCTAAGATCAAGCAAAAGAACTTGGAAGGAAAAACATCTTCTGACTGTGATGGTCTTTCGTGGTGTCTATTTGATAGCACAACAAGTGAAATAGAACTCCTTGCTTTCCCTTTTCACTGATCTAACCTCTGTTTCTAGAAATACCAACTAGAAGGGCAGCTCAGAGAATTCTCACTTAACAATTTCAGCTGGATGGGACCCAGAGCCTGGCTCTAGGGTATAAAATTACACTTTTAACTGTATGTGTGGATATTAACACTTGCCTTTGCCAGTTTCAGACAGACACATATATGTGGTATGTATGTGTGTGCTAAGTGTGCTAAGTCACTCAGTCCTGTTTGACTCCTTGCACCCTATGGACTGTGGCCCACTGGGCTCCTCTGTCCATGGGATCCTCCAGGCAAGAATACTGGAGTGGGTTGTCATGCCCTCCTCCAGCAGATTTCCTGACCCAGGGATCAAACCTGCATCTCTTATGTTTCCTGCATTAGCAGATGAGTATTTTTTATTTTGTTTTACTTTATTTTACTTTACAATACTGTATTGGTTTTGCCATACATTGACATGAATCCGCCACAGGTGTACATGAGTTCCCAATCCTGAACCCCCCTCCCACCTCCCGCCCCACTAGTGCCACCTGGGTGTCACCATATGTGGTACACTCACAGATATTTAACTTTCTAAGATATTTACTATTAGAAATGCCTTTTAAGCCCCTGGGCTATAGAGGTATTCTCTGGAGAAAAGAATGGCAATCCACTCCAGTATTCTTGCCCGGAGAATTCCACAAACAGAGAAGCCTGGCAGGCTACAGTCCATGGGGTCGCAAAGAGTAAGACATGACTGAGCGACTAACACACAGAGATGTATTAGTGTGGAATGCTATAATTCTATACATTTGACCACACCTCCTTAATATACCCCATTTGTTTATACATTTATTCACACACTCATTAACTCACTTGTTTATTTATTTTATAAACCCAACAGGTTTACTGAGAAATGCACAGATCTTATGTAAGTACCTCAGAAAACTTTTGCAGAGGGAACATGTCTGTGTAACCAATGCCCAGATCAGGCTCTCAAATAGCAGTCCAAAATCGCCTGTGTCCCCTCCGTGCCATCACCTCCTCAGAGGTAACCGCTATTATGGCCTCTGTCACTGTGGACTAGTGCTGCCTTTTCTTGATTTCTGTGGAAATGGAATCATGCATTTGTGCTGGGGTTTTTGTCTAGCTGTTCTTACTCAGTATTGTAATCTACATGATTCATCCATGTGCTTACATGTAGCAATGATTTCTTCTTTTTCATTACTGTGTAGGATTCTGTTTTAGGTATTTTAAAACTTACTTTCAATTCTGTTGCTTATGCACTTTGGAATTAGTTTCCGTTTGAAACTATTAGGAATAACGCATCGGTGAACATGCTGGTGCGTGTGTTTGGTGCGTGAGTGTGTTTGCCCAGGAGTAGAATTGCTTGGTTAACATCAACTGTTAATATACCCATGTTTAGCTTAGTAGGTACTGCCTAACAGTTTTCCAGAGTGGCTTTAAATTTTTACATTCCTGCCAGCAGTGTTTAAAAGTTCCAGTTATTCTGTGTCTTCACCCACACTTAGGGCATCCCTGATAGCTCAGTTGGTAAAGAATCTACCTGCAATGCAGGAGACCCTGGTTTAATTCTTGGGTCGGGAAGATCCCCTGGAGAAGGGATAGGCTACCCTATCCAGTATTCTTGGGCTTCCCTTGTGGCTCAGCTGGTAAAGAATCCGCCTGCAATGTGGGAGACCTGGGTTTGATCCCTGGGTTGGGAAGATCCCCTGGAGAAGGGAAAGGCTACCCACTCCAGTATTCTGGCCTGGAGAATTCCATGGACTGTATATATAGCCCATGGAGTCACAAAGAGTCAGACACAACTGAGAAACTTTCACTTTCACTTTTTACCAACACTTTGTAGTATCGAGTTTTAAATATTATTTTATTATTTTAATTTAGCTATTCTGAGGGTTATAATTAATACTTCATTATGTTTGAATGTATTTTCTCTAATCAATAATAATGTTAAGTTTTTTATGTGCTTATTGATGATTTCACTAGCCTTTTTTATGAAATGCCTGTTAAAGTCCTTTACCATTAAAAAAAATTGAGTATTCTCATTTTTGATTTGTAGGAAACTTTAAAAATATATGTATATATCCATTTCATTGTCTAACTCACTGAAACTATGAACCATACCGTGTAGGGCCACCCAGGATGGACCAGTCATGGTGGAGAGTTCTGACAAAACATGGTCCGCTGGAGAAGGGAATGGCAAACCACTTCAGTATTCTTGCCTTGAAAACCCCATGAACAGTATGAAAAGGCAAAAAGATAGGATACTGAAAGATGAACTCCCAAGTTCAGTAGGTGCCTAATATGCTACTGGAAATCAGTGGAGAAATAACTCCAGAAAGAATGAAGAGATGGAGCCAAAGCAAAAACAACACCCTGTTGTGGATGTGACTGGTGATGGAAGTAAAGTCTGATGCTATAAGGAACACTATTGCATAGGAACTTAGAATGTTAGGTCCATGAATGAAGGTGAATTGGAAAAAGTCAAACAGGAGATGGCAAGAGTGAACATCAACATTTTAGGAATCAGTGAACTAAAATGGACTAGAATGGGAGAATTTAACTCAGATGACCATTATATGTACTACTGTGGGCAAGAATTCCTTAGAAGAAATGGAGTAGCCATCATGGTCAACAAAAGAGTCCAAAATGCAGTACTTGGATGCAATCTCAAAAATGACAGAATGATCTCTGTTCATTTCCAAGGCAAACCATTCAATATCATGGTAATCGAAGTCTATGCCCTGACCAGTAATGCTGAAGAAGCTGAAGTTGAATGGTTCTGTGAAGACCTACAAAATCTTCTAGAACTAACAACGAAAAAACATGTCCTTTTCATTATGGGGGACTGGAACGCAAAACTAGGAAGTCAAGAGATATCTGGAGTAATAGGCAAATTTGGCCTTGGAGTACAAAATGAAGCAGGTCAAAGGCTAACAGAGTTTGCCAAGAGAAGGCACTGGTCATAGCAAACACCCTCTTCCAACAACACAAAAAGACTCTAAACATGGACATCACCAGGTCATCAGCACCGAAATCAGATTGATTATATTCTTTGTAGCCAAAGATGGAGAAGCTCTATACTGTCAGCAAAAACAAGACTAGGAGCTGACTGTGGCTCAGATCATGAACTCCTTATTGACAAATTCAGACTGAAATAGAAGAAAGTAAGAAAAACCACCAGACCATTCAGGTATGACCTAAATCAAATCCCTTACAATTAAACAGTGGAAGTGAGAAATAGATTCAAGGGATTAGATCTGACAGAGTGCCTGAAGAACTATGGATGGAGCTGTGTGACATTTTACAGGAGGCAGTGATCAAGACCATCCCCAAGAAAAAGAAAATGCAAAAAGGCAAAATGGTTGTCTGAGGAGGCCTTATAAATAGCCAAGAAAAGAAGAGAAGCGAAAGGCAAAAGAGAAGAAGAAAAATATACCCATTTGAATGCAGAGTTCTAAAGAATAGCAAGAAAAGATAAGAAAGCCTTCCTCAGTGATTAGTGCAAAGAAGTAGAGGAAAATAACAGAATGGGAAAGACTAGCGATCTCTTCAAGAAAATTAGAGATACCAAGGGAATATTTCATGCAAAGATGGGCACAGTAAAGGACAGAAATGATATGGACCTAACAGAAGCAGAAGATATTAAGAAGAGGTGGCAAGACTGCACAGAAGAGCTATACAAAAAAGATCTTCATGATCTAGATAACCACGATGGTGTGATCATTCACTTAGAGCCAGACATCCTGGAATGTGAAGTCAAGTGGGCCTTAGGAATCATCACTACGAACAAAGCTAGTGGAGGTGATGGAATTCCAGTTGAGCTATTTCAAATCCTGAAAGATGATGCTGCGAAAGTGCTGCACTCAATATGCCAGCACATTTGGAAAACTCAGCAGTGGCCACAGGACTGGAAAAGGTCAGTTTTCATTCCATTCCCAAAGAAAGGCAGTGCCAAAGAATGTTCAAACTGCTGCACAATTGGACTCATCTCACATGCTAGTAAAGTAATGCTCAAAATTCTCCAAGCTAGGCTTCAGCAATACATGAACCGTGAACTTCCTGATGTTCAAGCTGGATTTAGAAAAGACAGAGGAACCAGAGATTAAATTGCCAACATCCTCTGGATCATGGAAAAAGCAAGAGAGTTCCAAAAAAACATCTACTGCTTTATTGACTATGCCAAAGCCTTTGACTGTGTGGATCACAAGAAACTGGAAAATTCTTCAAGAGATGGGAATACCAGACCACTTGACCTACCTCCTGAGAAATCTGTATACAGGTCAAGAAGCAACAGTTAGAACTAGACATGGAACAACAGCCTGGTTCCAAATTGGAAAAAAGAGTATGTCACAGCTGTATATTGTCATTCTGCTTATTTAACTTATATGCAGAGTACATCATGGGAAATGCTGGGCTGGATGAAGCACAAGCTGAAATCAAGACTGCTGGGAGAGGTGGATTCATGTCAATGTATGGCGAAACCAATACAGTATTGTAAAGTAAAATAAACTAAAAATAAAAATTAAAAGAAAAAGAAAAACAAACAAACAAAGAACAATAACGTCAGATATGCAGATGATACCACCCTTATGGCAAAAAGCAAGGAAGAACTAAAGAGCGTTTTGATGAAAGTGAAAGAGGAGAGTAAAAAAGTTGGCTTCAAACTCAACATTCAGAAAACTAAGATCATGGCATCCAGTCCCATCACTTCATGGGGAAACAGTGGAAACAGTGAGAGACTTTCTTTTTGGGACTCCAAAATCACTGCAGATGGTGACTACAGCCATGAAATTAAAAGATGCTTGCTCCTTGGAAGAAAATTTGTGATCAACCTAGACAGCATATTAAAAAGCAGAGACATTACTTTGCCAACAAAGGTCCATCTAGTCAAAGCTATAGTTTTTCCAGTAGTCATGCATGGATGTGAAAGTTGGACTCTAAAGAAAGCTGAGCACTGAAGAATTGATGCTTTTGAACTGTGGTGTTTGAGAAGACTCTTGAGAGTCACTTGGACAGTGAAGGTATACAACCAGTCCATCTTAAAGGAAATCAGTCCTGAATATTCATTGGAAGGACTGATGGCTGAACCTGAAGCTCCAATCCTTTGGTCACCTGATGCAAAGAAGTGACTCATTTGAAAAGATCCTGATGTTGGAAAAGATTGAAGGTGGGAGGAGAAGGGGATGACAGAGGATGAGATGGTTGGATGGCATCACTGACTCAGTGGACATGAGTTTGAGTAAGCTCTGGGAGTTGGTGATGGAGAAGGAAGCCTGGCATACATACTGCAGTCCATGGGGTCGCAAAGAGTCAGACACAACTAAGGACTGAACTGATCTGAACTGATACTATTTCAGAAGTACATGTATTACAAAGATATATATTTTAAATATAGCTTGTTGTAACTCTATATATACTGCATCTTTTGAGCAGTTGAAACATGTACACCCATGGCTGAGTCATGTCAATGTATGGCAAAGAAGTACTACAGTATTGTAAAGTAATTAGCCTCCAATTAAAAGAAAATTCTTATTTTCAACAAAGCCATTTTATTAATCTGTTCCACTACTGTACATGATTACTTTTGCCCTTTTAAGAAATAGCTATGTGATCCAAGATCATGAAGATATTCCCCTATTCTATATTCTAGTTTTGTCGTCTGACATCTCACATTTACGATCCATCTGGTAGTAAATTTTGTGTGTGGTGTGAGGTAGGAGGCTTCTCTCTCACATGGATGTCTGTTCTTTCACCCAAACAATGGCAGTGGCAGCTTTGTCCTATATTAGATGACTGTTATGTGTCGGTCTGTGTCTGGACTCTCTTCTGTCTTATTGGTCTTTTTATCTGTCCTTGCCACACACTTACAATTACAGTAGCTATAAATTAAATCTTGATATCTGATCCTGTAAGTCCTCCAACTTTATTCTTAAAGATTGTTTTTATTCCTCTTGGCCTTTTGAATTTCCATTTTAGAATCAGCTTGCCATTTTCTTGTACACAAAAAAATTAGGTTGTTAATTGAAATAACATCGAGTGCTATCAGTTTAGGGAGAATTCACATTTTTGCAATATTGTACCTTCTGGGAACATAGTATATTCCTCCATTTCTTTAGGGCTCCTTTTAACCTTATCTCTGTAAAGTTTTGTGGTTTTCCATGTGGTGGTCTTACACATCTTTAGCTTTTTTCTGGTAATGTGCCTTCTTTGTAGTTTGAGAGCTGCTTCTAATTTGTATAAAAGCAAAATCTTCCTTTAAACTCACAACCTTAAGCAAAATGTTATGGAGAAACTATTTTGAAGCTGAAGAGAGGAAGTGCCCTTGTGCCTTGAAGAGGAGGTGTGGGGTTTTTTTGGGTGGTGCTTTGAGGTAGGTGAGATGCAGTATGTCTTGTCCAGATGGAGTCTCTGGAAATCTTAAAAGCAGCAGATGGGTGTGGGAAGAATGACAGAGAATTGAAAAGCATACTGACTTACTGCCTTGGGTAATTGCATAGTTGAATGAAGACACGATGTGTATTTTAAGTATCTGAACCACATTCATTGACATTAAACAAAGGCCCATTCTAAACAAATAAATTACATCCTGGACCTTCCTTCCTAAATCTTTGACTTTCTTTCACCAATTGCCAGAGATTAAACATTTTACCATTAATGATCAAAATATTATTCAGGTGACCGAGTAAGGGATAAATTGGATTTACCATCAAGTAGATTTCCCATTAAATAAAAAAATACTTCAAAATTTCACAAATCATGCATAAGTCAGTGAAAGCATACTGTTTCAGAGTTGAAGTCTCTTAGAGTCCCTCTAATTATTCATTTATGTTTCTTCCCTTTCCCAGACACTCTTTGGGAAAGAATATTTCTTATTCACTGATTTCAGTGTCAACTCCAGCTCACTTCTCACCCTGGTTCCTGATTCCTGAAGTCTGTTGAAATTACTGTTTTCATCAAGACATAAAACCTCCTCATTGTCAGATTCAGTGAAAACATTTGTGCTCCTCCAGCTTCTTTTCAACATTTGAGGTTATTGAAATACTCCTTCTCTGTGGAACTATTCGGCCATGGCTTCCTTGATGCTCATCGTCCTTGTCTGGTCTTTCTCCTCCCTCTCTGACACTCTTCCTCGGGCCATTTCCCAGGCTCTCTTTGTCCCATAAGTGTTGGTTTTGCACACGGCCATCTTCCCTGATAGCTCAGTTGGTAAAGAATCCTGATATGCAGGAGAACCCAGTTCAATTCCTAGATTGGGAAGATCCCCTGGAGGAGGGATAGGCTACCCACTCCAGTGTCCTTGGGTTTCCCTGGTGGCTCAGCTGGTAAAAAATCCACCTGCAATACAGGAGACCTGGTTTTGATCCCTGGATTGGGAAGATCCCCTGGAGAAGGGAAAGGCTACACACTCCTGTATTCTGGCCTGGAGAATTCCATGGACTATAGTCCATGGGGTCATGAAGAGTTGGATATGACTGAAGCGACTAAGTTCAGCGCCACTTGGGAAACCCCTTCAATATTATTAACAACTGCTGTTTTTCTGTTCCCACATCTGCTCACACGTGGCCTTCCTAAACAGCCTCCTCACAGGCTCCTCTGCCTTCAGTATTCTCAGTCTTCAGTCTGTTATCTGCTCTTAGGGTGAGCTCTCTTGAATGTGCTACTCCTCTATTGAAAATTGTACAGTGGTGCTGATTTTCCTTTGACATAAAGGCCGAACTCCTCACCGTGGTGTTCCAAACCTAGTCATACTGGAGCTCCTTTCTGCTTCTCTTATCTCATCTCTTGATGTTAGTTCTCCAGAATTGCTTGCAGTTCCTTCTATCACTTGCTGCTGCTTCTGCCCAAACAGGCACACCCCTGTCCTCATCCATCGCCCTATTCCTGGGGACCGCCTCCTACTCATTCTGCAGAACTCAAGATAGGACACACTCTAGGGAGAGTCCACACCCTGCCGGTATGGACTCTATTAAATTACATCATGATTATCTATTTTGGTCACCCCACTGTGAACTTCTTGAAGGCAAGGAACATGCCGTTCGTGTTTGTGTTCCTCTTCCACGGCTGCTTTTACAAATGAGCACTGTAATAGGCCTTGGGAGTGCCCAGATGAGTAGGGCATTATCTCTGCCCATGGGGCTTCCACAATAGAGAAGGAGAAATAGAAGCATCAATAGATAGTTATGGTGTGATTTGATGTGTACCATGTTCCAGGTGTTTTTAAACAAGGAAGAGGCAGCACCTGCTTCTGGGTCTGACAGAGTTCTATTAAAGTGTACCCAAAGGATCTCTAGAGAAATCACATGTGGAGAAATAGTCCACCGAGTAAAGATCATCTCTAGGAAAATTCCTGACAGCCCTGCAGCCTGTGTTACCAGTTGCTCCCCTGAGAGTGTTCCCTCGGGTCTCCAGATGAAGAGGACCATATGAGAGTTAAAATATTTACAGTTGATATTGGAGCATGTAAATAGACATTATGAGGTTTTGTATGCAGAGATCTATGCATTCAGCTGTGCTTTGATTGGAGAGGTATATGCATTAAGAGTCGTGGAGACTTGGAAGAAAATCAGCATCTTATTTTGTGTGCTCAGGAACTCTGACCAAAACCCTAACCCTACTTGAGGCAGATGTCCACCCTGACTTTGTAAATGTTTGCCTTGACAATGAATGAGAAAAACCTAAAGCCTTGAAAGGTTCCATTTGGTTCTTTTTTTGGATATATACTGTTAAATCGCAGAAAACAATCCAGAAAAGCAGGATCTTTACATTTTGGTTTCCCTGCACCCACATCCCAGGAGAGGACACTTCACGGTTGAGTGTTCCATGGGTATTCTTCCAGACCCGAGGGTAATGACCAGAATCTTATGCAGTTCAAGGTGAACTCACACTAGCCGTCAGAGAAGGAAGCTGAATTCATCTGGACCAGAGTCATCTAGTCTGTATATGGGATTGTCTTCAGTAGTGCCTTGTGCCCGGTGTGCTGTGGTTCATGGGGTCGCAAAGAGTCAGACACAACTGAGCAACTGAACTGAACTGAACTGAATGCCTTGTACTGATGCCTATCAACTTGAGGGGCCATGACTAAACTTCAGGAGGTTTGGAGAGTCCCTGAGATTCCACATAAAATTGAGTATGTGTGCGTAGGGGAAGAAAGGCCATAGCTTTCATCATATCCTTGAAGTTCTTGTAACTTAAAGAACCACTGGTCTACACCCTTTGCTTTCTGTTCATTGTATTTATTCATTTGGTAATCATGTATGGAGGATCTACACCTTGGGCATCTTGCTGCCTGCTGACTTACTCTTTTGACATGTGTTGCAGCGATGCATGGAGTGGTGGGAAAAATTGAAGGTGGGAGGAGAAGGGGACGATAGAGGATGAGATGGTTGGATGGCATTGCTGACTCGATGGACATGAGTTTAAGTAAGCTCTGGGAGTTTTTGATGGACAGGGAAGCCTGGTGTGCTGCAGTCCATGCGGTCACAAAGAGTCAGACATGACTGAGTGACTGAACTGACCTGACGGAGTGGTTCAGATTCAAGTCAGCAGTCATGACAACCTAGGTTGCAAGCACTTCCATGTGCAAGATCTCACTGAGTCTTCACAGTAAATCTGTGTGGTCTGTATTCTCATGACCATTTTACAGAAGAGAAAACAAGAGTGTAAAAAATACATTCCTAAGGGCAACTGAATACTCAAGCAGGTGAACTGAACCCAAGCATCTAAAGATGGATAGAACATTATGCTCCCAGTCTTAAGCTCACAGTCTTCTGGGGCAGCCAGATAGAAACAGATACTTAAATCCAGTGACATAAATGCAAGGATAGACCAATATACAATATAAAATCTCAGTATCAATGTGTATATCTTTCCTCCAGCTGTACTTTGTCAAGGAGAGAGAGGAGCTGGGTCTCGAAAGATGAATAATAGTTGACTCGGTGTACTGGAATTAAAAAGCATACCAGGTTGATGGAAAAACATTTACAAAACATAGATGTGAGCTAGTTTCCTGCTTGTGATGAAATGAGAGTGGTTTGAAACAGTGAGCACATAAATAAATATCACAGCTTTTAGAAAGAGGTAAGTGGGAGAATCAGGTTCTACCCTATGTGTTTCCACATATATTAACAAATCTACAGTTTCTTTCCAGAAAGTAGTAGTCCAGGCTATACAGTAGCCACAATTTTAAATGCCTTTTTTTCTTTTTTTTAAGAATTTTTCCCCCATGGCTAATTCAATATGTGTGTCCTTCACACTGTACGTATTTAGGACTTGTTGATTCTGTAAGTTCTCTTAGGGCAGAGACCCACTATAAACATTTTCCTAACCTAATCTAGATACAAACAAAATCTCAGCTTAACAACTAACCCAAACACACAGGTAACTGCTTCATCTACTTCATGGCCCTAAATAGCAGGAAAGTTTATAGAAAGTATATTTTCAAATTAAACGATCAAAACATATTTTCAAAACTCTTCTAGGGATAGTAAGTTTAATGCTTGTTTTTTTCTCTTGAAAAACAGCAAAAGTAGTATAAAACAATGGTAGGTAATTCCTAAGGGGAAATACTTCAAGAAACTTTGACATATTAATACTTGTTTGTGCTTTAGCTTGCTGTTTCCTTTAAAAGTTTTCAGCAAGTTCTCAGAAATATGAATGGAAAAAACTTTTCTTGACTCCACTTTAAAGTAAGTGGGAAAGAAAATGCACAAAATTGGAAGTGGTGGCAGGGAGGGAAAGAGAATACAAGCAAATAGGAAGCCAGCACTGTTTTTATTTTACTACTGATTAGACATGGTAAGTTATAATTTGAATAAAATGTTCAGGTTGTAAGTGTGTATTTTTCCACTTGAAAAAGCTAGTTACACTATGATATAATTTTCAACGCATGTCAGCTTGCTGGTTATCAATCACTAGAACATAGTATCCCAGCGTACTGTATACCCTTGTAGTGTCCATCAGTGGACATCAAATGTCCATCAACTGCTTCAAGTATCCTGCCTAAAAACTGTATTTTTAGGTCATTATTTTTTTGTTTTTATGTTTTACATAAACTGAGATCATGATCTATATAAAAGTTTTCTGGGCCAGTATTCTTTAATCTGTAAAATCAAGTTTGTTGGAGTCTCTGGCTTCTGAGGTTTTTGTAAGGATTAAATGAGATGGGTCAGGAGGGAGCTCAGCTCAGTGCCTGGCACATAGTCAGTGTTCAGTTATATTAGTGTTGCTGTGGGGGTTGTGGTTACTTTGTGTGTATGTGATGAGATTTTTTTTGAGATCCTGCTCTTCAGTTCAGTTCAGTTCAGTCGCTCAGTCGTGTCCTTCTCTTAGCAACTTTCAAATAAGCAGTACAGTATCACTAACTATAGTCATCTCTGGTTACTTTCTGTTACTTGTTTTTCATACTTGATTATGTGAGTATTTTCTCAAGTTGTTCACTGTTGTTCAAAGACATGATATTTCAAGGATATAGAAACATCCCCCCATTCCTTCAAGGTTTAAATATGTCATCTGGGTCAGGTTAACCATTTCCAGATTGTTAATATATGGACTGCAGTGAAACAAATGTTCTTGTCTGTAAGTTTCTGTGAGCCAGTAAGATGCATTTCTAAAAGTATTTGAAAAACTTTTGATTCATCTGTTCAAAGTATATCCCTGAAAGATTGTACCTATTTGGAACTCTCCATTTCTATTACAGTGTTGCAATGGTTGGAACCCCAAGCTTCCCTTGCAGGAAGCACAGGTTCAGTCCTTGATGGGGGAACTAAGACCTCACATGTCATGTGGGACAGCCAAATAAATAAATAGTTAAAAAAAAAAACACAAAAAAACCAACCAAACGAAAAAAAGAATTAAGTAAATGTAATAGAATGTGGGGAAATGTAATAGAAGGCTGTGAGTTTCAGAATCAGAATATTTGCAATCATTTATACCATGGAAGGCAAGGTAAATTCAATGGCTATTATCTTTCCTATTTAAAAGAAGCTTTTGTATAGATAATAGCTTTTTTGTGTATAAATAAAAGCATTGTATAGAAGTCGAAAGGTCTAATCCCAAGACTGAATAATACAGGAATGTATACAAGCTTGAGGAAGTCACTCTACCTCCCATATTTATTTAGTTATAGTTTGTAAAATGGTGATGCAATCCTATCTTAAAGGGCTCTTTGGGTGGTTAAATAAGATTGTTAAGCACCAGGCAAAGGTCTTGGCACAAAGTAAGCACCTGTGGTTGACCACAGTGTTATCGACCAAGAATATAATTTTTGCTGAAGAACATGCCTTCAGCCTTCCTCATTTGTTGCCTCGTTCATAAAGCAGGAGAGTTCCCATCAGGTGCCCTGGCTACTTCACAAGAGAGCAGAGGGCAGAATTCCATGACACCCGTCAGTTTCACCGTCAGCATTTTCACTGTCGGCCATTTCAGTGGTCCTGGTTAGGGTTAGCTTAATACGGTTCTCTTCCTCGACTGAACGTACATTTAGCTCCAGCCTAGTTCTAAACTCTGAACCAAGCAGTGGTGCTTGGGGAATGAATAAAATATACTCTTTGTCTGTGATGGGTTCACAGTCTAGACAGGAAGTGGTTACCATCCTTTTTTGGGTAAAATTCTTCTCTGTACTTTTTAGTGAACATTTTTTAATGCTCTTCCATTGGGACATGAACTGGTAGATATGGCAACCCACTTCAGTATTCTTGCCTGGAGAATCCCGTGGACAGAGGAGCCTGGCGGGCTACAGTCCACGGGGTCGCAAAGAGTCGGACATGACTGAGCGACTTCGCTTCAGTAAGAAAACCAAGCCTGAGGTGGTGCTCCTTATCTGAGATGATAAGACTATGGTAATGTGTTAGTCACTGAGTCGTGTCTGACTCTTTGCAGCCCCATAGACTGGAGCTTGCCAGGCTCCACTGTCCATGAAATTCTCCAGACAAGAATACTGGAGTGGGTAGCTATTCCCTTCTCGAGGGGATCTTTCCAACCCAGGGACTGAACCCAGGTCTCCTGCATTGCAGGCAGATTTTTTACCATCTGAACCACCAGGGAAGTCATATTACAAGTTAGTTAGCAAGTCTTGGTAGAAAGAGGATGGGCTTTTAATCAAAAGACCTGGGTTGACAGCCAGGCTTCAAAACATACTTGTTGAATGATTTTGAGCAGGGCAGGCTCCTGTCTTCTAAGTGAGAAGACAAAAAGAGGTAAAATTTGGTCATTCATTCATTCGTTTGGCAAGTATTTGATGAGCACCAGGGAATCACCAGTGAATAACTTATACAACAAATACCAGCCTCACAGAGATCAGATTCTAGTGGGGAGAAAGGGTAAGATATAAAAAATGATGCTTGTGAAGGAGCAACATTTTTTTTTTTTATCCTCTCCTTTCTCCCACTAGAATCTGCTCTCCATGAACCTATTTGAAGGGCAGTAATGGAGATGCAGAAATAGAGAACAGATTTGTGGACACAGAGGGAAGGAGAGAGTGGGAGGAATTGAGAGAGTAGCATGGAAACATATACATTACCATATGTAAAATAGGTAGCCAGTGGGAATTTGCTATATGACACAGGGAGCTCAGCCTAGTGTTCTGTGACGCCTAGAAGGGTGGGCTGGAATGGGAGGTGGGAGGGAGGTTCAAGAAGGAGGGGACAGATGTATACCTATGGGTGATTCATGTTGATGTATGACAGAAACCAACACAAAATTGTAAATCAATTTTCCTCCAATTAAAAATGAATAAGTATATTTTAAAATGTTGCTCGGGAAGGAGAAAAAGGCAGTATAGGAGCTAGGGAGTATCACTCGGGAGGAGCCTCCCTACAAGCTAAAGTTTGCATGAAGACAGTGGAAAAGTGGTTTAAGAAAACAGCAAATTTAGAGGCCCCAAACAGAAGACCAGTGGGGCTGGAGCAGGGCGAGCTAGGGGGACAGTGGCAGGAAAAAGCAAAGGGCCTCCTGGCATGTGCTGCGAAGGGCTCTTTGGCTTTTCCTGAACATGAGATAGGAAGCTTTTGAAGGGCATTGAGCAGAGTGACGTGATCTGACTTTTCATAGCCTCACTCTGGCTGCTGCATAGAACAGAGTGGAGTCAAGCAGAAAAGCCAGACGGTCAGGCAGGAGGCTTTGCCAGCAACTGAGGGGAAAGTTGGTGGTGACTCGGATCAAGGAGGGAGCAGCAGAAGTGGCACAAAGTGTCAGATTCTGGACATGATTTTTAGACACAGAGCCGTCCGGATCTGCACATGAATGGCACAGCAGAGCTGGAGGACGCATGACTATAAAGTCAGAATTTCCATCCATGGAGATGAGGATGACTGTGAGAGGAGATTTGTCAGGGAATGCAAGAAGGTCTGTGTTGGACCTGTGAAGTTGGGAATTCCTATCTAAAATGTTCAAATGAGGATGTTGAATAGATAGCTGGAATTCAAGGGAGAGGTCTGGGCTAGAGATGTCCGTGTAAATAGGAGCCCTTATCACAGAGATAGTATCCAAAGTCAGGAGACTGGATCAGATCTTCAAGGTAGTGAATGAGGCTGGAAAAACAGACGCACTCCAATGTCTGAGCCCTGGGGTATGCAGAGTTTAGAGGCTCAGGAGGTAGCAAGGAAGCAGCAGAGACAGAGAAGGAATATTCAATGGAAAGGGGGGAAAGCCAACTTGCAGAACAATTTCATAAACACATATTACATGCCGTAGACTACCATATGTTGTTGTTTAGCTGTTAAGTCGTGTCCAACTCTTCTGTGACTCCATAGACTGTAGCCTGCTATGGAATTTCCCAGGCAAGAATACTGGAGTGAGTTGCCATTTCCTTTTCCAGGGGATCTTCTCAACCCAGGGATCGAACCCACTTCTCCTATATTGGCAGGTGGATTATTTTTACTGCTGAGCCACCAGAGGAGGCCTAGACTGGATGATCATTGCTATAACATACTTTTGGAAAGATGCAATATATCATGATTTTAATGCACGATTTGATTGGGGTATATTTCAAGTATAGCCTTAATACGCTATGCACTGTGGTGACTACCAAAAACATTTTTTTTTTTTTTTTTTTACTAAAGTTGTCCTCATGGCCTGAAAGATTTAAAGAATTTTCTCATCAGGGATTGATTCAGGCACAAAGATGATTTGGGTGTCATTGGAGATGATTACGTGCAACCCTGTGCAGAATATTTCATGATAATGTTCAAGTAGAAATAGTCACCTTAGCCTCTAAATTTACTACCTAAAAACACAGTGATTTGGAAAAACACCAAAGGATTTGGGTCCATAATTACAGTATTACTAAAATAGATATATATATTATTTACAGTGTGCTTTCAAAATTAAGGTAAGACACACCTGTTGATTGGACTTAAAACAGGGACCAATTTTTCTACGTTAATGACACCTTCCAGAAAATGGTTGTGTAAACATGCTTTTATCATCATGTATTTGTAGAGAGCTTTTTCACATCTGACTAGATTTATTCAATTTAAAGAATTTAGTAGTTTAACACATTATGCTAAGTGAAATAAAGCCAGTTACAGAAGGCTAATATTGCATGATTCCACTTATACAGGCTTTCTAAAATAATCAGACTCAGAGAACAGAATAGAATGGTGGTTGCTAGGGGGTTGTCAGAGGGGAATGAGGAGTTGCTAATCAGCAGTTACGAAGTTTCAGTTAACGTAAGGTTTTTCACTGTTGTGCCTGTAGTTAATAATACTGTAGGATACCCTTAAAATCTGATGAGGGTAGAGTTCATGTTAAGTGTTCTTACTGCAATAAAATAAAAATAAAAATGAATTAAAGAAATGAATTTAATGACATGGCCTAAGATCTGTCATTTATGTTGCTTTATGGTGGCTCAGACGGTAAAGCGTCTGCCTGCAATGCAGGAGACCCGGATTTGATTCCTGGGTCGGGAAGATCCCCTGGAGAAGGAAATGGCAATCCACTCCAGCACTCTTGCCTGGAAAATCCCATGGACAGAGGAGCCTGACAGGCTACGGTCCATGGGTTCGCAAAGAGTTGGACACAACTGAGCAACTTCACTTTCACTTTATATTAATAAGTAACTGAATCATAATATTCTGTTAAGAGTTTACAACAAAGAGGGAATTGAGAGACCTAAGTAAAACCATTGCCAGAGACGCACCTATAGGGAACTTCTGGAGAGTGTTTCTAAGAAAGAATTTTCATAGCACTTTCTCTTTATCACTTACTAACACGTCTCTAAGCTCGTGTCTGGAAGCATTCTGGCTACCAGAAGACGTTAAGATATTTTCCCAGATGTGCTCAATTTAAATATCAAACACATCATAAACTGCCACATATATGTTTAAATCAAAGAGTTTTGGAGACTAAGAAATTCAAAAGTAGGGAATAATTTTCATAATATGCTACACTCTCAAGAGGTATCCGTGTCTAGGACAGTACTTAAGTGGAGTAAAGCCCACTTCTGTGCATGGGTAGCAGCCACTGGACCTAAAAACCACAGGCAGCTGGTCCATATCATAATAGATACACATGCTGTGCATGGAAGAGAATGATGCTAAAGCCCTACACCTCTTATACTCCCAATGGAAGGTAGGGTTTCCAAAACTGTGGAGCCTTCACTTAAGATGAAGAGATAAGTAGTTAAGTGTTTGCAGTAGCTCAGGAACACTTCAAACTTAGTTATCTAAGTGGCTTATCCCTTCTTTCTCCAGTATTTGGGATCTGGGGCTTCTACCTGGATAAAGGGTGTTGGACAGAAACCTTCATCCCTTTCTGTAAATCCTACTCAGTGCATTGATATGTGCAGTTAGCACCAAAACAGCATAAGGAAGGAAAAGAAAGCCACTAAATAGAAAGAGTTTTCAGATCCAGCATTTGGGGAGATTTGATCCAGGATATTTTGATGTCACAAAAGTGTATTGACCAAAACATTTGTCCTGGATTCAGTATCAGTAATGGGTTTTGAAAATAATCTGCTACTGCTAAGTTACTTCAGTCGTGTCTGACTCTGTGCGACCCCGTGGACTGCAGCCTACCAGGCTCCTCCGTCCATGGGATTTTCCAGGCAAGAGTACTGGAGTGGGTTGCCATTGCCTTCTCCTAATTGACAAGTAATAGCTGAGGCAAATATTGTGTGTGTGTGTGCACACGCGTGTGTGTGCGCGTATGTGCGTGTGTGCTGTGTGTGCTTAGTCGCTCAGTCCTGTCTGACTCTTTGCAACCCCATGGACTGTAGCCTGCCAGGCTCCTCTGTCCATGGGGTTCTCCAGGTAAGAATATTGGAGTTGCCATGATCTCCTCACACACAGACATATATGTATGTATATATATACATGTATATAGGCTTCCCACATGGTTCATTGAGTGAAGACTCTGCCTGCAGTACAGAAGATAAAGGTGCCATGTGTTCAGTCCCTGGGTCAGGAAGATCTCCTGGAGAAGGAAATGGCTCTCCATTCCAGTACATGGACACAGGAGCCTGGAGGGCCGAGGTTCGTAGCATTTCAGAGTCAGAAATGACTGACGCAGCTGAGCACACATGGAGCTTATATATATGTATATGCTTCCTCATGGCCAATTTGTAAATTTGAGATAATCTGATGAACATCTCTAGGTACTAGTTCATTTGTAGCATCTGATGTCAAGTAAGATAGAAAAGATGGCTAGACTAGGTCTTCTTTGCCCACCCCATATTCTCAACTACATTGTTTTTTCTAGCATTTACTAGTTTGAAACACTAACCTTCAGCTACTGCATTCTGATCAAGAGTTACTGACTCTAAGTTTAACATCCATGTAATATTAAGGATGAAGAGTATATATAAACTTTTCCTTCAGAACTTGTGAGCTTATTACAACTTTACGTTTTCTTTGGAGTAAATTTTTGTGTTCCGTGCCCCCCTCCAGCCAAATCCATATGTTAAAATCTTCAGGGTGATGATGATATTAAGAGGTGGAACCCTTGGGAGGTGATTAGGTCATGATAGTGGAACCCTAGTGAATGAGATTATACCCTTATAAAAGAGACCGCACAGAAGTCTCTTGACCCTTCTGCCTTGTAAGAGCACAGCAAGAAGACTGCCATCTGTGAACCAGAAGGCGGGTCTTCACCAGACACCAAATCCACCAGCACCTTGATCTTGGACTTCCCAGCCTGTAGAACTGTAACAAATGAATTTCACTTTACAAGCCACCCAGTGTATGGTGCTTCTATTCAATTCAGTTCAGTTCAGTTGCTCAGTCATGTCCGACTCTTTGCGACCTCATGAACCGCAGCATGCCAGGCCTCCCTGTCCGTTACCAACCCCAGGAGTTTACCCAAAATCATGTCCATTGAGTCGGTGATGCCATCCAACCATCTCTGTCATCCCCTTCTCCTTCTACCTTCAATCTTTCCCAACATCAGGGTCTTTTCAAATGAGTCAGCTCTTCGCATCAGGTGGCCAAAATATTGGAGTTTTAGCTTCAACATCATTCCTTCCAATGAACATCCAGGACTGACCTCCTTTAGGATGGACTGGTTGGATCTCCTTGCAGTCCAAGGAGTCAAGAGTCTTCTCCAACACCACAGTTCAAACGCATCAATTCTTTGGCACTCAGCTTTCTGTATAGTCCAACTCTCACATCCATATATGACCACTGGAAAAACCATAGCCTTGACTAGACGGACCTTTGTTGACAAAGTAATGTCTCTGCTTTTGAATATGCTATCTAGGTTGGTCATAACTTTCCCTCCAAGGTGTAAGCATCTTTGAATTTCATGGCTGCAATCACCATCTGCAGTGACTTTGGAGCCCCCCAAAATAAAGTCAGCCACTGTTTCCCCATCTATTTGCTTTTATTACAGAGCCCAAACAGACAGAGACATTACATAAATCTTTTCTCCCAAAGATCATGTCTTTGTTTTCCTCCCTTCTTCCCCCACCCCCTATTTTCTTCCTTCTTCACTTAACAGAATTGCCATTAAAATATCACTAATGGCAACTCACTCCAGTATTCTTGCCTGGGAAATCCCACGGACAGAGGAGCCTGACGGGCTACAATGGAGTCGCAAAAGAGCTGGACACAGCTTAGCGACTAAACAACTAGTTATTTGGAGAAGCTATCAAAACCATTTTCTTAGGATCATCTCCAGTGTGGTCCGCAGTTTGGGCTTTCTCACTGGCAAGTGGCTGAGGCTGTACTGTTCACGTTTTAACTCTTAGAAACGTAAGTAAACATTTGATTTTTCTAAAACCCGTGATATTTGTTTCAAATAAAGTTATTTTCAGTGGTTCTGATTTTAGAAAGCTCAGAAAAATCTTATGTGGAATCACTTAGAAATTTATAAAGTTTAAAAAAAGTTGTTTTCTTTTTTTTTTTTACTAAATTTAGTATATTATACCCTGCACAAGACAGTTTTTCATAAAATTGGCTTTCCCAGCTGTCTTTAAAATTTGGTATAAATTTTAGTATGCTTCCTAATATAAAAGTTAGTATACTTTCTGATTTCTAACCAACAGATTATTTTCATTTATTTGTTATCCTGGTGGGAAAATTATTGCTAGCTTTAAAAGTTAATGTACCTTATGAAGCAACATAAAATATGTATTGTTTTGTTTTGTTTTCTGAGCATTGGGTTTGACCCATACACAGCACTGGGTTTGTGTGTGTGTGCGCGCTATTTATTGGCTTTTAAACATACTTTGTGTGTCTATGAGAACAGGAATGTGGCAGGGTCAAAAGAAGATGAATTACTTTAATGTAATTGAAAGGAAAAAATGCTATTCTTTGTATTTCTATTGATGCAAGGCACTCAGTTAATATTCATTGTTTATAAACATATATTTTATATGGATATACTTAATTGACAGATTTCTAAAATATCTGTGATAATTTTTTAGAACCTATGCTTCTTTGTATTTTTGGTTCCAATTTCTTAACTTTTTTTTTTTTTCACCCCAGAAGTTTACAATCCCTTTAGTACATAAAATTCACTCCTCATGATATTTTTTTCTCTCCAACTCTGCTGACTTTTATCACAACCTCCCAGGAGTTGCTTGTCATAGCCACCCCTGGATCTCATGGTTGCTGAGAACAGCTTGAGCTCTAGGTCATTCTTGGACCATAGGCTCCCACCATTCAGTTTTATTTGCTCCCGCTGCCTGGAGAATCCCAGAGATTCTCCGTCTACGGGATTGCATAGAGTCGGACACGACTGAAGTGACTTAGCAGCAGCAGCAGACCTGTGACTGCCCCTCCCCCCAAAAACCCCTCACGCTTTGCCGCTCTCCTAACTTCGTGCTTTTCTCTATTCACCTCCTGACACCATCACCTTGTGGGTTTTCCCTGCTGACCCTCATACCCACGAGGTCTACCTGCATGCCCTTGACTCGGGTGTTGAGCATGACTGGCAGCAAATGCAGGTCCCCCACCCCGATTTTCCAGAGCTTGCTGTATACCACTTGGCTTTTATTAGAAAAGACCTACATTAGTATCTTTTTTGCTAACTGAAAGAAATCCGTAGAGGATTTTCACTTTTACATGGAAAAAAGATGAAAGGAAGAGGTAGAGTTCAGCTTCTGCTTTATAGTGAATTGTATGTGCTTCAGAGCAGTGGCAGGGATATCACCAAGCTCCTTCCTTGGGAACCACACTCAGCTTAAAACTATGGTGGCTTAACGCTTTATTTTGTGCATCTGTTAGCATGATCTGTCCTTAAGTCCTTGCTTCTCTGCTTTACCCTTACCAGCTTGTGAAGGGTTGCGTAGGAATGCTCTACTGTTCGAGAGTGGGGAAGCCTACACTATACCAGTGCAGGTCAGTTGAAATAGAGTCGTGCAGTCACCTTCGTAGCAGGGCCCTCTGCATCTCCCGGCCATCCTGCTACCAGCCCTCCTTCGCTACTCAGCTGTTTGTGCCACTGTCATTAATTCTGTAATTAGATGTCATTAATTCTGTAATGTAGATATGTGTTAATACCACAGCCCAGATGTGCCAGTCTCTAGAAATACAATATCGAACAAAAACCGTACTCTGCCCCCATGTGCCTGCAAGAGAGTCAGGCATTTATAAAATAGCAGCACTAATGATGATTTTATTACACTTGAATCCAGGGGGAAAAAACAAAAGATAACCTAAAATGCATACTGGGGTAGAGAGAAGGAGACTCTAACTTGGCTCTAGGTAGCATTTTATTGTTATTATTGTCTTGCTTTTCCTTATGATTTTACCACATGTGTGTCCCTGGACTGATATTGTGGGGTTTTTTTTCCCTTTCTTTTAGAACTTTATTTAAATGGTGTGATACTTTTTTGGTCTTCTAAGACTTGCTTTTATTGTTCAGTGTTATACTTGTGTGATCACCTGTATTAATTTATATAACTCTAGGTATTTTATTTTCACTGCTGCATATTATTCTTTTATACCTCTGTTTATCCATGGTTGAGTCTGCTTTGTGCACATTTGGATTGTTTTGTTCTTTCTGTCGTTATAAACAATTCAGATACGAACAGGAAAGGTGTGATAAAGATTAGTTAATTTTCAACACGCATGCAAATTTTAGTTTAGGTCTTTCACTTCAGCCTTATCTATCTAACACAAGTACCACAAATTGGGCTTCCCTGGTAGCTCAGTGGTAAAGAATCTGCCTGCAAATGCAGGAGATGAGGATTTGATTCCTGGGTCAGGAAGATGCCCCAGAGAAGGAAATGGCAACCCACTCTAGTATTCTTGCCTGGGAAATCCTGTGGACAGAGGAGCCTGGTTGGCTCCAGTCCATGGGGTGCAAAGAGTCAGACATGGCTGAGTGACTAAACAACAGCAACCACAAAGTAGCAACAGATTTGACCACTTTGAATGTTGCATCATATTTAAAATGTTATGATAAAATCTCCATCATCTTTTCCTGATATACTATCTGTAGAAGGTGGCATAAAATAATTAAATGACCCAAAGTCAAGAGACAGGTCAGACTGTCTGAATAACTAAAAGCAAATGTCCTTCCCTCTTTCTTAGCATTTCATTAGAATAATTACAGTATTGTCAGCGGTGCTCTTAAAATATCAGTTAAGTCATGGTGAGTTAAACAAGATAGCTGTTGTCTCTCAGCTTCAAATTCACCCTGTAACACCTGCTGTTCCATAACCTTTTAAGCAGTTCTCCTTTACATTGAAGATGATGTTGAGCTTTCTCAGTAAAGGACACTGAAGGGATATTGCAGGAGGATGGGGCGTCACTTACTGGTTCCAGCTGCTGTCCCAGTGGTCAGCTGTGTGGGCAGAAGAACATTTAGTATTGCTCAGCCCCAGCTACAGGTAGGGGGTGTGCAGTCCCTGCAGCCCCTACCTCCCGACCTGGGCACCCACCACCTGCTCCATGTCTCCTGCCCACAGTGGTTGCTCAGCTTCTTCTGTGCACCTGCCCATTGGCAGAGGCTCACCTGTACCTCCGTCATCTCCCTGACCACCAACACACCGTCTTCTGTGAGGTCTGAAGCCCATCCTTGGGTAGGGGGCTTCTTCCAAGTTCTTCTTTCCTTGGCTTCTCTCCCTGAGCCCCAGGGCACCATCTAGCATCCCCTTTACATGTAATACTTACTCTCCTATGATAACCTAATCAATCTTTGTATTAAACATACCCTGCTTTAAAAAAAAAATCAATGAAATCTAAAACCTAGCATAAACTTCCACATCAGGTGTTCTAAATGTCACCAGTTTTTTTTACTTCTTTTCTATGCATGATCTAAAGTCTTGGTTTATTTATTTACTATTATTATTTATTCTTTAGTTGGAGGAAAATTGCTTTACAATGTTATGTTGGTTTCTACCGTACAACAGTGCAATTCAGCCATAATTATACATACGTCAGTTCTCTCTTGAGTCCCTCGTCTGCCCCCATCCCACTCCTCTAAGTCATCACAGAGCACCAGGCTGTGCTCCCTGTGTTACATAGCATTTGAATCAGTTCTCATGAGGTGGATGAACCTAGAGGCTGTTATACAGAGTGAAGGAAGTCAGAAAGAGGAAAGCAAGTATCGTATATTAGCGCGTATATGTGGAATCTAGAAAAATGGAATTGATGAACCTATTTGTAAGGAAGGAATGGAGATGCAGATACGGAGTATGAACTTGTAGACACAATGGGGGAAGGAGAAAGTGGGACGAATGGAGAAAGTGGTATTGACATATGTACACTGCTGTGTGTAAGACAGATAGCTGGTGAGAAGTTGCTCTATCACCAGGTTCTAAGTACAAGAAAATCATGCTCCAGTTTAGCTATGGCTCAAAATTATGTCCATTAAGTTACTGTTGGCTCTTGAATAGGTGGGAGTTAGAGACCCTCATGCAGGAGAAAAACCTGTGTATAATTTTATAGTTGGCCTTTCGTATCTGAGGTTCCTCATCTGTGTACACACCCAACCACAGATCATGTAGTAGCATGGTATTTACTATTGAAAAAAAATCCATGTATAAGTGGAACCATGCAGTTCAAACCTGTGCTGTTCAAGGGTCAACTCTATTTTTAAGCATAAGAATATTTTGTTTCCTAATAGAAACTTAAGGTGATAACTTTGTGAAGAAAGTAATGGTTGTATTTAATTTGTTACCTGAGTAATTGAGAACTGTAAGGTACTTCTTAATTTCTTAATGTAATAAATTACAGTACCATTTCTGACTTTTTAAAAATTTCATACTCGTCCAAAGTATGTTCAAGAAGCGTGTATCTAAAACAACACTCTTGTTTCATGTTACACACTTTAGGTCCCAGGAGACACGCATAAGACCACTAATATGTGTATGCATCCTCAGCTTTACTAGATAATGCCATTATTTCCAAAGTGATTGAACCAAAATATACTCCCTTTAGCATTGTTCCACACCATCTTCCTCACTTGGTATTGTCAGAGGTTTCTGTATCATTAATGAATTTTAAAATGTCTCAGGGACCTTTCATTTTTTATGAGATTTTACATTGTCACTTAAGTTGATTACTGGTAGGACCCTTCCAGCACTAGCTTCATACTATCTCAAGCTATAAGGACCCAGGGATTTTATAATACTCTTAACAAAGAGGTAAAATGTTATGAAGTCATAGATGAACTAGTAGAGAATAGAAGTGAAAAGAATGGTTCATCATACCTTTTATGCTCTGCAGCAGTTAACTTTAAAGTGAAATAGTAAATTAATGTGGTAGAATAGTGGCCAGTTTGGGTTTAAAATGGAAAATGGTGTCTGCTAGGGAGTAAGATCTTTCAGAGCCCATCTAGAAGCTTTTGTCTAGGAAGACCCTATTTCTGAAGGCAGAAGTCAGCGTCTTGACACAGCAAATCAGTTTCATAAGTATTTTAACCATTCTGTTTCCTGCCAAGTATTTATCTACGATTATGCAGACATAGTGTTTGTGTAGACTCAATGTTAGACCAAAATTAATAGATTGGTAAGTATTTAAAGCAGAAACATCTATGGACAGGGACCGTGTTTTTCTAATGGGCTTAATTAATACAATGTTACCTGCAGATGTATGTGCTCTTAATGCATATAGTTTAGCTTGTTATATATAGATTGTGCATATGTTATGTATGATTATCTGATTTTATGTCATCACTTGTGGCTCAGACAGTAAAGAATCTGCCTGCAATGCAGGAGACCTGGGTTTAACATCTGGGTCAGGAAGATCCTGTGGAGAAGGGAATGGCAACATTCTCCAGTATTCCTGCCTGGAAAATATCCATGGAGAGAGCAACCTGGCTGGCTACAGTCTGTGGGGTCACAAAGAGTTGGACATGACTGAATAGCTAACACTTTCATGTCATAACTTAGGATCTGGTTTGATCTTAATTCAGTTCCTTTTATTTAGATTTCAGAATTATCTAGTTCTTTAACTAATGATTATGTTTGGCACTTAATAATATTTTACTGCACAAGTAAACATTTAGTTGGATAAAGCCAATTTTGCAGTGTTAGAAAGTTAATGCATTTTGAAACAAATTTGTGTTATTAAAGATACAACATCTTTTTTCTTTAAATAATTGTTCACCACTGTTCCTGTGCATTTAGTAAATGCAGATGCCACTAAGTTAGAGCCTAGACACTTCTAGGTACATTCGCATTTGCTCACAGCATGCAATCATTTAATAGTCTGTGTTGCTGCATTAGTAGTTTACTGTTTTGTATGTAGTAATCAATAAATATTTGTTACATGAATCAATAGTGTGTTTAATTCAGTATTAAAATTATTCATGCTAATATTAATAGCTGAAAAAAATCTTTAGGCTTGTAAAAAGTTTGGGGTAGCTTCTAATGTCAGTGGAGCACAGGAAATACCCAAGGGGAATTTTCTGTCGTTATTTGCGGATTAGAATGGGATCCCCAGAAAGAACCCTGCAGTGCTCTTATCAGGATGTTGCTAGAATATGGAATGATTGCACCCATTATTTGTGAAGCGCATGCAGTGCTTTCTTTAGACGACTGCTCTCCTTGCTACTTATTGAAAACAATTTTGTGATGTTTGTAAACAAATTTTGTGGACAAGATTTCCTTTCCAAAGCAGCTTATCTAAGAGCATTATTTCTGACTGAAAAGCTTGTTTTTCTTTCTATCTGAATAGATTGCTTGCCAGTGGTGACTTACAGCTGATTTCATCGATTTTCAGTAATGAGATAGAGCAGTATGAGGTAAATGTCTATGTATATGGGCAAAGACTCTAAATCACATTCTGAAAACCACGGGCTTGATGATGTAATGAGTCCATCTCGTCAAAAATGTTTGTGGTGAAGATTCCTTGAAAATACTTGGGTTTGAAGCACATCACTTAAATGGAAGATTTAGAAAAATAAGACTTACAGTCATTAGAGTGAGAGAACCATTTTGGCTTGTTCAGGCTAACTCTCTCCAAGGGCAGTGGCGGAAGATTCACCAGGCAGTACGTCTGATGGAAATAGTCTCAGAGGATGAAGGAGGCAGAAAGAGCTTGTGGTACCTTTTAATGCATTGGTTTCTCTACAGAGAAGCATTCAAACATGTAACTAATGATGGCTTCCATGTAACTGATGGGCTCCATTCTGTAGAATTGCCAGAGATGTTCAGATGTCTCCAGCAAGGAAGGCACTGGAAGCACGTGTGAAGAAATTCTTGCCGAATTCACTCATCTGATTTCATACAGAGTCACTGTTCCTTGGTGCCAAACTACTGTTGGCATTCACTCTTGATCTTGATAATAAGAAGGAGTTATGCACTATTAAAAAGTAAGGCATGTGTGGAATGAAGGGGGAGTCCCTTAGAAGATTGTGTTTTATGGTACTGCTGTTTTGTAGCTCTTGTATTCTTTCAACATGGTATTTTACTCCTTCAGATTCACTCTTCATTGAATACATTTATTGCCATGGATTTGTTTTGAGCAAGAACTACATTGAAAGTTTTATGAACTGAAAACAAAATAACTGTTTATGCTATACAGTGCCACAGCTTCCCTGATAGCTCAGTTGGTAAAGAATCCACCTGCAATGCAGGAGACCCCAGTTCGATTCCTTGGTCAGGAAGATCGCCTGGAGAAAGGAGAGGCTACCCACTCCAGTATTCTTGGGTTTCCCCTGTGGCTCAGCTCGTAAAGAATCTGCTTGCAATGCAGGAGACCTGGGTTCGATTCCTGGGTTAGGAAAATCCCCCGGAGAAGGAAAAGTCTATCCACTCCAGTATTCTGGCCTGGAGAATTCCATGGACTATACAGTCCATGGTGTCGCAAAGAGTCAGACATGACTGAGTGACTTTCACTATTCACTATACAGTGCCACATGATGCATGAGAAACTGAAAGGCCTTCAGCTCACACCATTTCTCCAAATGTGTTGTTCACCCTCCTGCACAGGAGAAATTACACAAACACAACACATGCCGTGTATGTTATATGGTCACGTTCCATCTGTCTGTCTATCTATTCCATTCTTTCCTGGTTTACTGGAGTTTACATAGTTATTCTCTGATTACTGAAGAGCTTAGATAGAGTTTTCACTTCTTCTTTATCATCTCCCCTTTAATTAATGCTCTTGTCCTCATATAGAGGACTCCTCCAGGCCTTCCCTTATGACACCTATAAATCTCACTGCCTTCTTTCCATCTGTTCTCTCCACAGTTTTCCTTCATTCCATGATTCACATCACTCCAATTTCATTGCCACCCCTCAGAGTTCCATCTTCTTGTTTCCTCTGTCTGCTGTGTCTAAAAACTAACTTTAAAATAAGCAGAATATTCAAAACAAGCATTATGGTACTCTTTGCATTGATCTTATGAAAGTGAAATATGAACAAAATGCAGTATGTTGATTTATAAGGAATCTTATTCCCAAAGGTCAAGACAGCTTTACTGGTCTTAAAGTTCATACAAATAATGACTCCATTTCTTGCTTATACTACTTTTCCTATTTTGGTGCATCCTTGGTTCTTGCCTGAGTTTGGCCAATTATTCAGAAGTGTAAAAATTAGCAACCGAAGTAATGACATAACCTGATATAGAGACTATAGCTTTGGTGCAATTACATGTAATTGGGGATATTGAAGTTGACCTAGTGAAATGAAATAAAATCCATTCTCGATAAACTATGTCCTATATGTTTGGGAATAAATGTTAGAAGTCTAATGAATTTACCCTCTAGTACAAACAGAATTGTAATAGTTTAGTGCATTCCAGAGAAAAAGGAAAATAATGTTAATTTAATAAAGATACTCATGTCAAGAAAGATGAAGACATGAATGGAATTTGGGTACATTTCCACACTTGTGGAAGTGAATCCTAAACATAAAATGACTCAGTAAATAAGTTGTGATTTTCTGCCAGGGAGAGTTGAGGAGCTGGATGGAAGATGCAGAATGAATTAAACAGTAGAGAACATTCTAGAGGAATAAATGCTGGAATGACTGCAAAATATCCTGGGAATTTTTTTCCCCATTCTGATAGATTTCTATTTTTATTTTTTGGAGAGATATGATACATTTGACCACTTCATTTCTACACGTGATACAAAATAATAAGATCAAGCAGCCTGCTAAGAACTCAAAGCCAGATGGTGTATATGTATGTCATGCTGAGCTGATGGTTTGAAAATGCCAGCTCTGCAGAATGGCTGGAGCTGAATAACGCTTCAAGGGAATCCTACTTAAGATTCACTTGTGCATCTTCATGTGACTTTTACATTCTTAACTTCATGAATTTTAAGTTGCTGTGGACAGCATGATACATATAGGCAGCAGAGTGAAATGTTTCTAATGTGATTTGTTAGCTGTCAGCGCAAGTCAGATTTTAACAAAGTGGCAGAAATATAAATGGTTTAACAATATTGACTAACTGCTTCTTAAATGAACAAATAACCAAAAGTCAATCCTTGCTTCTCTGCAGGAAATGATGGACTGTTCCATAATTTTTAGGTATTATCTTTTGAGTATTAGCCAGTGTGAGTTAAAAGAAAGATAGCAATACCCAACATCCCTCTGTGTCTCCTGATGTTTGGAAATTGGGAGAAAATTGTTTTGTGGTATCTCCTCTCTTTGATTTCCACATTCTTTGGGGAAGTCTTCCACAGCAGTTAAGGCATGGCAGCCGTATTGTGGTCATAAGCTGTGGAGAGCCACTGGAGAGACCTCCAGACAGTGACAGGGTGGCCACCAGGTAGTGGTGAGGGGACTGCTATGTTAGGCAACACCAGTGGTTAAGAAGAGGAGTCAGCTGTAGAGATGTATAAGATTTCATAATACCATTAATCTTCTAAATTGGGAAAAATGTTTATATTTGCAGAACTTTTGTTTTTCTCTTCTGGAATATGAGATTCTATTTCTCTCCTTTCATTTGCACTTTAAATCTTCATAAAAACATCTGTTATCCAAGAACAAGTGAATCATTTATTTATTTTTAAAAAGCTTATTGAGCAATTTAAACCTTTGTTAAATCAGTTTTTGCTCCCTCCATTTTGAAGCTCAACTATGGTAGTACACATTTAAGATCATTATGCCTTCTTAGTGAACTGATGCCTTTATCATGATTTATTTTTGGTAATATCACTTATCTTGAAACCTTCTTTTGATATTAATATAGCTATTCCATCTTTCTTATGATTAGTGTTCATATCCATTTGCTTTTAACAAACCCACATCTTTATACTTGAAGTGCTCTTTGTTTTCTAAATTCAATCTGTCAATCTCTGCTTTTTAATTGGAAGCTTTAAACCATTTTTATTTAATGTAATTATAGGCATTGTTGGATTAAAGTCTGCCGTCTTACTTTTTTTCTCTGTGTCATCTGTTCTTTGTTTCTTTTCCCCAGTTTCTGACTTCTTTTAGATTACTTGGATATTGTTACTATTTCATTTTATTTCCAGTATTTGTTTATTATTTACAGTGGATAGAATTTCTAAATTGGCCCCCAAAGATGTCCCACTCTAATCCTGGGAACCTGTGAATGAATGAGCTACAACTCCTCTGATTACACTGATATACAAATAGTTGACCTTAAGAAAGAATATTATCCATGTGGGCCTGATCTTATTATCACATGAGCCCTTAAAATTAGAAAGCTTTTTCAGGCCAGAAGAGGAAAACAGAAGAGAGATTTAAGAAGATCTAAAGCATAAAGAGTAATTGATATTCTGGATTTGAGTATGGAGGTAGCCATCGTACATGGATTGGAGAGCAGATACAAGGAGCTGAGAGTGACTCTGGCTGGCAGAGAATGTGAGCTTCGGTTTTACAGTGTAAAAAAGCTAAAGCTCAAGGCTTGAAAGTAGATCCTTTTCCTGAGCCTCCAAATAAGAGCCCAACTTGGTCAACACTGTAAGTTTGCTATTGTGGTACCCTGAGCATAGAAGCCAGACTTACTTACCTAGACTTCTGACCTAAAGAACTGTAAACTAATAATTTGTGTGTTAAGCTACTAAGTTTGTGGTTATTTGTCTTTCAGCACAGGAAACCAATACACTAGCTAAAGATCTCCATTTTGTTCTTTGAGAGGTTGCTCTGCTGCTGCTGCTGCTGCTGCTAAGTCGCTTCAGTCGTGTCCGACTCTGTGTGACCCCATGGACGGCAGCCCACCGGGCTTCCCCATTCCTGGGATTCTCCAGGCAAGAACACTGGAGTGGGCTGCCATTTCCTTCTCCAAGAGAAGGTTGCTCTAGGGTTTATAATATGCATCTTTAACTTGTCACTGTTCTGCCAAATAATGTTATACCACTTTATATGTAACTAAGAATTCAACAGCAGTATGCCTTCCATTCCTCCCTTCTTATCTTTCTTGCTATGATTGTCATAATTTTATTGCCAAATATGTTTAAAACCTTACAATATATTGTTATATTTTTACCTTAAATAGTCATTTATCTTTAAAAATAAAACAGAAGATAAATTTTTTATGTTTATCCACATATTTACTATTTTAGCAATTGTCATTGTTTAGTTTAAAGTTGAAGTTATATTTGGTATCATAGTCTCAATTCCTTTTACATTTCTTTTAGTGAAAGTCTGTTGGCACTATTTGTCTGTTTGTCTGAAAAAGTCTTTCACCTTTGACAGTTTTTCCCCTTTAAGAACTTTAAAAATGGCATTTTGCTTTTTTCTGGCTTGTTTTGTTTTAGAAGTCTGAGATACTTTTAATCTTCATTTTTCTGTACACGATGCCATTTTCTGCAGTGACTGTTGAGGCTTCCTCTTTTTCACAGAGTTTCAGCATTTTATTGCACTATGCTTATGTAGTTTTCTTTGTACGTGCTCCATTTTTTAGGTTCTTGTACATGTGGGTTTATAGTTTTCAATAAATTAGGAAAAACATCAGCCATTATTTCTTCACATATTCTTTCTACATCACCTTTTGCTTCTTCAGGGCTCTAATACATGTATATTAGATTGCTTGATATTTTCTCACAGTTCACTGTTCAGTTCAGTTCAGTCGCTCAGTTGTGTCCGACTCTTTGTGACCCCATGAACCGCAGCATGCCAGGCCTCCCTGTCCGTCAGCAACTCCTAGAGTTCACCCAAACCATGTCCATTGAGTCGGTAATGCCATCCAACCATCTCATCCTCTGTCATCCCCTTCTCCTCCTGCCCCCAATCCCTTCGAGCATCAGGGTCTTTTCAAATGAGTCAGCTCTTCGCATCAGGTGGCCAAAGTATTGGAGTTTCAGCTTCAGCATCAGTCCATCCAATGAACACCCAGGACTGATCTCCTTTAGGATGGACTAGTTGGATCTCCTTGCAGTCCAAGGGACTCTCAAGAGTCTTTGGTACTGTTAATTTTTACAGTCTTTTTTTCTTTCTTTGATTCATTTTGGATAGTTTATTTTTGCTGTGTATTCAGTTTTAAATCTTCTCTTCTGTAGTGGCTAATCTATTATTCCCATGCAGTGACTTTTTAATTTCAGGTAATATCTTCTTCACTTTTAATATACAGTTTGATTCTTTACATTTTTTTCCTCTCATTGTTTTCACTTAACTTCTTAATTTAATTTAGTTGTTTAATGTTCTTGTATTCTAATTCCAATATTTCTGTCATTTCTATACCTATTTTTATTTAATTCATTTTCTCCTGGTTAAAGGACTTTCTGTTTCTCGGCCTGTCTAGTAATTTTTGATTGGATGTTGGATATTGTTAAATGTTTGGATTTTGTTCTCCTCCTTTAAGGAGTATAGAATTTTATATTTGCAAGTATTTTAGTTATTCATAGATCAGCCTGATTGTTTTTTCTTTGAGGCTTGTTTTTAAATATTGTTGGATTAGATCTAAAGTCACCTTTATTCCAGGGCCATTTTAGCACTGCTGTTTAAGTATTAAGTGTCTTCGGTCTCTACTGAATGCCTGTTGTAGTCTATAAGGCTTCTCTGTTTGGTAAGAACTTGAATACCTGTATATCCTAATTGGGCTCTTGAGAATGTGTTTATGGGGGGTAGAATTCTCAAATGACCCTCAGTGATACTCATATTTACATAATCTCCTTGCACTGGGTTTTGAATGATCCTGTGAGTATGATCACTCCTTTAATTATATTACTTTATATGGCCAAGGAGAATTATCCACAGTGGGCCTGATCTCATCATGTGAGCCCTTTAGAAAACAGGTTTCTCTGGCTGATTACAGAGGGAAAAAGCCAAATATATGAAAAATTGATTTCTATATTTAGTACAAATGTCTAGTTTATGGTAGGAGACAAATATGGTACCTGTTACTTGACCATGGAATTTTAAAATTCACCTAATTCACTTGAGTTGGAGCTCACTAAATTCTGCTACTATTAGCTGATCTTTAAAACTAGAGGAAACTGATTTGGAAGGAAGGAAATTGAAAGAAGCTAGTTAACTATATTCCAAAAGTAAGAAAACCAGGCTTTTAAAAGTTATTTGGAAATGTTTCATAATAATGAAATATATAGAGAAGACTATAATAAACTTCCATATACCAATAATCAACTTAAGAAATAAAATACTGATATAGTTGCGGCCCTTCTGTCCTTCCTTCAATCTCATCCTCCTCGTAGAGGTACTTAATTTTAGTGTTATTAATTCCATTTTACCTCATATGCATGCATCTTTTAATTTATCTTTACATTTTTTGACATTTGTTTTAATGGTATCAATATGCAGCATTTTTTGTTTCCTTTTTTGTTTGTTTAATATTTTGTTGTGAGACTGAAAAATTGATGTGTGCTTAGAATTCCATTGTATGACTGTAGCATGATTTATCTAGTCAACTATTAAGAGATTTTAGATTGTATTCATTTATTGAAGCAGTGAATGCTGAAATTAACTTTCTTGTAGATGTGACTTCATAGTGAAGTCACTAGATAAAAGAGTAAATGAATTTTTAGATCACTAGCCACTAACAGTTTTTCTTCAAAGTGGTTTCCCCAATTTTCATTCCTACCATAAGAATTCTGGTTATTCTCCATCCATATAACCCTTGGTACTGTCAGAATTAAATTACAGTAGTCAATAGTTAGATGGATGAGAAAAATGCTATCTCATTGTGATCTAAATTTGCATTTCTCTGATTATTGATAAGGGAGGACACTTTTTAATATGTTCACTACCAGATCGTAATAGAGATTATTATTCTCCAATATTATTCCCCAATTTCCAAACCCTATTAGGGTTGACATAAAGGTCTAACATCTAAAGTCATTAAGATGTATGGTGGAAAATTTTCCCAAGTGGCAGATTATTCCCTGAGTCATTTAAGTTATTTCTGGTCATCATAGCATGATTCTTGCCAACACTTTTAATTGTGCCATGCTCAATGTGGCAGTCTTAGCTTCTCCCACTCTGGTTTTTCTGGTTGTAAAAACAAGAAATCTTAAGTCATTGAAGGCAAAAGTAAGCTAAGTTATGAAGAAGAGTAGAACATTATTCTGGCTAAGAATGACTAATAACAACAGGGTTTGCTGATTTCAAAAGAGTGGTGTATTACCTGGTGATGGAATCTTCATATCTGGGGATTTTTCAAGTGGCTTAGATAAAAATTTAACCAGAATGGTTAACAAAACTGAGTGTGTCTGTGCTTTTCCAAGCGATAGAACCAAGTAATTTTGAGGGTCCTTCTCCCCGCTTTGTCCTGTGCCTCAATGAGGAACAGAACTTTCACAGATTTGTTCAACTGCCAAGATGATAATCCACTAAGAAAATTATTTTGTTATGTTTTCTAACCATAATGAACAAAATTGTATCTTGTACAAATACATCATCAGTAAATTATTTCTTGTAAATGGAACTAGAAAAATTCCCCTGAATCTGTTCTTGGTGCTAAATGGGTATGACTTTGAGCCCATGGAATATGTTTTCTGCCCCTTGCATAATTAGAATTACCATCTGCCAAGTTATGTTACAGTATTCTGCTTGCCTTCACTCGTAGCTCTGGATCACCAACACTTTTACCCTCACTTTAGGAATTTCACGAATATCTGGGCTCTAGCATTTCAGTGGTCTCTGTGATGGTCCAAGTAAACATGGCTATGTAAGTAATTCAATTTGTAATTGATTTTGGAATGTACAAGTTGTTGTACATTTTTGGGGAAAATGGGTGAGTAAGTTTACCTTACTTCGGAAAGATCTTACTTCATAAAGATCGAAAACTTCAAACGGAGGTCATTTAGTTCAAGTTTGAAAACAGAAAATTGCTGTGTTTCAGTCTTGATGATTGCATTCAGTTGATTTCTCTGTGACTCAAGGACTAGAAGCTTTCTACCACTTCCTTTGGTAGAAAAAATTTTGACCCTAAGAATTAAATCATAGGAAGGTTTTTTTTTCACATTCAGACTTAATTGTCTCATTTATTATTGATCTTTTTCTTTATCTTTTTCTTTGCACTTTTTAGATGTTTGTTAAATTGCACTAGTCAATGTTACTAAACCACAGATGTGATGTTGTAAAATAAGGGATATGTCATTTTGAGAACAGTTTCTGCTCGCGCATGTTTTACATTTGTCCTTAGCAAAAATGGAAGTAGTGTTTTAACATGGATTTTCTCACCTATGATAGCAAGTTGTAAATATCCGAGCCTTTCTCTTTTTTCAGGGCCAGGTCTTTAAATGTGCTTCTCATCCTCTTACCCTGTGTCATATTGTAGAGGTATAGCTGGTTTGCTCTTCTCCAGGTTGGGTCTCTTTCGATCTTATTGACTTAGTATGAATCATTGTCTCCCTCCAGGTTATCCAAGCTGTCTTTTTTGGCATCTGTGTGCTGACCGATCTTTCCAGCCTTCTGACTAGAGGAAGTGGGAACCAAGAACAGGAAAGACAGCTCAAGAAGCTCATCTCTCTCCGGGACTGGATGCTGGCTGTATTGGCCTTTCCTGTTGGGGTTGTGAGTATGATGTAAATTGTATTTAACCACAAAAGAAATGGGTCTTATATTAGGCTTCTCAGAGGGAAAACAGGGCTAGTTACAGGCTTCTGCACTGGGGCTGCCATAGCACAGCACCACAGACTGAGTGGCTTAAACAACAGAAATTTAGTTTTTCCCATTTCTAGAGGCTGCTAGTCTGATATCCAGGTGTCCGCAGGGTTGATTTTTTCGGAGGTCTCTCTCCTTGGCTTGCAAATGGCCTCCTTTGCCTGTATCTTCATATGCTTTTTCCTCTGTGTATCCCTGTCCCAATCTCCCCTTCTTAGAAGGACACAGTCATACTGGACCTCAATGATATCATTTAATCTCACTTGCCTCGTTAAAGACGTTGCCTCTGAATACAGTCACGTTCCAAGATACTGAGAGTTAGGACTCCAACATAGGAATTTTAGGGGGATACAGTTTAACCTGTAACGGTTTCTTAAGCAGCCCAGACTTAAAACGTATGGCTCTGTGATCATTCTTGTATTTTTGAACTTGGGAGAGGAAGTCAGTAATAGCTCATACTTCTTCACTTACTCAGTGGTGCCATTAACTCATATCACTTAAGTAAATGCTGCTTAATGTTTGATTCTACTCTGGCTTCATTGATTTCCATTGTTTTCAGTTAGATTCCCTCCCTAGGTTAACTTCCTTCACTGGTCTGTTAATCGCCCTTCATCTCTACATAGAGCGCCAGGGCACCATGAGATTCTATGTATTTTAACCTGTGAAGAGCCAGAAGAATGAGAGAACACTTGTAAATTGTGATAACAAGTAAGAGCATTTTGTGTAATTCAAATACAGAACTTTCATCGGCCACCTGATAGGAATCAGGTGGAGAAATAGAAACCTGTGTACCAAGTCCAAGGGCCTTTGTAGGCAGAGTCAGAAAGATGCTTTTTAAATCCTTCCAATGGCTCTTACTCATATTTGCCACATTTATACCTGGCTGAAGCCTCTATACACTTGTTCTAAGACCAGTTAGTGGGCACCAAGACTATTACTGAATTGCTTTTACTACATACTGAGTTGTGTCTTCTTGGAATGAAGTAATCCTTAGCTCTTAACAATAGGCCAAGGAAAGTAGTATGATACGGTTATATGTCTCCTCATTCATCCTTACCCTCTGAAAATCTAGATGGATGCTCAGATTAAAGCCATCTAACAAATCTCTCAAAATTGTTTGCTTAACATAACAGAGTTAAATACCTTATATATTATTTAATATTTCCTTCTTTAGATTTGCCTTATAAAATTCAAACACCTTCTATGAGAATACTTATCTAAGAGAAATTTTCCATTGCCATAAACTGTAAAGACCTACACTTTCTACTTGAAAGGATTATCTAGAAAATCCAAGTTTCTATGTTTTCTGTTACTTTTTACCTGCTTGAAGTGAAAGTGTTAGTCACTCAGTCATGTCTGACTCTTTGCAACCCATGGACCTATCCATCAAATTCTCCAGGCAAAAATACTGGAGTGGGTAGGCATTCCCTTTTCCAGTTTACTGCCTTGGGATTTCTATAGACATGTCACTAATTCTGGAGATCCTCCTTGATTAGAAGGAATACAGTAGTAACACAATACAAAGGCAAATAGAAATACAATATTATCCCTTCCTCTTTGTTCTGCCCGCTTCTGTTATGTGGTGTCAGACTGTGTGTCTGTGAGCTTAAGTTGTGTGTCTTGCTACTCTAATCAAAGGTTCATTGCATATGCCCTCTAGACATTTATGACATTACTTTAGCCTAAAACATTTTATCCTGCTTGAGACTTGAGATATTTGTCCACTTTTAGTATCCTCCTTGAATTTAGTCCATGCATGCTTTGTGATTTGTAAAAAGAATGGGAGTCTTTTTGTTTGCTTGTTTGTTTGATTTGAGTACATCCAATATTTTCTCCCATGTTTTACTATGTTTGTTGTTTTCTCTGTATTTTAAAAGAGAGAGGAAATATCATAATACCTTTATTATGCTCCTTTTTGAACCAAAAGTCATAACATCAGATTTTCATGACATAATGTATGCACCTTTCCTAGTCGATGAACTTCACAGAGGAATATAAAGAATAAATAATGAATCAGAGATGTGCCATTTCACTGATTTCTTTAACTCTAATTTTTTTCTTGCCTGCTAATATGTTATAGTCAATATTTGGGTGATAATTTTCCCTGTTAAAATGAGCCACTTTCCTTTTTATAGTCACTAGCATTCTATTTTTCCTGAGCTTCTTGGAGCCTCCCTCTCCTTCTGCCCCTCTCTTTTTCTGTTTCTGTCTGTCTTTTTAATATAAGGAAGAATCCTGGCCTGTAATCGCCTTGCATTTTCCATTGTTTCTTACTCTGTCATTTGATTTTTTGTGTTTGTTGACCTGATTTCACACTCTAACACACAGAAATTCACTGAGGCCAAAAAACAAAATGATTGATAAATGCCTTCTTCCTAGATTTCACTAATTTTATTATAAAGTCATATTTCCGAGGATATGAATTTGACTCTTTATGACCATTTTTTATATAATTTTAAACTCATGGACATAAGTTCGAGCAAACTCCAGGAGACAGTGAAGGACAGGGAAGCTTGGCGTGCTGCAGTTCATGGGGTTGCAGAGTTGGACACAGCTGAGCAATGAAACATTAACAGTCATTTTTATCCATTTTTTTTCATGTAAACATACAGTTTCATGATATTCCCTTGTCTTTCTCTCTACTTCCCAGCTTTCCTTTCAAATGAGCCCTAGTCTCTGCTGTGACCTCAGAGGTTCCCTGCCCTTCTATATCTCCCCCAGCTGCTCATTAGGATCTGGAATTCCACAGTAGTTTCATCACTTAAGACTTTCTTCCTTGTTAGCATATGAGCCCTTCCTGAAGCAGCATCACTGGGAAACACTTGAAGAGGTGTCATCTTTACTCTTCCTGTGACTCCTGGCCTGAGAGGGAGGTAACCAGCCCAAAGGGTTCATTACATCAGACAGATGGAAATAGCAGTGATGCCCAGGACTTGTAGGAATCTGTAGTGTAAGAATGCCTATGTAATGCAAATGACTGGTTATAACATTTGCAATTGAACACCTTGTATCGTGTTGGTTGACACAGTCAAAATGCTAAAGGGAAAATCCCAGCATTCTCCCTGTGCCCAGAAAGCGTGGGACGTGGCTTGAGCCTCTGAAGAAGGAAGATGCAGAAACTCCACTTAGAAGTTGGTGGTCAGTCCCCAGGGCCTCCAGGCTCTGACTGCCAGATGACTGCCAGCCTCACAGAGGACCTCCTTTGCTGCCTTCTCCAGCTTTCTCAGCTCCACACTTTTGTCAACCACAAGTTTGAAGGGGAAAGCAATGTCATTTTTGCTTCTTGCTGCTGTTGCTGCTGCTCCTGCTAAGTCACTTCAGTCGTGTCTAACTCTGTGCAACCCCAGAGATGCCAGCCCACCAGGCTCCCCTGTCCCTGGGATTCTCCAGGCAAGAACCCTGGAGTGGGTTTGCTTGTTGGTGCAGGGCAAAAGGGCTTCCCTTGTCATACTAGTGGTAAAGAACCCTCTTGACAATGCAGAAGACGTAAGAGACGTGGGTTCGATCTCAGCGTGGGTTGAGAAGATCCCCTGGAGAAGGGCATGGCAAGCCACTCTGGTATTCTTGACTGGAGAATCCCATGCACAGAGGATAGGATCCTGGCAGCCTACAGTCCATAGCGTTCCAAAGAGTTGGACATGAAACTGAAGAGACTTTTAGCACACAAGCCACAAAGGCAGTGGGCCTGAAAAGAGGGCAGAATGGCAGCTGAATGGATCACTTCTGCTCAAAGTTTCCCAAAGAGTCCTCTCCACCCTAAGCTTTTCCGGACGTTTCCATTATTTCTGTCTCTCTCACCTCAGCTGCAACTGTGGCAGCAAGAAAGACCTGGGTAGGTTATCTAGGACTTGTATTTTTTCCACTAATGCTTCCTCCAATAACGAGATTAATTGAGAGCCGACAGTAATTGTTTTGTGTGGGCATGAAGCGCTAAGTATGATTCTGTGACCCATGGACCTGATGCCTCTACTTCACGCAGTCTGTCTCTTTCAAGGATGTATAAAAGTAATGAAGCATTCCAACCCAAGATAATTGAGGTGAAGCTTTGTTTCAGCATAACCTTGAAGAAACCAGGCAGGGTTGCTTGAGTGAACAAAGCATGTATCATCCTGATTTGTGTAGATTCCCATAAATGCAAAGCTGGCCTTGATTAGTGATGCTAATGGCCGGAAACCACCACCACTCCCAAAGCCTTGCAGCTCATTTTTGCAGGGACAACCCCTGAGAGGCTCATCTTACCATGTGCAGTTCATTTCTGAACCCTGTCACCCTTTTAAAGAAGCATTACAAATAATTCTATGACATTATGTGGTCTGGGAGCACTGAAGTTTATTAGGAGCAATCAAACCAAGAATGTCTTTTGTCTCCCGTGAGTTCCGTTGACTTTCATGCTGGCAGATACTCTTCTAGTTAAGAGAATAGGCTAAGGCTTTCAACCAAAAATAAAAAGAAAATAATAGTAGTAAAAAATGAGTATGATGAGTATGAAATTGCCTCTTTCAAAAGTCCTAAATATGTCCCCAACTGTAGGCCTGAGCAGCTCGTTTAATGATGAAGAACAATCATATTTTCCATCAGTTCAAGTCTGTGCATCCCATTTATCCACAGCTGCTCAGCTTTCAGGGTGCACATAATCCGCGCTCACCACCTTCTTGGTACACCTTTGTCCCTGGCCTCACTTAGGTAGCTCTAGACCCAATGTGAGGTTTCTGCTTAACTAACTTTGGCAGGTAGGTGATGATGAAGATGTACCTGTCTAAAAAAAATAGGGAACCATCTGAGAAAGTCCTGTAAATTTGAATCTAGTCTAACCTAGGGTAGGATCCAAGATATTGTGAGCAAACCAGTGTGTGCCTGGATGAGCTTTTCTGGAATTTGAGGTTTTCATTTGAGTTTAGTTTCAGAGCTGTTAAGTAACCCTTTTCTGGTGTTATAATCATGTTTTTATAAAGATTTTATTAAGATTTGACATGGAACAACTTAGTCTAGATCCCTGTAAAACTCACTTTTGCTTATGATGGAAACTGTGTGGTACCTACTTCTTTGGGAAACATGGCAAATGCAAATTGAAATTTTAGATGCATACTCAAAGAAAAAGTATCTAGCAATTATTTTCAAAATGAGATTCTTCAAATTCTTCATTTATTGATACACTAGCTAACTAAGCCATCCTTCAGAAAAAGTTTTTGATGCATATGAATTTAGATTGTCATACTTCTACAATTAAAAAAAAAGTTCATTTCTGATTTTCAGAGGTAAGAGATTAGCTTAAATGGAAAGCAAACATTAATGAATATTAGTTACTAATATCAATGTCTGTTAACATAACACAAAGGAAGGAAATTTGATTCCATTTGAGACTGTAAATAAAAGCAAATGTCTTTTCTTCTATTTTGATATTAAGGGAAAACTTGGGATTAAATACACTTAGTATCTCCTGATCCTCTCTTTATTAAATTTTCACACAAGTGCCTGAAATCAAACTTTTCTATTTTTTCTTTAAGCTTTCATTGATGTTTTAAGTTTCTTCCAATGCCCTTTCTAGTCACCTTTGAAGTTAAGAATATAAAAACTGCTAGGTCATATTTTATGGTTAAACCTCATTCTTTGATGTTGAGTCAGTCTCAGGCTTTACCCCTGTGCTGAAATGAGTGTGCATTGAGTGGTGCAAGGGGGAAGGTTTAGAGATGAGGATTCATTCAAGATCAGTAAGCAAAAGGAGCATTTTCCTCCCATTGCAGGAGAAATGCTCAGAAGACAATCATTACCTAACCTAGGTTAGTTGCCTCTGATCACCTTTTTGATAGTCTTTTCAAAAGACCAAGGACGTTATATGACCAGTCAGATATACCTCATAGGGAACTGAGTTGCTTCTTAACCATCTTATATATTGTTCTCTGCTAAATGAAAACCAAAGATTTTCTGCATAGTTGAACCATTTAATTTGTACACATTCATGCTAACACAGCAAAGTCAGCTTGCAAAACAAATTCCTTCAACACAAAATATAACTGAACTTTTAACAAAATTTTACTATTACCCACTCATTTTACTATTACCCACTCATTTATGGAGCATTCAAAGAATGGAAGTTCTATTCAAATCAGTAGTTATTTATGGGTATGTGGAGCTTCCCAGGTAGTGCTAGGAGCCAAGACAGTATTGACTGATTTTGCCTTTCAGGGTCTCACAGTCTAAAGAAGGTAACTTTATATAAGTTATCTCAACAAGTGAATTAAAAGAAGACATGAAGAGTATAACAATACATATAAGTATAGAAGTAGCCTGCAAGGACATGGAAGCAACCTAGATGTCCATCAGCAGATGAATGGATAAGAAAGCTGTGGTACATATACACAATGGAGTATTACTCAGCCATTAAAATGAATACATTTGAATCAGTTCTAATGAGGTGGATGAAACTGGAGCCTATTATACAGAGTGAAGTAAGCCAGAAAGAAAAACACCAATAGAGTATACTAACATATATATGGAATTTAGAAAGATGGTAACAATAACCCTGTATGCGAGACAGCAAAAGAGACACAGATATAGAGAACACTCTTTTGGACTCTGTGAGAGAGGGCGAGGGTGGGAAGATTTGGGAGAATGGCATTGAGACATGTGTAATATCATATATGACATGAATCGCCAGTCCAGGTTCAATGCATGATACTGGATGCTTGGGGTTAGTGCACTGGGATGACCCAGAAGGATGGTATGGGGAAGGAGGAAGGCAGGGTTCAGGATGAGGAACACGTGTACACCCGTGGCAGATTCATGTTGTTGTATGGCAAAACCAATACAATATTGTAAAGTAATTAGCCTCCAATTAAAATAAATAGATTTATATTAATTTTAAAAAAAGAAGTAGCCTAAAAGATGGAGAAGGCAATGGCAGCCCACTCCAGTTCTCTTGACTGGAAAATCCAATGGATGGAGGAGCCTGGTAGGCTGCGGTCCATGGGATCGCTAAGAGTCAGACACGACTGAGCAACTTCACTTTCACTTTTCACTTTCGTGCGTTGGAGAAGGAAATGACAACCCACTCCAGTGTTCTTGCCTGGAGAATCCCAGGGACGGAGGAGCCTGGTGGGCTGCCATCTGTGGGGTTGCACAGAGTCAGACACGACTGAAGTGACTTAGTAGCAGCAACAGCAACCTGCAAGAAGAAGGAATTTATTTTAGTGAGTAGAAAGTCGTGAAAGACTTCCCAGAAACGATGATATCAGAGCTCTGTTTTGAATAATGACTAAAAACTTACTGGACGTGTAAGTTAGTGATGCTTTCAGCTGTTAGAAGCAGAGTATCACCAGATATTCATCTGGCTCACTTTTTCACATCATTCAAGACTTCTCAAATCATTTCACCTCAGAACGGCTTCCATGAGTAAACTTTATAAATTAGCCCTTGTCGGTCTCTGTCCCCTTAACTTGCTTTGTATTCTCCATCATGATTACTGCTACCAGGCACATTATATGTTTATTCTTTTATTTCTACGGTTTGTCTTCTCTGACTTGGTACATGTTCTGTGAGGTTAGAGAGCTTGTGTGTTTGGCTTACTGCTATAACCCAAGCATCAGAAGCAATGTCTAAATAATTTAGTGTTTTTTGAGTGACTATCCAACCAACTGTGGTTTAAACAATAAATATATTCAGGGTCTCATAAAATAAGAAGTCTGTAAGCAGGAAGTTTTAGGGTAATATGGCTCAGTATTATCTTTTGAGGCTTATGTATTTTCTGTTTTCTACTTCTCTATCTCTGGAGTGCTGACTTTCTTTGAACTTGCTACTTTCAATCTCTGAAGGGCTGATGAACCACCACCTACTGTATGCTTTGCAACCATGTTCAAGGCAGGTAGAGGAAGACACTCTCAAGGGAGCTCTCCTCAAAGGGTTTGTCTTTTCGTCGTACAAGTAACCTTTCCCAGAAGCTCCGTCAGCCAGCGTCCCCATAGGTCTCACTGGTGAGGACTGTCCTGTGGCTCTAGCCAGCTGCATGGAATGCTGGGAAAGCAAGTAGGAGAAGCAAGGAATGAGGTCACCATGAGGGCTTAAATTATTCATGATTTATCTTAATGTGCCTTATGGGTTAGGCACACTAGTGCCCAAACAAAATCGCTAGTTTCAAGAAATAGAAATAACAATTGTTGAGACTAATGACTACATGTAAAAACTAATAGAATTTCAGGTAATTTATTGTTTATCTGTGTTGATATAAAAATAGATACTGTAAAACCAATGCAACTAATCATGGATATTTTCTGAGCCAAGAAAGGCAGATTTTTTTTCCATTCAGTCTCTGCCAGTATCATTTTTTTTTTTTTTTTTGGTGCAGTCTCAGCAGTATTATCAGGAACAGTTATCTAAATCTGACGTTTGAAATTCTTCTCAAAGAAAATCACATATGTTACATGATTGACTAAATGGCTTATGTTCATTTTCTGAAAGTCTATACAAAATTTGTCACAGGTAGCCCTGCTTTAGTCCAGCAACTCAGATATGTAGATACCAGGTTCAGTGAGTAAAATTTGCCTCTGATAGTAGCTAATGGGAAGTTGCTTTATAACACAGAGAGCTCAGCCTGGTACTCTGTGACAACCTAGAGGGATAGAATGGAGTGGAGGTTGGGAGAGAGGTTCAAGAGGGAGGGGACATATGGATTCTTATGATTGATTCATGTTGTATGGCAGAAACCAGCACAGCACTGTAAAGCAATTATCCTCCAATTAAAAATAAATTAAAAAGAAATAATAGTCCTCTAGAAATTATAGAGAAGTATCATGTCCTCTAGACCATCTCACAGAGTTCCCACTCTCTCTGGGCAAAAGGGCCACAGATATGTCTCAGAAAATGAAGATGTCTTTTTCCCATATTTATATCTGTAAGCAAGATATAGATTTGAAATATATGATTGAGAAAAAGTAGAATTGTTAGTTAATAATTGTGTCAGTCACTCAGTTGTGTCCAACTCTTCGCAGCCCAAAGGGCTGTGTAGCCTGCCAGGCTCCTCTGTCCATGTAATTCTCTAGGCAAGAATACTGGAGTGAGTTACCATTTCCTTCTCCAGGGGATCTTCCCGACCCAGGGATCGAACCCAAGTCTCCTGCATTGCAGGCAAATTCTTTACCAGGGAAGCCCAATAATTATCATGCTGCTGCTGCTAAGTCGCTTCAGTCGTGTTCGACTCTGTGCGACCCCATAGACAGCAGCCCAACAGGCTACCCCGTCCCTAGGATTCTCCAGGCAAGAACACTGGTGTGGGTTGCCATTTCCTTCTCCAATGCATGAAAGTGAAAAGTGAAAGTGAAGTCGTTCAGTCGTGTCCGACTCTTTGCGACCCCATGGACTGCAGCCGACCAGGCTCCTCTGTCCATGGGATTTTCCAGGCAAGAGTAATGGATTGGGTTGCCATTGCCTTCTCTGAATAATTCTCATAATTAATGTTAACTCAGTAACACTAATAATATATATGATTTCTGTTCTCAAAAATATGAACCCCCCTGCCCCAAACCAGGATCTTTCGTATGCTCTTGTTTGGGAGACCAAGAGCAAGATGCAATATTATTAATTTTTTTTATATATTTTTTAAGGAAAGAAAAAAGGAACACTTTCATTTTTTGTCTTCCTTCTCTGCATATTTCCCTCCCTCCCTATCCCTCTAGTTCAGTTTCTCTCTTAACCCTTCCCTGTCATCCTCTGCCTCAAAACCGTCTCCTTGTTTGCAGAAAAAGAAACAACAATTTGCTGTGTGGGTGTTCCTGAAATTACTACACAGCCCCTGTGGGCGTTTTGAGGTAACTCTTACCTGTTTTAGCTGGATCAAAATGTGCTGGGTTAAATCAGCCAGTATGAAAGGAACAATTCCCCCCAAGGAAGGAGCTAGTAGACTTTCCACCTACACAAAATGTATTAACTTTTCCTTATGCAGTTACCATGCTAATGATTTGCTTATTTTGCCACAGCGAGCCAGTCCCAGATAGGACTTTCATTCATCCTGCCTTTTTCAAACTTTCCTGGGAACAAAAGTGAAGGCATGATTCCGGCTTGGGGGGAATGTGTCCTGGAGACACAGGTGGGAAGGTGGGAAGATGAGAGATGGTGAGGGGAGAGATTGTGTGTAGGCACAGTTCACAGATGGCCCTGCCCTCTGTCTGCTAAGCACTGATGAAAAAACTTCTCCAAGAAGTTTCCCTCTTCGAAATGTCCCTTCACCCTGTTGCTTAGGTCTGTGCTTCATTTACCCATGAGAACGAATATGTACCAGAAGTTTGGGCTGTGGTGGCCCCATAAGCTTCGTGCAACCTAAGGAAAATGAAGAGAGCTGCGTCCCAGAGGGAACTGGAAAAGGCCTTTCCATCCCATCTGCTCTTCTGCTTCTCTGGATTCCTACCACTGTGTCTGTTGTTGGCCAAGGAAAGGCTGGGGAGGGACGTGAAATAGGAGAGAATCCTCAGCATAGATTAGTGGTGTGCCCAGGTTGGATGGCATGTGTGGAGAAGAGTTTTCTGTGCCCATTTTTATCACCTCACCTCTTAATCCTAAGAAGGGCCCCTCCCCTTCCTTCACCTTCACAGTCAACTACGAAATTAGAACGACTGCCTTCCTACAAACACAAATAACTTAACATGGGAGCCTCAGCGCTCCCATGCCCAGAAAATAACACGAGTGCTCACGCCCAGGAGATTGCTGTCAAAATTAGCATGGAGTCAACAAAAGAAGACGGTCCCTAGAATCATTGATACGGTAACATTTTTGTCTGACTGGTCCACCACTCCCCATGATCACATCCTGGGCCATGCTACTTCCTAAATCACACCTGCAGCCCAGGCTTGGTGGGATTCTGGGGGGAATCAGACTGCAGAGAAGGAAGAGGGGTCCAAGGGGCAGAGAGTATCCTTCAGGTTCCCATGCTGCTCCTGACACTCTCGCTCTCTAGTCCCTGCACATCTACCTGCTCTGAATCGTCTGAGGGTCCCAAGCCTCCCAACAAAAGCCCAAAGCACTGGCAGGCAGGTGACAGCCCCTAACTTGGCATTCCCCTACCTCCATCACTTATGAACCAGAGTCTCAACTGGGACCTGCATTGTTTACTTTTAATCACCTTGCATTAAAAAATGCTTTAAATACTCAGGGTTAGCTTTGTCCTAACCATAATATCTGTGATGGGAACTGACATGCTGGTTATATTTCTCCACTGCACGTTGAAATGAACATGTAATCATCACAGTAAAATCATTTTCTGTGCTGTGCCGCCATGCTCAGTCACTTAGTCCTGTCTGACTCTTTGGGCCCCGGGGACTGTAACCCCCCAGGCTCCTCTGTACATGGGATTTTCCAGGCAAGAATGTTGGAGTGAGACGCCATTTCCTTCTCCGTGGTATCTTCCTAACCCAGGAATCAAACCCATATCTCTTATGTCTCCTGCATGGCAGGCAGGTTCTTTACCACTAGCTCCACCTGGGAAGCACCAAAACTCATTTTCATTAAGTTAAAAAAAAAAAAGAAATTCTACCTGTACCCCTTTCCCTCCCAAATTACCGTAGAGTTCTAAAGAAGTTGCCGCACACCCTGAGACATTTGCTGTCTTTTTTGTTTCCAGCTGTTCAGTTGCTGGGGACCAGCAGTTCCATTTATACCTTACTTTCTGAAACTTCTTGCCATCTCCCTTCCCATAGTGACAAAACCCATAGCAACTCAAGAGCCTGAAAAGTCTGTGAATGAGAACTCGCTTCTTCTACGTACTGCTGTGGACCACACTAAGGGCTGTAGTCTGATTGTTATTTAATCCCCAGAGCCCCCAAAGGTAAGAATGTCTGTCATTCTTACTCCACAGAAGACGGTTCTGTCGTACAGCTTGACCAACAGGGTTCCCGTTTCCTAAGTCCCTTGCCTGAGGTCCATGGCTAGGAAATCGTGCGATCTGGGCTTGAACGCAAGCACTCTGATCATGAAGCTTTTCGCAAGTACTCTAAATTTTTTTACAATCCAGACCCAATCTTGCTTTTTATCATTGACCTGATAGACACTTTCACCTATATACGTGAACTCCAAGCTGGCCACAGTTTCTCATTTAGGATAATACATCAAAAATAAGAAAGGGACTTAGTCATTATGTGACTCAGAAATGACTGTGTATCTTTTTCCTTGAGGCTGTTTAACAAAAGCCTGTTCATTTGTGCTTGTTATTGTTTCCCTGTGATATATTATTTCATTGGCACCATAGAACCAATGGTTTCGTACAGTTTTACGGGCTAATTTATAAAGTACAAATTTTGGCAAGGAAAGAACGTCTTCCTGCCTTGTCTTCTTGTTTCAACAATTGGACCCAGATTTAAGCTATCATATATTTTACCCAATATGCTTGTTTTTAATATGTGAAAATAAGGTTTTGTCAGTAGAATTAGCTAAATTTAAAAAATGACTATTAAATGTATCTAGCATCATCTGTAAACCATCTCTGGGTTTCTAAGAAGGTGTAGTTCAGAAGTACACAATTGCAAAAGAATATTTTTGAGAATAAATGATCCAATACATTCTGCATGGGTAGCCTAACAACTCAACCGTGCCTACCCAGTGAAATATTTCACTCAGGATTCCTAAGAGCCATCTTGTTCTGCTTCATCAAGAGCTTTCAGTAAATCTGCTTTCCTTTTTAATATTTATGATTTATTGCCCCTCGTATTTTCGACAAGGATTTGAGATTGTCTGAGTCAAATTGCTTCATCAAAGTGGCCCAGTATTCTGGGCCTCTGCATCTTTCGGCAAAGGCTGCCTGTAAATCATTTTGCTTATTTGGATAAGCGTCTTCTGTGTTACGCTGCAGGGTACACAGAGCGACTTACTTATGTACTTTCTCTTGAAAAAAATGAGGCAAGCCAGGAAAATGGGGAGAAACTAGATCTTCTGGCAAATTCAGTTTACATTTATAGAGGGCTGTACACCAGATACTATGTTAAATGCTCTCACACGATTTCACTTACTCTGTTAGTGCATAAATGCATTGCGGGCTCAGTCATGTTTGACTCTTTGCAACCCCCTGGACTGTAGTCTACCAGCCTCCTCTATTCATGGGATTCTCCAGGCAAGAACACTGGAGTGGGTTGCCATTTCCTACTCCGGGGGATCTTCCCTACCCCGGAACTGAACCTGCGTCTCTTGTGTCTCTTGCATTGTTAGGCAGAATCTTTACCACTGAGCCACCTGGGAAGCCATTACTCTATTCAGATCAGTTCAGTCGCTCAGTAGTGTCCGACTCTTTGCGACCCCATGAATCGCAGCACGCCAGGCCTCCCTGTCCAACACCAACTCCCGGAGTTCACTCAGACTCACGTCCATCGAGTCAGTGATGCCATCCAGCCATCTCATCCTCTGTCATCCCCTTCTCCTCCTGCCCCCAGTCCCTCCCAGCATCAGAGTCTTTTCCAATGAGTCAACTCTTCGCATGAGGTGGCCAAAGTACTGGAGTTTCAGCTTGAGCATCATTCCTTGCAAAGAACACCCAGGACTGATCTCCTTCAGAATGGACTGGTTGGATCTCCTTGCAGTCCAAGGGACTCTCAAGAGTCTTCTCCAACACCACAGTTCAAAAGCATCAATTCTTTGGCACTCAGCTTTCTTCACAGCCCAACTCTCACATTCATACGTGACCACAGGAAAAACCATAGCCTTGACTAGATGGACCTTTGTTGGCAAAGTAATATCTCTGCTTTTTAATATGCTATCTAGGTTGGTCATAACTTTCCTTCCAAGGAGTAAGCGTCTTTTAATTTCATGGCTGCAGTCACCATCTGCAGTGATCTTGGAGCCCAAAAAAATAAAGTCAGCCACTGTTTCCACTGTTTCCCATCTATTTCCCATGAAGTGATGGGACCAGATGCCATGATCTTCTTTTCTGAGTGTTGAGCTTTAAGCCAACTTTTTCGCTCTCCTCTTTCACTTTCATCAAGAGGCTCTTTAGTTCCTCTTCACTTTCTGCCATAAGGGTGGTGCCATCTGCGTATCTCAGGTGATTGGTATTTCTCCCGGCAATCTTGATTCCAGCTTGTGTTTCTTCCAGCCCAGCATTTCTCATGATGTACTCTGCATAGAAGTTAAATAAGCAGGGTGACAATATACAGCCCTGACATACTCCTTTTCCAATTTGGAACCAGTCTGTTGTTCCATGTCCAATTCTAACTGTTGCTTCCTGACCTGCATATAGGTTTCTCAAGAGGCAGGTCAGGTGGTCTGGTATTCCCATCTCTTTCAGAATTTTCCACAGTTTATTGTGATCCACACAGTTGAAGCCTTTGGCATAGTCAGTAAAGCAGAAATAGATGTTTTTCTGGAACTCTCTTACTTTTTCGATGATCCAGCAGATGTTGGCAATTTGATCTCTGGTTCCTCTGCCTTTTCTAAAAGCAGCTTGAACATCAGGGAGTTCACAGTTCACGTATTGCTGAAGCCTGGCTTGGAGAATTTTGAGCATTACTTTACTAGCGTGTGAGATGAGTGCAATTGTGCAGTAGTTTGAGCGTTCTTTGGCATTGCTTTTCTTTGGGATTGGAATGAAAACTGACCTTTTCCAGTCCTGTGGCCACTGCTGAGTTTTCCAAATTTGCTGACATATTGAGTGCAGCACTTTCACAGTATCATCTTTCAGGATTTGAAAGAGCTCAACTGGAATTCCATCACCTCCACTAGCTTTGTTGGTAGTGATGCTTTTTAAGGCCCACTTGACTTCACATTCCAGGATGTTTGGCTCTATTAGGGGATCTCATAAAAACAAATGGCAGTAGACAGTTGCCGCGCCCTCATTCGTACAGATTGTGATGCTGACAAGAGCACTGGAGCGCCGAGGAGGGGAAGCTGCTGTCGTGCTGGGCTTCAGAGCCCGTTCTTGTTTTGCTCAGTCCTGTCTAGAGAATAATGCCTGTATATTGGATCCGGTCAGAAATATTTGATGCTCTGTGCTTGAAGAGTCTCAAGCAAAAATGGCAGTAAGGAGGAGAAAAAGAGAAAGCTCTGAGGCTGGGGGATCATCCATACGAAGTAGATTTTCTTTGGGTCTCTTTGCTCTGCGAGCAGATCAGCATCAAAACAGATGTTTCTCCCCAGTCTTGGCACCTTCCTGAGATGCTGATCCTCAAAGTAATTAGTTTAGTAGAACCTCCTGGTTCTTAATTGACAAGAAGGGTTCTTGAACCCCCCTCCCGAAAAAGAATCCGTAATTGGTCAGCTGTTCTCGAGGGGGGACCTTAGCAGATGACAGGGACTTCAGGTAGACCAAATGCCAGGAAAAGACTCCTGAAGTGCTGTCAGGCAGACGGATTGCTGATGCTCTGGCTGTGTGCTAGCATCTTTGAGCCATTTCAGTTCCAAAGATGATTTGCTTTTTGACTCCTTCCTCTTTGTTTATACAGCATAGATCATCACAGAATGATTTAAAGGTGAAAACGAAAATCCACACAACTTGCCACAGCAAGCATTTGTTGGTTTTATAATAAGAAAGCTGCACATGTGTTCTCATTTGCAGATGTATTCTCATTTAGGATGGTCATGCTCTGAATTTAATGGATAAGTTGTTCATAGCAGGAAAGAGAAGGAACATTGGCATGTTGTTATGATACTACAAAACAAACACACCAACCTCTGCAAAGGGTCTTTTCCCATTGCAAACTGTGGATAGAACTTGCTGCATGTTTTCATTGTTCGTGCATAAATCTAAAATAAACAAAACACAGAAAACCTTAGCTTCCTCCCTCTCTTATCTCTATAGCAATTCAAAGGCAGTGAGTGGCCATTTGTGGGTGTCCCAGCTGGGATAGTACTCAAATACCATTATAGCCAGGGACCAAAGACCTAGACACTCAATTTTGTGAGTCTATTTTACAGGAATTCTTCTCTCAGTAAATGAGCGTATGCCAACTAAATGAATATAGACTGAAGTGTGGCTCAGAAAGGTAATTAAGTCATTTATACTTATAAAAAGGTTGTCAGGCCAACTGGAGTCTCTGTAAGCTTTTCCTAGGGGCAGAACAATTTTGAAGATAACAAAGAGTAGCCAGAAGAATCCTGGGTGAACTCAAAATCAAGCCACAGGGGATAATTGGATGATGTGGGTAGTCAAATTACTATGATCTGATCCATCCTTTTGTATCTCAAGGACTGACTTGCTAGGTAGACTGGAATGCTTCCCTGGGTGGCCAGAGGACCCCCTCCTGTATACAGAGTTGAAGACAAGTCTTTTTTTTTTTAACTTAGCTTTTTTTGATTAATTAATTTATTTTAATTGGAGGAAAATTACAGTATTGTGATGGTTTTTGCCATACATCAACGTGAATCAGCCACAGATATATATGTGTCCCCTGCATCCTTAACCCACCTCTCACCTCCCTTTTCACTATGTGAATTGTCCAAGAGCATCAGCTTTGGGTGCCCTGTGAAGACAATTCTTATTCTTTAATACCCATAAGCCTAAACACTATGATGACCAGTTTGCTCCTGTTAACAAATTCTTCTTGGACATCTTTAATCTGTTTGTTCAGGCTTTGTCTTCCACTGTTACAGCAGTGTTCTGGTCAGGCCATTCTGATACTATACCCGAGGCACTGAATATAGGTAATCATTGATGCATAGCCACCTAACTTAGGATGCTTCTACAAAAGGATGCACTAATTACTTACATAATTAACTTTCATTTAATTAGATTACTTTAGATTTTTCTTTATTCTCAGGTGAAATTTTAAATTCAAGTTGCAGTTAGCTGGCTGTCTCTTTTATGTACTTATAACTATCCTGTGAATAATCATTTTAATATAATCATATTAAATAACTAGACTATAATCCCCTTTTATTAAAAAGAGAGAGATGGCAAGAGTTGGATTTTATGACAAAAAGTCCAAATTGTTTTTCAAGAAAGAAACTCATATCAATGCTAATCAATTGGCAGTGGTTTTCTAACATAATAAGGTAGTCTTGTGTGAGGTTCCTGGATTGTTTAATTATCCTATTTACCATCACTTGACAGAGAGTAAGAGAACCCTTGCTCAGTTTTCTTAGGTATGGAATTCAGTTTAAAATGAATCAATTCACAACTGTGAACCTGTAAAGGAGGATTAGTTATTAGAATGCTAAAGTGACCCACTTTCTGGAGTCACCTCACCTGTGTAAGGTATAAGGTAACCAGATAGCAAAAGAGCGTGAGCCTGGAGACAGACCATTAGTGATCCATCTATGTCTGTTTCATACTCTTTATGGGAAGATTTTAACTTCTGATCTGATTTCACAATTATAAGGGGATCTGTGTTTTGTCCCTATTTCTGTAAGTTTGGCAGATGACCAGAAAATGGGATATGCAGTGTCTGCCCACAGAGCCTTCTTTTTTCTGTGCCCTGCCCTCTCACAGTGCACACCACCTTCCTGCCAGGCCCACCACCTCTAGGATGCTATCAACCCAATGTGATAATAAGCCTTCAAACATCACTCTTCACCAAAGAAGACTGCCACCAATAGGGGCCAACCCCAGGCAATTTGGATTCTGTTGGTAGGAAAGAAAAGCAAACTTTAATTTAAAAAAACTGATCATTTCCATGTTTCAAACAGGCCAGGCAGAGATGCCTGAGTCTCGGGGAAGAGCCAGAATCAAGGGAACCAGGTGATTGGTGCCATTGCAGCCTGTAGGCACAGAGGTTATACAGGGCGTGACCCTGGATAGAGAGTCTGGAGACCGTAGGTCAGAGGGCCCCAGCCCCACAAGCTGGTGTTGTAGGGAAAAGCATGCATCTCAAAGATGACATAAGAATAAGAGATCCTGTCAACTAAACTTTGAGTATGGAAGGTAGCATGGCTCCATGGGGCAAGACAAGCCCCAAGTATCAGTTAGGACCAGCAAATGTTCTAAATAAGTATTGCTTCTCTGGCCTTTGGATGTGAATTTGCCAGGAGGAAGGTGTACCTGGTCACATCAACCTTGTTGAGATGCTTGAAGTTCCATGAATGTGCTTATTAACTTTGAAGGGAAGAATGATTCTTCCAACTTGTTCCATGCTACTGTCCTGTAGTATCACATGTATGTCGTGTCAGATCCATGATTTTTGGTAATTTTTCTCTTCCTTTTTCCAAATTGACCAAAAGTTCTTTTTTTAATTGACCAAAAGTGTTTACTCACCAAATATTCATTGAGTTCCCTACTCTGTGCAGGAAACAACTGCACAATGAAAGTAACACTGATTGAGCTTGAATTTTGAAAAAAAAAAAGTGTAATGAATTTTATTCTATGGTTATAAAAAGCACAAACGAATGGGCACTTGGAGGTGTATGGTGAGTTTGGAAAACAACATGTAGTGTGGTAATTGGGTTTCTGGAAGAAGCTGGAAAGAGACTGCATGGAGAATTTGTGGCCTGATCACAGAGGGAGTTTTTATTTTATTCTGTAAACAAGGGGGAGCCATTGGAAGTTTTAAACTGGGAAATTCTTAAATGTTTTCATAACGTAAACATTCTGAGATCATGAAAAAACAGAAGTAGAGTTAAGAGGACACTGAAGCCAGTGGGTCAAGACAAGAGGCAACCACAATAGTCCAGGAGAGGAACATGGTGGCCTGGATCTGGAGTAAAGACTGAGGGTGCTGCGAGTGGAGAATGACACAGGAGCCTTTGTGAAAGTCAGTTCGACAGACAGTGGTGACCTGGGATCCAACAGCTTCACGTCTAGTCATTTATTCCCCTGAGGTTCTTATATAGGTGCAAGAACCATACACATAACATGTCCATTGCAACATTATTCAAAATTGTGATAATTGGAATGAATGTACACATTTATTAGTTGAAATTGAAAGTTGCTCAGTCATGTCCAACTCTTTGCAACCCCATGGGCTATAAATTCTCCAGGACGGAATACTGGAGTGGGTAGCTTTTCCCTTCTCCAGGGGATCTTCCCAACCCAGGGATCAAACCCAGGTCTCTTGCATTGCAGGCGGATTCTTTACCAGCTGAGCCACAAGGGAAGCCTAAGAATACTGGGGTGGGTAGCCTATCCCTTCTCCAGTGGATCTTCCTAACCCAGGAATCGAACTGGGGTCTCCTGCATTGCAGAAGGAATCTTTACCAACTGAGCTATGAGGGAAGCCCCATTTATTAGTTAGTGCTTACACAGATGATGGTGCATAGCATACAGTGGGGTACTATGAGGTACTTCAGAAAAATGGGATATCTCTTTAAAATATTTTTAAATTGCATAAGACTAGGTATAGTATGACCTGATTTTGTAAAATAATGTATGGAATGCATTTAACATGCTTGGGAAAAGTCCTGAAGGATATAACTGTCCTTTTGGCAATCAGGGTGAGGTTGCAAAGTATTTTTGTACATTTCTGTATGCTGGTTGATGTACAACAGATATTTTCATATTTTAAAATGTCTGGCTGTTGCACTTATACATGAATAGCATGGTCTTAGATGGGCCTCCCTGTGAACAGCTTGTAACAGACATCCTGGGAGCTCTAGAGCAGGGATGACCCTTCAGAGTTGCCTTAAATTGAGGCGAAGCAGCTGGATCTCTATGTCCTTGGATTTAGACTGCCCCTGGGAAAGAGGCATGGCTTTCGGCAAGACCTTTCCCTGCAGCTAAGGGCAATTCTAATGAGGGATGTAGCTGGCAGTAGCCAGCAATGGATATTCCCAACATCTGCAGGGTGGATGCACAGGCCCTGAAGAGGAAATCTGGGAGAAGTACTACAGTATCCACTACAGTTAATTGACATAAGTAAAAGATTTGTTTTCTGACTTTGTAAAACTTAATTACCACATGTAGCTTCCATGAATTCAAAGATAAAGGAGGTAAATGGAAGATCTAGGTGCAGAATAAATTTCAGTGAAATGAAGCCTTTTGATTAAAACAATCTTAGCAGTTAGAAATAGAAAATAATTAAGGCTATGGTTTTTCCTGTGGTCATATATGGATGTGAGAGTTGGACTGTGAAGAAGGTTGAGCGCCGAAGAATTGATGCATTTGAACTGTGGTGTTGGAGAAGACTTTTGAGAGTCCTTGGACTGCAAGGAGATCCAACCAGTCCATTCTGAAGGAGACCAACCCTGGGATTTCTTTGGAAGGAATGATGCTAAAGCTGAAGCTCTAGTACTTTGGCCACCTCATGCGAAGAGTTGACTCATTGGAAAAGACTCTGATGCTGGGACGGACTGGGGGCAGGAGGAGAAGGGGACGACAGAGGATGAGATGGCTGGATGGCATCACGGACTCGATGGACGTGAGTCTGAGTGAACTCTAGGAGATGGTGATGGACAGAGAGGCCTGGCATGCTGTGATTCATGGGGTCGCAAAGAGTTGGACATGACTGAGCGACTGAACTGAACTGAACTTAAGTGAACTCTGACATGGCATCCAGTCCCATCACTTCATGGCAGATAGATGGGGAAACAGTGGAAACAGTGGCTGACTTTATTTTTCTGGGCTCCAAAATCACTGCAGATGGTGATTGCAGCCATGAAATTAAAAGACGCTTACTCCTTGGAAGGAAAGTTATGACCAACCTAGACAGCATATTAGAAAGCAGAGACATTTGTCAACAAATGTTGACAACAAAGGTCCATCTAATCAAGGCTATGGTTTTTCCTGTAGTCATATGTGGATGTGAGAGTTGGACTCTAAAGAAAGCTGAGTGCCGAAGAATTGATGCTTTTGAACTGTGGTGTTGGAGAAGACTTTTGAGAGTCCCTTGGATTGCAAGGAGATCCAACCAGTCCATCCTAAAGGAGATCAGTCCTGGGTGTCCATTGGAAGGACTGATGTTGAAGTTGAAACGCCAATATTTTGGCCACCTGACGTGAAGAGCTGACTGATTTGAAAAGACCCTGATGTTGGGAAAGATTGAGGGCAGGAGGAGAAGGGGACAACGGAGGATGAGATGGTTGGATGGCATCACCGACTCGATGGACATGGGTTTGGGTGGACTCCAGGAGTTGATGATGGACAGGGAGGCCTGGCGTGCTGCGGTTCATGGGGTCGCAAAGAGTCGGACATGACTGAGCGACTGAACTGAACTGAACTGAACTGAACTGATGAAGGGCACTTTCTGTAGCCTATCCCTTCAAAGAAGGTATGGGCCCTCTGTGGGCCAGGCCTTTCAGGTTCAAGACCCACTCTACAAATTTGCATGGGCCTAAGGCCGTTGTCATCCATCTCTGTGGCCATAGTTCACAGAACACTCAGATTTTAGTGTTGCCATTTGCCTCTGGGGCAGGCTCAGTTTCTGTGTTTGCTACCGTTCAGGTTTTTCCTGTTCTTTTTTTGTCTGCATGGGTTTTTCGGCTCCTAGTGATTTCCCTTCCTTTCTTGTCTGCTCAGCAATATATTTGAAAGTATATTTGTCATAATTTATTTAGGACCTAGCGTTTCACAGCAGGAAGGTTTCTCGGTGTATCTAGTCCTCTAGACTGCAGAGAGCTAAACCCCCACTGTCTACAAAGGCAGTTTTTCCTTTTAACTGCTTATAATGTGACTTTCAGTTTTATGTAGTTTTAATTTTTATATTTTATTTCTTTCGATAATTCTATCCATTCACTTTTATCCTCTTGCTCTATCATCTTTTCTTTAAGTCCCAATTTTTCCTCTTTGACTGCTTTTTTTAGACAGATAATTATTTGATCATAAATTAATGAATACATTTTCTGGTTTGCGTTGTTCAGTTGCCCTCTCCCATTTTGGTCATTTTCAGGTTTATCTCTCTTCTTTTTATTGTGGTATCTATGAATATGTTTCATGCTTTTTTTTTTTTTTAATGATTACTCATCCTTAAATCTGTTTGTCCTTCCTGTCTAGCTTTCTATGAAAAGCTAGAACTGGAGACAGGCTAGGAACTTATAAAGGGCAGCCTTAATTTCTGTTTTCCACCACTGCTCTCCCCTGGAGAATGGCTTCTTTCTGGGCCAAAGTCATGTCTCTCTCCTTGACTCATATTGCTCCCAGTCCTGCTGCATGGTGATAGGAAGCTTGGTCTTCATCAGGTGAGCAGGAGCACTCCCTTCAGGCTGGTTATCACAGATCCTGTCATGTTCACCTCCCATGACCACATCCTGCTTTTTGCAGAGATACCATACTGGCCCACTTCCACACTGAACATCATCACCTCTGACCCCTGAACATTTCCCCAAGGCTCCCATGCACCTCAGACCTCCGGTTCCCAGCAAAGGTCACTGCGTGTCTCTTACAGTGGGCCACCTGTCGGATCTCTCTGTTCTGCTCACTGGACCACAGAGCCCTCTGATCTTGTTTCTTACATCAGAGTCTCTTCCTGGCCCAGTTCAAGTTCCCTAACACTTAGCAGCCTGTTGAGTAGAGTGATGTTTGGATTAGGGATGATTCCTTCTCCAGTTGGTCTCTTTGTTTCTCATTCCTCTTATTCTTGGTTGATTTCAAGAAAGAGAGTCTTTAGTCTTCCGTCTTGATCTTGAAGTTCAGGGAAAGATAATTTCAAGATAATAGAAGACTTAAATAGGTAAAGAGGAGCTAATGGATAGAAGATCTGAGAAGAGATGGGCTAGAAGAAAAACCTTGGAAAGAAAGGCTTATCTCCTTACAGACAGGAGGGCAAAAATCGTGGATAACAGAGAAATTTTAGGTCAGTAAAAATATTGAAGGAGTAAAAGGGTATTTGCTTCTCTGGAAGATGTGGTCTGATACTTACAAGCAACAACCCACTTTTATTCATTTATTCAACAATTTAATTTTTTTAACCACTGACATGTTAGGTACCAGGCAGGGGGAAACAGCAGTGAGCATGACAAAGAAGTTCCTGATTCCTAACTCTTCACTTTCTCATAAAAGATCCAGATAATGAACAATTGAACCACAGCAAAAGGAGCTTATTTTCTATCAGGGTCTCTGACAGAAAATAATGCAACAGTGGTGAGGCTTCCATGCAGAGGTGCTGGCTTACCTCAAGCTGATGGAACAGAGAATCCAGCCACATGAAAACACAGAAAGAACGTTCCTGGTGTAGAGTGGAAAATGCTACAGCTCTGAGGCAGGAAAACCCATAATGAATTTTAGGAACAATCAAATAGCCAATTGGCTTAGGGAGCAAGAAAAAATATGGTATAAATGAAGGCTGGAGATCAAGGCAGGCATCAACTCATAGGTTTTGTAGGAGTTGGATTTTTTTTATTCTTACATTAATTAGTCAGAAAAGATAGTTAAGGCCTGTGTGCTGTGTTGTGCTAAGTTGCTTCAGTTGTGTCCGACTCTTTGTGACCCCATAGACTGCAGCCTGCTGGCCTCCTCTGTCCATGGGATTCTCTAGAAAGAATACTGGAGTGGGTTGCCATGTCCTCCTCCACGGGATCTTCCCAGCCCAGGGATCCAACCACATCTCTTGTATCTCCTGCCTTGGCAGGTGGGTTCTTACCACTAGCACCACCTGGGAAGCCCATTATTTAAGGCCTGCTGCTGCTACTGCTAAGTCACTTCAGTCGTGTCTGACTCTGTGTGACCCCATAGACGGCAGCCCACCGGGCTCCCCCATCCCTGGGACTCTCCAGGCAAGAACACTGGAGTGGGTTGCCATTTCCTTCTCCAATGCATGAAAGTGAAAAGTGGAAGTGAAGTCGCTCAGTCATGTCCGACTCTTAGCAACCCCATGTACTGCAGCCTACCAGGCTCCTCCATCCATGGGATTTTCCAGGCAAGAGTACTGGAGTGGGGTACCATTGCCTTCTCCAGTTAAGGCCTAAGTGTGGATAAATATGGAGAAATGATAAATTCTATCAAAAAGATGGAAGCCATAAAAAAGGTATAACATCACCATGTGCTTTACAAACTCTAAGTGGAGATTCTGGTTTTAAAGTAATTTGAGCAGAATATATAGCATAAATAAATATATATATATATATGTAAAGTAACTCACAATCTCATCATTACAGTAGAGGAATTCTTTATCACACTTCTTGGAATGAGTATTAGTAACACTGTACACTGAAACAAAAGATGCTACAACGTTTCAGAGGGCTTATGCTTCACTTGCATTGCTGAAGTTAAAGGTATGGCTGAGGGAAGTCAGGCAGAAAGAGAGCACCTGGGATCTCCTAGATGTGTGAAATAGGAAGACAAGAGCCATGTCAAAATGAGGCATTCACTCTCTGCTTGGAGGGCATCAGGGATAAAGCCAGCTATCATCCGGAACACACAATTTACTCCCAGGCTATGTGTGTTTGCAAAGAGAAATCACAACTGAAAACATGTCTAGATATTACCGCTCAGCAAGAGTATGACCTTGGAAAGAATCGATGGGGAAGAAAATCGTGAAAAGGAAATCTAGAAGCAGAGCTGCTGCTGCTGCTCAGTCGCTCAGTTGTGTCCAATTCTTGTGGCCCCATGGACTGTAACCTGCCAGGCTCCTCTCTCCATGGGATTTCCCAGGCAAGAAGACTGGAGTGGGTTGCCATTTCCTTCTCCAGGAGATCTTCCTGGCCCAGAGATCAAACCCTCATCTCCTGCTTGGCAGGCAGATTCTTTACCACCTGGGAAGTCCCAGAAGCAGAGCAGTTGAGCCCAAAAGAGAATCTAAATGATTTCCAATCAGTAATAGGCAAGTCTTAGTACTGATAGATTAGCTTTAAGGGGGAAAGCGATTCCATAGGCTCATGTCATGTTGAAGCTGAAGACTTAAAGATGCATTCGTTTAGTACCGCCTTCCCTTCTTTAATGGTGGATAATTGAGATCATGCTAAAAGGCCTTTTTGAACCAATCTACAGATCAGTGGTCGTGTATGGATGTGAGAGTTGGACTATACAGAATGCTGAGCGCTGAAAAATTGATCCTTTTGAACTGTGATGTTGGAAAAGACTCTTGAGAGTCCCTTGGACTGCAAGGAGATCCAACCAGTCCATCCTAAAGGAGATCAGTCCTGGGTGTTCATTGGAAGGACTGATGTTGAAGCTGAAACTCCGATACTTTGGCCACCTGATGTGAAGAGCTGACTCATTTGAAAAGACAATGATGCTGGGAAAGATTGAGGGTGGGAGGAGAAGGGAACGACAGAGGATGAGATGGCTGGATGGCATCACTGACTCGATGGACATGGGTTTGGGTGGACTCCGGGAGTTGGTGATGGACAGGCAGGCCTGGCATGCTGCAGTTCAGAGTCGGACACGACTGAGCGACTGGACTGAGCTGAACAGATCAGTGGCTTCAGGGCGGATGTCTTGGCAACTTCCTTTGCATTCTAATTGCTGTTACTAAACTCGAATCAGCTTCAGTTGATCACTGATCAGTAAAACTTCTTCATAGAAGTGAACTAAAACTGATTTGCTTCAGCTTCTGTTGAACTCCATATGAGAGATTCCTTCTAAAAAGAGACAGTGTGAATCCAGTTTTCTTTTTTATTATTATTATTATTTATTATTATTATTATTTTACTTTACAATACTGTATTGGTTTTGCCACACATTGACATGAATCCGCCACGGGTGTACATGAGTTCCCAATCCTGAACCCCCCCTCCCACCTCCCACCCCATATCATCTCTCTGGGTCATCCCAGTGCACCAGCCCCAAGTATTCTGTATCCTGTATCGAACCTGGACTGGCAATTCGTTTCTTACATGATAGTATACATGTTTCAATGCCATTCTCCCAAATCATCCCACCCTCTCCCTCTCCCACAGAGTCCAAAAGTCCATTCTATACATCTGTGTCTCTTTTGCTGTCTCGCATACAGGGTCATCATTACCATCTGTCTAAATTCCATATATATGTGTTAGTATACTGTATTGGTGTTTTTCTTTCTGGCTTACTTCCCTCTGTATAATAGGCTCCAGTTTCATCCACCTCATTAGAACTGATTCAAATGTATTCTTTTTAATGGCTGAGTAATACTCCATTGTGTATATGTACCACAGCTTTCTTATCCACTCATCTGCTGATGGACATCTAGGTTGCTTCCATATCCTGGCTATTATTTTTTTTCTTTCTTTCTTTATTTTTTTTTATTTTTTATTTTTTAATTTTTTCTTATTGTTTTACTTTATTTTACTTTACAATACTGTATTGGTTTTGCCATACATTGTCACGAATCCACCACAGGTGTACATATCCTGGCTATTATAAACAGTGCTGTGATGAATATTGGGGTACATGTGTCTCTTTCAATTCTGGTTTCCTTGATGTGTATGCCCAGCAGTTGGATTTCTGGGTCATAAGGCAGTTCTATTTGCAATTTTTTAAGGAATCTCCACACTGTTCTCCATAGTGGCTGTACTAGTTTGCATTCCCACCAACAGTGTAAGAGAGTTCCCTTTTCTCCACACCCTCTCTAGCATTTATTGCTTGTAGACTTTTGGATCACTGCCATTCTGACTGGTGTGAAATGGTACCTCATTGTGGTTTTGATTTGCATTTCTCTGATAATGAGTGATGTTGAGCATCTTTTCATGTGTTTGTTAGCCATCTGGATGTCTTCTTTGGAGAAATGTCTATTTAGTTCTTTGGCCCATTTTTTGATTGGGTCGTTTATTTTTCTGGACTTGAGCTGCATAAGTTGCTTGTATATTTTGAGATTAGTTGTTTGTCAGTTGCTTCATTTGCTATTATTTTCTCCCATTCCGAAGGCTGTCTTTTCACCTTGTTTATGGTTTCCTTTGTTGTGCAGAAGCTTTTAATTTTAATTAGGTCCCATTTGTTTATTTTTGCTTATATTTCCAATATTCTGGGAGGTGGGTCATAGAGGATCCTGCTGTGATTTATGTCTGAGAGTGTTTTGCCTATGTTCTCCTCTAGGAGTTTTATAGTTTCTGGCCTTACATTTAGATCTTTAATTCATTTTGAGTTTATTTTTGTGTGCGGTGTTAGAAAGTGATCTAGTTTCATTCTTTTACAAGTGGTTGACCAGTTTTCCCAGCACCGCTTGTTAAAGAGATTGTCTTTACTCCATTGTATATTCTTGCCTCCTTTGTCGAAGATAAGATGTCCATATGTGTGTGGATTTATCTCTGGGCTTTCTATTTTGTTCCATTGATCTATATTTCTGTCTTTGTGCCAGTACCATACTGTCTTGATGACTGTGGCTTTGTAGTAGAGCCTGAAGTCAGGCAAGTTGATTCCTCCAGTTCCATTCTTTCTCAGAATTTCTTTGGCTATTCAAGGTTTTTTTGTATTTCCATACAAATTGTGAAATTATTTGTTCTAGGTCTGTGAAAAATACCTCTGGTAGCTTGATAGGGATTGCATTGAATCTGTAGATTGCTTTGGGTAGTATACTCATTTTCACTATATTGATTCTTCTGATCCATGAACATGGTATATTTCTCCATCTATTAGTGTCCTCTTTGATTTCTTTCATCAGTGTTTTATAGTTTTCTATATATAGGTCTTTAGTTTCTTTAGGTAGATATATTCCTAAGTATTTTATTCTTTTCATTGCAATGTTGAATGGAATTGTTTCCTTAATTTCTTTTTCTACTTTCTCATTATTAGTGTATAGGAATGCAAGGAATTTCTGTGTGTTGATTTTATATCCCGCAACTTTATGGTATTCATTGATTCGCTCTAGTAATTTTCTGGTGGAGTCTTTAGGGTTTTCTATGTAGAGGATCATGTCATCTGCAAACAGTGAGAGTTTTACTTCTTCTTTTCCAATTTGGATTCCTTTTATTTCTTTTTCTGCTCTGATTGCTGTGGCCAAAACTTCCAGAACTATGTTGAATAGTGGTGGTGAAAGTGGGCACCCTTGTCTTGTTCCTGACTTTAGGGGAAATGCTTTCAATTTTTCACCATTGAGGATAATGTTTGCTGTGGGTTTGTCATATATAGCTTTTATTATGTTGAGGTATGTTCCTTCTATTCCTGCTTTCTGGAGAGTTTTTATCATAAACAGATGTTGAATTCTGTCAAAGGCTTTCTCTGCATCTATTGAGATAATCATATGGCTTTTATTTTTCCAGTTTTCTTTTGTGTTGGTTTCTAACTCTTTTGCGGGGTTCAGATGAGGTCTCAGTAGGCACTGTAACACAAGTATTCTGTCTGGGAAGCTTGGAGGACTGGAGAGTGACCGTGCTTCTCCCACTGTCAGTTCAAGTACAGTATTCTGGTCCTGGCAGCACAGCACCAGCAGGTGTGTGCTGAGGAGGAGCTGGCCACTGGTCCTGGCTGGAGAAGAAGCTTCATAGCCGTAGGACATTTCAGAATCACTTAGCCTGTCCAAGAGAACCTATTTTTGTTCATACCCATGCCCTGCTAGTAGAGTTCAAACTTATTTTGGGTTTGCTGATGACCATACCATCAAGAGGATGTCAGTGCAGGAAGCCAAGAAGCTACCATCTGTGCTGTGTTTTTAATCTCAAGAATTATTTAGAAGGCTGATTGCTCAGTTAGCTGTGCCTCTTGACCTTCTAGTGTTACACTAAGGAAGGGGACTAACCCTTTCTTAAAAGTCACTTTGTTTTTAATAACCCATATAATTCCCTCAAAGTATGGTGGGGGTCAGAGGATTGGCCAAATTGAACGATTAAATATTGACCCCACGGTGATTTATATGTGATAGGGACACCACAAATGATCGTTTCTGGTGATGGAAAGTAGATCTCCACAGTGGTGTGGTGGCCAACATTAACAACTGGCTCTCTAAAGATAAACTGTCTGATTTGTAGCACTTGCTAATTTCCATAGTAGACTATTAAGAACAACTTTTCAAATTCAGATTTTAGATGAAATAGAGAAATTCTACAAAAGGCACAAATGACTATAACTAAAGAAAAAATTAGAAAACCAGAAAAATCTGTATCTGTTAAAGAAATTTAATTCACAATTAAATCTTCTCACAAGAAAACTTACAAGCCTAGATGATGCCACTGGAAAAGTATATCAAATAGGTATGAAGGAAATAATACCAATCTCACCCAAAATCCTTCGCAAAATAAAGGAGGGAACACTTTTCCACTTGATTTTTTTTTCCACTTTATTTTTTGAGGCCAGGATTATCCTGTAACCAAAATTTTAAAAATGACATTATGAGAAATTTTAAAAAAAACTAGAGATCAATATATTTTATGAATAAAGATGGAAAAAATAAGGATGGATGAAAAACAGCAAGTCAAATCCAGTAATGTAAAAAAATGATCATACATGATGACCAGGAATTAAAGATTGATTTAACATTAAGAATCAATTGCTATCATCCATCATATTAACAGAATAAAAGAGAAAAAAACGTATGGCCACCTGAAAATATGCAGCAAAGTTATCTGAAAGAATTCATCACTCATTCATTACATGCATAAATTAGAAATAGAAGAGATTTTCCTCAACTTGCTAAAAGACACCTAAGCAATACTTGCAGTTAATATCAAACTGAAATGCCGAAAAACTGAATACTTTCCCTAAGTAGAGAAGAAGGCAAGGATGCTCAGTCTTCATCACTTCTAGTCAACATTGTTCGATAAGACGAGAAAAACAAGTAAAACAGCATACAAATTGTAAAGAAAGAGGAAAGATCTGTCATTTGCAGATCATGTTCATATAAAACAAACTAATTTATGACATAATTACTCAAATTACTAAGTGAATTTTGAACAGACACAGGATACCATGTCAATATACAAAAAGCATTTGTACAGAATAGAGAAATTTGAATAGAGGATTCTTAATATGCCACCAACAAACAATGTAAAAAAGAAATTTAAAGCTATCTACAATAGCAGAAAAAAACATGAAATGCTTAGTGATAGATTTAACAAAATATGTGCAAGAGCTGTATACCCAGAACTATAAGCAGTGAGAAATTAAAAATCTTAATAAATGGAGACATAATTGTGCTCATAGGTTAGAAGACTCATTACGGTTAAGATGTCCTCATTTCTCTTCATATTGAATATATTGATTCAGTACAGTTCTAGTCAGAATTTGAGGACAGTGTTTTTGTATGAATTCATAAGCTGAGATTCTGAAAAATTAAGTGAAAAAGCAAAGGACTTAAAATAGCCAAAACAATTTTGGAAAAGAAGACTAGAAAGCAAATGGAAATCTAAGGAATCTAAGATGGCCCCAAAATTCTGCTCCCTTCTACGCAGGCCTGTACGGTCCCCTCCCCTTGCGTGTGGAAGGGGCCTTGTGACTGTGATGGGATGTCACTGTCTTGATTAAAGTACCTTATGTGGCAAAAGCAAACAGGTTTCCACCTATGACTCCATCCAGGATTGAAATGGTTTTGTGCCTGTGTATGGATCGCCAGGCCAGTTGTCAAACTGGTTCTCACCCTACAGAAACAAATACCTCTTAACCATCTCTCTGGTCAAGAGTACACACATTTATTGTGCAGTCTTTCCTCCAGGGTCAGACTCAAGAAAGAGACCCACACAGGCCCTGAGGCATACTCGTGCCTATTCAGGCAGGAAATTCCAGGGTTGCTTCCCAGGATGTGGTTTAGCAAAGGATGGGCATGCAGGCTCTGGGTAGACCAGCTCTGGGTAGACCACCACTTTCTGTGGTGAAAGTTAAGACCTGGGATTGCTTTACTCCATGGGGAGAGAGGAAGGTTCCAGGTGGCTGGAGCAGACCCTTGCAAAACAGAACATCTCAAACTTTGTTGTGCACAGGAATGACCCCAGGATCTTATCAAAATCCAGGGTCAAAACCTATCAGGCTGGGACCTGGCATTCTGCTAAAAAGCTCTCAGGTGGCGTGGGTGCTGCTGATCTAGGGACCACGCTTTGAGTAACAAAGCTATAAAGCATGGTGCCCACCCAGATCTGAGGACAGGGAACCCTGATATTCAGTGCACATGAAGTTAGTGGTGGAGTGAACAAACCCAAATTGTGGATAATTCAAAAATTGTTTGTTGTACTTGGAAAGATCCTGATGATAATTAGCATTAAGCTAATAATACATGTTTTTTTTTCTTTTTTCTTTTTGTGCATTTATCCACTGAATAAACACAGTTGCCCCAAAAGCAAGATAAATAACTAGGGACCCTACTCTGGTATTAAACTACATTTGTTATCTACAATTACTATTGTAATTATCATTCAGTGTGTTTTATGAAACAGTAAATGTTCATAACATCCTAGATTTTAAGGGTGAACTTTTTCAAGCTAAGATTTTCCATGTGATAACTTACACACTTGGAAATAAACTTTGGTACCCTTCTGGTTTATAACATGGAGCTATAAACACCAGGAGTTTTATAAAAAGTGGCAATAAAATAGATATTATTAATAAAATGTCATGGCATGGATGCCTTATGAGAAATGAGATAAAATTGTTCCTACTTAATATTCTTGCTGCATTTTATCATTCTGTAGTATTTATTTTTTTGAGACATAACTCTGAAGAGACTTTGAGACCTCCCTCTGAGATGGTTCATTCTCTTTTCATGCTACATTTATAGACTATTTACAAAAACATTCACTTAAAAAAAATTCTGTGGTGAAAGTTAAGACCTTGGGCCGTTTGTTTCTTTATCTGAGCTGCTTCTCTCACCATTAGTTTGAGAAAGGTAAAATAATCAATTGAGTACACTTTTGACGATGAGGTTGCTGATGGGTCAAAGTAAACCCCTGGCATCAAGATGAATTTATGAGCTATTCCAAGAGAATTAGGAATCTTCCTTTCCTCTCTGTATACTCTGCTTCTCAGTGCCACTAAAGCCCTTGCTTTAAGCTATATAAATTAATACATTTGCTGGAAATGTGACTTTAGGACATTTTATAGCAGTGATTTCAATGCTGTTAGTGGTGAAATAGAAACTTGAGAATGTGAAGATTAATTTAAACCACATGATGGGTTCAAGGAAAATACACTACAACTTCTTGAATGTGTTCTAACTCTGTACAGTGGGGAATGGGATCCAAAAAACCACCAATGAACTTTTAAACCCTCTTGAGGGGAATCAAACCAACACAATTAGCCTTGGAAGGGAGCTGTTCCAGATGACAGACAGACCATCTCTCTGTCTCGCTCACAAACAGCCCTGTGCCTGAGAACACAGTTGGGAGATCAAGGAGAGAGGAAGAACCCCAACAGTTACCACTAATGGGATGAAGTTAGAACGATCTTTCCAGTTATTAGCTGGCTGACTGATTTATCTCTCATTGTAAATTAAAGTTTTGTTGGGTTCTTTGAACAACAGAAAACCAACCAATTGTATGCTGTGCACAGTTGGTGCCTTTGAAATAAAAGGATTTCTTTTCCCTTCCAGTTCGTTGTAGCGGTGTTCTGGATCATTTATGCCTATGACAGAGAGATGATTTACCCGAAATTGCTTGATAATTTTATCCCAGGGTGGCTGAATCATGGAATGGTAAGTGAACAAAAACAAATTATTTCTTTTTATTTAAAAAAAATCTACTAAAGAGCTGTTTTCTAATTCAAACTGTCAGTAAAATCTAGCGAAGTAGCTGTGAAATGGAAATTATAATGAGACTATAGTTAGAGAAGAAAACTGAATGTAAAATTTTAAAAATGTCTTCTCATGACATTGACTCACTATTAAAACTGTAGAAACTGAATCCATGGTTTATGAGAGGTGTCAGTTGTGTTAGTTATAATACAATTGGCTCATTCCAAGATGGATTTAATTTCCGTACCATTCAAAGGCTTGTCCTCTATTGGAGATGGAGGATTGATTCCCACCTGCACCACTATGGATACCCCATAGTCCATGGAATTCTCCAGGCCAGAATACTGGAGTGGGTAGCCTTTCCCTTCTCCAGGGGTCTTCCCAACCCAGGGCTCAAACCCAGGTCTCTGCATTGCGGGTAGATTCTTTACCAGCTGAGCCACAAGGGAAGCCCAAGAATACTGGAGTGGGTAGCCTATCCCTTCTCCAGCGGATCTTCCCAACCCAGGAATCGAACCGAGGTCTCCTGCACTGCAGGCAGTTCTTTAGCAACTGAGCTATCAGGGAAGCCCATGCCTCCTCCACATCACATCAGTGAGACTGTGTTGAAAGTAGCTAATGTACTTGGAGAATTTCCCCCTGGAGGAGCGGCAGGCTGTTACTTTCCCTGGGAGGGCTGCTGCAGACATTGGAGGCGTCTTGTCGGGTTCCGTTCATCCCAGGTGTTTGCCTATGGCTGTGACGTCTTTTCCTTCTTCACGGTCTAATTGTTTTGAACACTTTAGGCTTGATATTACCTTCACAAGTTTCAAATAAAATACTTCATGCAGTTCGCGCGTCACTTGACAAAATTTGAGGATATATTTCCTGCAGAGGAATTTTGTGTTGTCTTCCCTATCCATCTCTGGAATTGAGTGCTGCTTCATTTATTAACTTAAGAAGCTCACATTTCTTGGTTGCATCAATTTTTAGAACATGTCCCTGAGTATTCCTAGTGAAAAGGCAACCCATGGCAGAAATTACAGGGAAATGAAGAACTGGAAATCACGTGTCTGAGGTTCAAAATAAGTGTTTCCCTTCTCCCCCCAGGTTTGGTATATTTTAAGAAAAGTGGTGTGTAGTAAAAAACAAACATTATTGTACTGAGGAGTGAGCGTTGATCAAACCTTTTGTAAGCCAACTCCTCAAAAGTAGCACATCTCAGAGAACTGGAATTTTCCTTGAGTCCAATTCGAGCCACACTGTAGAAGGATTAACATGGCACCTCAGGTCTAGTTAAAAACAGATTAATCAGTTTGAGCTTCTTGTCAATTGAATGTAAACATGTCCAGCGCCTGACATGGTTACTCTGCCTCTCTCTAGCATGTCTCTTTTCTTAAATATGGAAATACGCTCCGAACTCCCAAGTCTTTGCAATCCTCCGCCCACAATGCCCTTTCCATTCTTCACTGGGAATCTCCTGCTCATGTTGCCAGCGTATATACTGTTTTCTTTATGGAGCCTTTCCCCACTCTCACAAGCCAAGTTCACTCTGCTATTAGCTGTGCTTGCCTGGCACTTTTATATCTCCATGGAACATGTCTGTATCCCCCACAAGATGTTATATGGTTAGTGCAAAATGGTAGCCTTTGAATCCTAAGTCTTTGCCTAGCCACCTGGCATATAGGAGGACCAGTACATATTCCTTAGATTGATGACTAATTCAGTACAGCCAGTCCCCACAATTCTTTGCCAGTAAATACTAATAGCTACTATTTTTTGAGAACCTACTATGTGCCAGGCTATATAATTTAATCTCCACAGTGGTTCTATGAACAGAAAATTATCCTTTTTACAGAAGAAGAAACTGAAGCTTAGAAAGTTTCCAACACCAGAAGGGCTTTAGAAGTGTAATAGTGTCCTGGGCAATTTGGCCTGTTGTCTACATCCCTAAACTATATGGTGTTACATTCTAGCCAGAGAATAAATCACAATCTTTGCAGATCCTGGTGCTACTTAATGTTTGGAGTGAATGGTTTGTTCAGTATGTATGTAGTTGTTAGAACTTCAGCTGGACGCTTCTAATTTTCCCTTGACTCACCTTAATGGGTTAAAATTCTGACTCTTGGAGGAAACACTACTTAGAAATGCAAGGAGGATTTGAGTGACACAAATATTTAGGAAAGGGAAAAGATAAATTAATGAACATGTCAAGTCCTCTTGACATGAGATCAGTAGATTTCTTCTCAATGAATTTTGTCTCATGAAAAGTCATGACCATTTCTTGGCCTTTTTTCTTGTTCCAATTCATGGTTCAAGAATTGCTAACAAAGAAGTTACATCTGGTGGCTAAGGAATATTTTGTAATATTAAACAATTTATATTACTCTAAATATGTATAGATGAAACTTTAAATATAACATACATAAAACATAATGCTGATTCTTTGGATTGGCAATTAAAATATGAACATTAAATACTGCAATCATGAATAATTTAATTCATGATTATTATTAAAATGAATAATACAATTTATGAAACATCAAAAAATTAAGTCAGCATTTTCAGCTTTGTTTAAATTGTATTTAATTTTAATAGCTACTTTTGAATATCTAATTATAAAAATATGAAAATAATTCATTACAATTTTTACATTTATTTGATGCTCATATTTTGATGAAAGCATTCAAATTATATACACTTTAGTTATAATTATATTCTGTTTTTAATTGATGTTTTTGTTAATGTTTTAATGATGTTTTGTTAATACAGTAGAGCTCAACTTTTGTGAGAATTTCCATTATAAAAAAAAAAGGGCATGGCAACCCACTCCAGTATTCTTGCCTGGAGACTCCTATGGACAGAGGATGACAGGCTACAGTCCATGGGGTCACAGAGAGTTGGACACAGCTGAAGTTACTTAGGACACATGCACAAATTTGCTGAAATAAAAGCAAGAAAATAAAATTGGGAGTATTTGCATTATACTGAATATTTATATTTGTAATTATTAAATTTTACTACTTAACCAAATTTTTCAATTTTGTTTTACAAAAATATATCTAATAACGTTGGAGGATAGAATATATTTTGTTTAATACTTTCTAAGTTTAATTTGTAACTTTCACATATTTCTGCTAATGGCTTACAGCCCTCCAGGCCTGTTTGCTATTATTGCCTGCTTAGGTTGTTATAAATATAAGAATTCCAAGAGAGAATGTACTGTGTTCTTACATATAGAATCACATTCATTGTTTGAAGGATCTCAACATCATTTCTAGGGATCCAGAGTGCTGTACCGCAGAACTGAGATACAATGTATAAGTCTATCATGGCACTATTTCAGGAGAATCAAGTCAGTCTTGAATTTACAGCATTCCAAATAGGCATAAGAGAACACTTACAGGGTCTGAAATCCACAGGGGTTTCAATTTTGATTTTCACTGAAGTTGCCAGAAGTTAGACATGATTAGAACTAAAGGAGAATATTCTCTCTCTTTCTTTCCATTGTCTTTTTGTTTGCTCTCAGCAATCCTAGAATTTATTTGCAGAAGAGGAGAGGAAATGGCTGACTGGAAGGGTAATATACCCTTGCTGTGCAAACACTAGGTTATCTCCAGGCCCATTTAAATAGTAGTATATGCACACACACATGCACACCACACGAAGAATTTTAATTTATTACAACTAAAAATACAAGTATGTAAAGTATGGCACTTTTAACTAGAGTCAGCTCAATATCCAAAACAAAAATGTTTCTGTCCTTGCAACCCTATTTACCTTTGTATTCCCAGCAATTCAAACAGCGCACAATGCCTATTAGACCTTCACTTAGTGTCAGTGATAAAAAAGATGCTTTTGTATTTACTTTTCAAACTTAGAAGAATGTCAACAATTATTTCTATCACCTTTTATTCTCAGTCCACTGATAATCAGACAAAGAGAAAACAGAAGTGATATCAGCAAATGAATCAGAATTTCCAAAATGTAATGTTGTGGTAGGATCTTCATGGCTGCCACATATGGAGGCCGATAGAGTCGGACACGACTGAGCAACTTCACTTTCACTTTTCACTTTCATGCATTGGAGAAGGAAATGGCAACCCACTCCAGTGTTCCTGCCTGGAGAATCCCAGGGACGGGGAAGCCTGGTGGGAGGCCGTCTATGGGGTCGCACAGAGGTGGACACGACTGAAGCAACTTAGCAGCAGCAGCAGCAGCAGCTAGCATTTATTGAAAACTTTCCACATGCAAAGCACCCTGGTAGGCACTGTGTAGTTACCGGACGAGAAAAACAAGTGCAATTTTAAAGAATGGGAAAGGCATGTTTGAAGTGGATGAAAGTATTTATTAATAAGTAAGAAAACCATTTCCCAGACCAACAGAGCATCCCCAGTAGGTTGTGTTCACTTAGACTAGGAGAAGCAATGTTGTTATTCTGGCTTATTTCTTGGATGCAAAAGTAGAACCGTGAACATTTCTCTTTTGCTGAGTATAATTTTAAAGCATTGTCAACGGAGTAAATATACATTAAAAGCAATAAATAAATATTTAAACTCTAGAAAGATTGCAGACTCTCAGTGATGCTATAATAGGAAAAGCAACAATAAGACAGTCTCCTAGCTTATGGAAGACCTGATTAATGTTTATAAAGTGCTTTCAGAATGTCAAGCACTGCAAAAGTTTCAGTTCAGTTCAGTCGCTCAGTCGTGTCCGACTATAGTGACCCCATGAATCACAGCACGCCAGGCCTCCCTGTCCATCACCAACTCCTGGAATTCACTCAGACTCACGTCCGTCGAGTCAGTGATGCCATCCAGCCATCTCATCCTCTGTCGTCCCCTTCTCCTCCTGCCCCCAATCCCTCCCAGCATCAGAGTCTTTTCCAATGAGTCAACTCTTCGCATGAGGTGGCCAAAGTACTGGAGTTTCAGCTTGAGCATCATTTCTTCCAAAGAACACCCAGGGCTGATCTTCAGAAAGAACTGGTTGGATCTCCTTGCAGGCCAAGGGACTCTCAAGAGTCTTCTCCAACACCACAGTTCAAAAGCATCAATTCTTCGGCACTCAGCTTTCTTCACAGTCCAACTCTCACATCCATACGTGACCACTGGAAAAACCATAGCCTTGACTAGACAGATCTTTGTTGGCAAAGTAATGTCTCTGCTTTTGAATATACAATCTAGGTTGGTCATAACTTTCCTTCCAAGGAGTAAGCGTCTTTTAATTTCATGGCTGCAGTCACCATCTGCAGTGATTTTGGAGCCCCCCAAAATGAAGTCTGACACTGTTTCCACTGTTTCCCCATCTATTTCCCATGGAGTGATGGGACCAGATGCCATGATCTTCTTTTCTGAATGTTGAGCTTTAAGCCAACTTTTTCACTCTTCACTTTCACTGTCATCAAGAGGCTTTTTAGTTCCTCTTCACTTTCTGCCATAAGGGTGGTGTCATCTGTGTATCTGAGGTTATTGATATTTCTCCCGGCAATCTTGATTCCAGCTTGTGCTTCTTCCAGCCCAGCGTTTCTCATGATGTACTCTGCATATAAGTTAAATAAACAGGGTGACAATATACAGCCTTGACGTACTCCTTTTCCTATTTGGAACCAGTCTGTTGTTCCATGTCCCATTCTAACTGTTGCCTCCTGACCTGCATACAGGTTTCTCAAGAGGCAGGTCAGGGCTATTATTTTTATCCCACAGATCTTTAAGCAGACATGACCTGGATGCTCTTATCATCACAGCGGAGTTATTCATTCCCTATATAATTTATCAGGAGACAGAAAATAAGTCCCACCTCTGCTCATGCTTGATTTGTTAGTCGTTCTTGTTATATGTAACTGATCCTCAAGAGAACCTTAATTTAGGCAAATGTTTATTCTGTTCAATATTATTTTGACATTTGGTAATTACTAAAGTTCTTGTACATCTGTCTTTCCCAGAAGAGAAGGCATTAAATACTGCTTGGATGATCATTGGTTTTGTAGAAACTCAGATCTGATGTTCTTCTTTTGGTAAATAATAAAGCTTATGGAAATTTTCCATGTCTGGGATACAAGGATTATGCATTTCATTGCCCATAGAGTCTGCCATGCTGACATTGTATATTTCATAAAATAAGCTGTTGATTGAAAGAATACCTTCTTTTTCATATGAAAAAAACTGACCTTTCTCAATTTTCCCAGTATATTCTAAAGTAACTAGAAGATATCTGGAAATTTTCAAAAATAAAAGTGAGACTGAAGCAGAGGTTAGAAATTTCTTGGGAACCTCTTTCTAAGGCTCCCAGTGGACCTCCCAAAGAAAACAAAGAAGACCCCAAAGAGCGAGGAAAGGTACAAAATTACTAAAGTCTGTTTTTGTGTGCAAGCTTTTTTCATAACCAATGTTACTGATTTTAGCTTTTTCCACTGTGAATTTCATTTGTGATCATTAGTTCTGCCAGGCCACTGGGCTTGGGGTGTCAGATGTTGTCAGTCTAAATTTTGGCTTGAAGACTTGATTATTCCATCTCTTTAAATCAGTAATGTAAGCTATTTAATTTTAGCTTTTATCATTATTTTTATTATTTATCATTTCAATCAGAAATATTGTAAATTGAGAAGAATGTATTCTTTTAAATGATATTTGAGACATTTAAACAAGTTTGTGAGGTAGAGAGACAGAGGTTTTTCTGGTTCCATGTATGAGGAACTTGGGATTTGCAACTCAATCATAACAAGTAAAAAGCTGAGCAGATTGAGAAATCATCAACTCCTCTTGGATCCATGTGAGAGTGGAGAACATAGAGCATGCTGCTGCCCCAAGGTCAGCGAGACCAACCATCAGATACAGAGAATAACAAACAAACTGCAGCAGAGTCTCCGGAGTGGAAACCACCGTAGGAACCAGGGCCATGGGAGGGAAACCTGAACGCTAGTTGGTGGATTGCGGGAGGCTCGGAGAGGATAACCTGAGAGTGAAAAGATCCAGGGCGGCCTGGGCATAGAGAGGTTCGCACAATATTTTGACATTTACCTCCAGGAGCTCAACCAGATTCCCACAGTAAATTTCAGAGAAACATTCCTTCCTGCTTCCAGCAGAGGGAAAAGAAAAGGAACTATTGTGAGATACACCGGAACACTCAGCTCTTGACAAAGCCTGACCTCAAGGGAAGCTAGTTAGCCAGAGCCTAACCTGCTGGGGTTGGAGAAGGCAATGGCACCCCACTCCAGTACTCTTGCCTGGAAAACCCCATGGACGGAGGAGCCTGGTGGGCTGCAGTCCATGGGGTCACTAAGAGTCGGACATGACTGAGCGACTTCACTCTCACTTTTCACTTTCATGCATTGGAGAAGGAAATGGCAACCCTCTCCAGTGTTCCTGCCTGGAGAATCCCAGGGATGGGGGAGCCTGGTGGGCTGCTGTCTATGGGGTCGCACAGAATCAGACACAACTGAAACAGCTTAGCAGCAGCAGCAACCTGCTAGGGTATCATCAGAACCTAACTGACCTGGCAGGAGGGACATAACTAACTCCACCTGGCTCTAGCCTTTCTGTCCTGCCTATGGAAAGGAGGGGAGAAGCCTGAGAAACGCTTGGGAAGTTCATGATCCAGAAACACAGTCTCACTGAAAGATTGAAATGTCTATAGTCCTAATCATAGGGCTATAGAACATTTATCCTCCCCTGACACCTCACCACCATAGTACTAAAGGCCTTTTATAGCAATTCCTTTTATTCAGTACATCATGTCCACCTATCAAGAAAAAAAATCACAAGGCATACCAAAAGACAACAAGCACAATTAGAAGAGACAGAGCAAGGATCACAGCCAGACATGGTAAGGATATTGGGATTATCAGGCTGGGAATTTAGAACAACTATGATGGGTCTTCCTCAGTGATCCAGTGAATTCCACACTCCAAAGGCAGGGGACCCAGGTTCAATCTCTAGTCAGGGAACTATATCTCACATGCTGTAACTAAGAGTTCGCGTGCCCAGTTAAAGATCCCATATGCTGCAGTGAAGCTTGAAGATTCCATATGCCACAACTAAGAGTTTGCATGCCCAACTAAAGATCCCATATGCTTCAGTGAAGCTTGGAGATCCCAGGTGCCACAACTAAAACCTAGCACAGCCAAATAAATATTAAATAAATAAGCAACTATGATTAATATGCTAAGGATTTTAATGGATAAAGTAGGCATCATGCAAGAACAGATGGGCAGTATAAACTGAGAGATGAAAATCCTCAGAAAGAGCCAAGAAGTGCTAGCAATAAAAACACTGTAACAGAAATGAAGAATGCTTTTGATGGGCTTATTAGTAGACTAGACACAGCTGAGGAAAGAACCTGTGACCTAGAAGACGTATCAATAGAATCCTCAGAAACCAAAAAGTAAAGAGAGCAAAGACTGAAAAAACAGATATCCAAGGACTGTGGGATAATGACTAAAGGTATAACAGATGCATGATGGGATTACCAAAAGGAGAAGAAAGAGAAAGAAGCAGAAGAAATATGATGGAGAATTTCCCTCAAATTAAATTCAGACCTTAAACCACAAATCCAGGAAACTCAGCAAACACTAAGCAGGATAAAGGCCAAAAAAACTATGCCTAGGAGTATCACTGTTAAACTACAGAAAATCAAAGATAAAGAAAAAAAAAATCCCGAAAGAAGCAAGAAAGAAGTGGAAAGGAGGAGACCGAGGCTGGGATGAGGAAGGGGCAGAATAGGGAGAAGAGAGAAGAAAGGAGGGACCATTGTGACTGAGAAGAGAAACGGCTGCAGAAAGGGGGCCCATGGAGTAAGGAGATGAGAAAGAGGAAGTCTAGGGGAAAGGGGGTTAAAAATACCCTAGGGTAAAGAAGGCACGATGGCAAGGCCAAATCATGTGGTTTCTTATACCATGTCTCCTTCATAGCTTCTGAATTTCGGGATTAATTTTTCTCTCTGCAGTACCTGGCATAGCCCTTGGCTATGTATAGGTACCCAGTAATCATCTGATGAATCAATAGATGTTAGTAGTTTGAGCTCGCCTCTGTTCTGTTCCTTGAACACACCAGACACCCTTCTTGTCTTAGAATGCTCTCCCTTGGAGATCTGCTTGACTCACTTCTTCACCTCCCTCAAATCCTTGCTCAGTCTCACTTTCTCAATAAGGCTTACTCTGAGCAGCTTATTAGGCATTGCAATTGCCCCCAACCCCCCGGAATCCCCTTACCTTGCTGTCTATTCCCCTCATGGCATTAAATGTCCTTGACATATTATATGGTTTTGTTATTTGTTGTATTTATGGCTTATTGTCTATCTCCCTCTGCTAGAATGTAATTTCCATAAAGACAGGGATCTTTGTTTCAGGGACTGATTTATCCCAGGCTCCTAGAACAGTGCCTGATTTGTTGTAGAAATGAATCAACTTTATCAATATTCTATGTCCATGCTTTCTCTTGTTCTCTTTTATCCCACTCTTTTTCTTTTCCCTTCCATACTTGTTGACAGAGAGTGTGATTCCAAACCATTTACTTTATTCCTAACTTGTACTTCACTTCACTTTTCAAATTCATTTTCACTGCAGCCAAATCTTATGTGCATGGCCTTCTGTCCCCCCGAGGGTCTTGTTGGTTGTACATATATTGTTCTTCCTGCCTGAAATAGCCAGAATTGATGTCTGAAGAACACGTCATGGGTCTCTGGAACATTTAAGAGCTATAGGCCAGGTAAATAATAGCTTGGATCAAATGTATTGAAAAGCTCTTCAATATATTGATTATTTTATCTGGGTACTGGTTATTTTTTCCTCTAGGGTAATAGTCAGACAATGCTTTTTAAAGCAACTTCCTGGCATCACAAATTCCTTTGTAGAACTGATTTTCCATGCAAGGGTAGAATTCAAGGCTATTACTTGGCTTACACCCTACTCTTTTCCTTGCTGCATTTAATAGATGAGCAGGCCCAGCAGTAGTGCGAGTTCATCAAAAGGTCTATAAATTATATTCAGATATTTTGGGGTCAGCAAAACCCAACGTGTGGTTTACTCAAGTGTTTTTACCCCTAATCCTTAAATCCATAGATATTTCAAAGTAAACTTCATTCATGTGTTTCCCATTCGTTTGCCCTTAGCTCTTCATAATTGGGGGAGGGGTGGAGACAGGCAGAAAGGTATTGTCCTAGGAACTGGCTTCCTTCTTCACTACCACAGACAGATCATTCATTAGCCACAGACCTAACTCCTTGGCAGAAGTCCATCCCTATATCCTTTCCAGTTCCCTTTTAATTGAAGCTCCAACCTCAGCAAGCATCAGTGATGGCTGCCAAAGAAAGTGAAGTGGAAAAAAGCTGCATTTTCTATCACAGAGGCACAGAATTCCAGAATCTTAGACTTGGGAAGTGACTGTAAAGATCATCTGGTCCATACTGCATGTGATATTTAAATCACTTGAACAATATCCTGGCAGATTCAGCCTCTGCTTGAGCATCTCTGGTGATGAAACTTCAACAGTGGACCAAGACCCTGGGGTTTTCAGCTTAGGAAAAACTCTCATAAGATACTCAGTTCTTTTTAAGTACCGATCTGCCCAGTCCCTTCATCCATTATTCAAGATCAAAACACCAGTCCTGTTGGCACATGACTTCAGTCTGTGCCCTGCATGGATTGTTCCCAAGTCTGTACTTCCTGGTCCAACTTCTCATTGGGAATGACACTCTGCATTTGACATGAGGACCTTGAGAAAAACATATTAATATGTTAAACCATATAAATATGTTGAAACAACCTCATGTAACCCCTCCTCTAAATCTTGTAATGCATCTTGCATTGCCTTCTCAACAATGGCAAGATGCATCTAAAATTCCTCTTTCTACCACACCCACCACGCTAGGTTGGCAAGCCGTGTCATCCGTACCTCCAAAGTAGCTGCCGAATCTGCTCCAGCCTTCTTACCTTCACCATCCTTCCTTTAGATCCAGGCGTCGTCATCAAATCAGCTGAACTGAGGCATCGAGCTCAATTAATCTCTCTGCCTCCCCACTGTCTCCTCCCCACACCTCTCTCCATATTGCTACTTTTCTAGAAGAACTGAGGTTCTGCAGCCCCTTTATACATTTCCTTCTCAGACATCACCTATGAGTCAAGTGGTCCAGAGGCTCCTCGGTGTCTGAGTGGGTCTTCTGACTGCACTTGTAACTCTTGTTCCTACACCTGTGGTTTCTCTTATCACATTGTGTGATTACTGTTCACTTACTTGTTTACTCCTCCAATGAGCTATGAGGCCAAAAAGGACAGCAACTTTTTTATTTCATCCTTTCTTCCAAAATCTAGCATAGGCTCTAAGGTGAAGGGCACACTCAGTAGCTAACGTTTATTGAGGTACACAAGCCCTTTATCACACTGTCTTCCCTGACCAGGCTTCCGCTTGTCTACATTTGTTTTGACAGTTTTATATGAGTTGGCAAGTGCTTGCTTATGAGTCCTTGTTTATTAGTCTTGTCCATGCTTCCATTAACTTTTTCGGCAGTTTCACCGCTGTTGTTGTTGTGTAGTCCCTAAGTCGTGTCCCACCGTTTTGCAGCCCCATGGATTGTAACCCACCAGGCTCCTCTGTCCATGGGATTTCCCAGGCAGGAACTGGAGTAGGTTGCCATTTCCTCCTCCAGGAGATCTTCCCGACCCAGGGATCAAACCTGGCAGGCGGGTTCTTTTCTGCTGAGCCACCAGGGAAGCTCAGTTTCACTATATACTCTACACTAAAACTTCTACATCATTCTTACCTGACTGCTATGTGGTTAAGCTAAGATTTAAAGTTGTTATTGTTAAATGCAGTGTGACTATAGGATAGGGGAGGCTACAGGGCTAAGAACTTGAGGATCATTGAACGGACATACTGGGAGTTAATAAAATGATGGAATCTTTGTTCTGAGTCGCAGTGCCTAAGTTTGTGCCATTGCATTGAAGCTGCCTTGGAGACAACACTGAGTAAAGTCAGTAACAAAGCAATTGATTTGTCAGAGCAGTAAATTGTAACCACATTGTAACTGTGCTTGGAGAGGATGCTTGATTCTAAGATCAAGACAGGTATTTAAATGAAACTGCCATACCTGTGGCAGAACGAAAGAGCAGGCCACAGTAACTGTTACTGAAAATGGTGTCCACTTGTCCAAGCTCACCCTGCTGGTGAGTGGACTAGCTGGGGGTAGAATGCTGAGCTGCCTGACCACATGGCACTTCCTGGCCCCAGAGCCTCTCCCCATGGAGTGTCAACATCAATTTAAAGAGATGCCTTTCAATGTGCATTGTCATTATAGCTCACAAACATATTTCATCAAGACACTGGTAAACATATCTGGCATTTTAAATTATTTTCCTTTTCATCTGAGCAAGAGTGATTTTTTTCCCCATTGTTCTGCCATATCCATATTCAGAGAAGCAGCTTGTAATTAATGATCCAGTTAAAGTATGTTTTAACCCAAGTACAAAGATTAGCCCTGATTGGTGGAAATGTTTCCTTTTAATGCAAACTTTTTCATCCTTATCAAATACATTAATTCATGTGACCTGGTAATAGATCTAATTATCTTATATATCCAAGTGCTGCTGTTCACATTGCCACTATCTGTATATGTGGAGTGAAAAGATTAATAAACATGCCTTTTATCAATCTTTATCAATTCCTTTTATCAACATTCCTTTCATCAATCCTTTTATCAACTCTCCTTTTACCAACTCTGAATATTCATCAGAAGGACTGATGCTGAAGCTGAAGCTCCAATAGTTTTGCCACCTGATGTGAGATGGCTGGATGGCATCAGCGACTCAAAATCCATTGAAATGTTAGTGATTGAGTTGGTGATGCCATCCAACTCTCTCATCCTCTTTCACTCCCTTCTCCTCCTACCCTCAGTCTTTCCTAGAATCAGGGTCTTTTCCAATGAGTTGGCTTTTCGCGTCAGGTGGCCAAAGTATTGGAGCTTCAGCTTCAGCATCAGTCCTTCCAGTGAATATTCAGAGTTGATTTCCTTTAGGATTGACTGGTTTGATCTCCTTGGAGTAAAAGGGACTCTCAAGAGTCTTCTCCAATACCAGTTTGAAAGCATCAATTCTTCAGCACTCACCCTTCTCTGTGGTTCAACTCTCATCCATACACAACTACTGGAAAACACATGGCTTTGACTATGGAGACCTTTGTCTGTAAAGTGTCCATCGCTACAGTGTAGTGTACATAATTTAAGAGGCTCGTGACAATAGAATTCTCTGCTCGGCAGTCTGTCTGTATTTCTCTGCTGAGTCCCACTAGCAGGGAATGTTTAACTTACTGTGGGAATTCATAAGATGGTAGCCATGGAAGTAAAGAGCCCCAGTGCCTGCCACACAGTAGGCCAAACACATGCAAGTCCTCTAAAGTAGGATGGAGGATAAAGAGGATGTGGTGCATGTATCTAATGGAATATTACTCGGCCACGAAGAGGAACAAAATTTGGTCGTTTATAGTGATGTGAATGAAACTAGAGCCTATCATACAGAGTGAAGCAAGTCAGAAAGATATTCTTTATTAATGTATACATATGCAATCTAGAAAAATGGTACTGATGAACCTGTTTTCAGGGCAAGAAAAGAGATGCAGAAGTAGAGAACAGACTTGCAGACAGAGTGGGGGAAGGAGAGTGCGGGACAGACTGAGAGAGCAGCATTGACATGTATCACTGCCATGTGTGAAACAGACGGCTGGTAGGAAGTTCCGTGTCACACAGGAGGCTCAGCTTGCTGCTCTGCGATGACCTTGAGGGGAAGGATGGGGGCCGTGTAGAGGGAGTAGCCATCCCCTTCTCCAGGGTATCTTCCTGACACAGGGATCGAACCTGGGTCTTCTGCATTGCAGGCAGATTCTTGATGGGTGAGCCACAAGGGAAGTCCAGTGGAAGGAGAGGAAGGCTCAAAAGGGAGGGACATATGTATACATATAGCGGATTCACCTTGTTGTACAGCAAAAGCTAACATAACATTGTACAGCAATTATACTCCAATTAAAAAATAAAATAGGATGGGATAAGATAAAATATTAAAATGAAAATATTCTTTAGCTAATGATTTTAATTCATTATCAAATACTAAGTAACAAGTTAGTGTCAAGCTCTATCTAAAGCTTCCAGGGAAAGTGCCTGGGTGGAAATCTTGTATTTTTTGCAACACAGAATTTGTATATACTCCTAACCTAAAAAGTTAATGATATTATCTTAATAGCTCCTACAAAACGTAAACTATTTATCTTTGGACATAGGCTTCAGGTCTTCTTTCTTTATTTTAAAGCATGTGCCCTCTGTTGCACTTCTTGAAAAGAACTTTGCTGAAACTCAGAATGTGACTGCTAATATTCACACATATGGCAAATATGAACTCATCAGACCACAGCTATTTTGCTGCATTCCACGGTGTCTCATTTATTTGTTTAATTTGCAGCTATAGCAACTAGATTCCACCACTTCAGGCTCTCACACAGACCTCCAGTCTGATCAGCTTGGTCAAAGCTTGGCACTCAGGACTGTACTCAATTGAAGACATATGCACAGACTCACTTACCACATTTTTTAACCCGGTTTTCACACTGGGTAATGTGTAATCTTTGCATAAAAATATGAAAAGCCACCGTCTGCACAGATAGTAGGCAATTAAAAGATGCTGCGACCTTCTTTTCTGTAACATTTCAAATCTTAAAGTTTTCTTGGCATGCTTTTCTGAAGCCCATCTGACTGTGAAGCAGGCTGCCTCTCCACAGAAGGCTCACTCCAGCAATGACTAATGGATTGACCTGGTGCCACACTAGTGTAGCTCCACGCATGCTGCTCTGCACAAGACAAGCATTTGGAAATGACCTTGAAACGAAGTTTTGCCAAGTTAGTGAAATATGGGCCTTCAAGGAGTGCCATTTCACCAGCCATTTCCAGAAGGGTCTTCACTGCATTGTCAAAACCTGGCCTTTTCATTTGGTATTGGTTTACCATGAGTGTTTAAGGAATAATACTCCCTCTTGATTTTATTAGTTGCAGTTTGTAACAGGTTGGAAAAATTAGGTAATGTTGAGAATCAGCTTCCCACTATTGTTTCTCTTAGGTGTTTTTTTTTTTTTTTCAAACACTTGCTGAAGGAAAGGAGATGCTCAAAAGGTCCAACTGTAAGTGGGGAGATGGGAGCTTAAAATGGAGGGTAACCTGCAAACAAGGGTGAAGATGCAGGTGGTGGATAGAGAAAAGACAGTAGGAAGAAGTAACTGGGTGCTTGAAAACTGCCCAGTTGGTAGGATTTCATTTCATTGGATTTAGATTCCAGACAGGGAGCGTTTCTCTGATCTCAGTACACATCCATATAGTAATCTATTGTAGTTGTTTGAAAATGTTCGTTGATGCTGACATCAGTTGTTACTATATGGTTTCCATTTTACTGAATGATCTGTTTATCTTAGTGCCCAGTGTCTCTAGATGGCGCTTCTCATGCTGGTGCAGTTGGCTGACATTTCAGATCTGGGTAATGAAGCTGTGCTTTCACCTTATTTGGAAGTCAGTGATCAAGCTGCTGTATTGGTACAACTTGGAAAGGTCTCCTTCAGCTTCTCCTCTTGTGACCTCACTTCAGCAAGGGACAGTTGTGACAGTCGAAAGGCAGGGCAGTCAAGATGGACGATTGGAAGGGCATTGGGGAGCAAGTCATTCCTCTTAATGCATTGTTAATTAATTAATTCTTCATGACTTCTCTGAAGCCAGCTCTCAGACTTTTATGCAAAATCAGATTCTACACTTTTATTTTTAAAAAAGAAAAAAGAAGAAAAGACTATCAATTCAACTCCTTTAGAATGCTCTAAGGAAACTGTAAAAAACCTCTGGCCAGTCTCATTTTTAAAATGCTGCTAATCCTCACTAAGTAATCCTGGGAAACATACATCTATAAGATCAGGGCAACATACTGTCAGCAGCAACTTCCCAGAACATTCCTTCTTACTTCATCTGGGATTTTTCAATAAGTAATTTGATATTTCTGCAAGTGTAAACTGGAATCACTAAAATGAAGGCATTTTTTCCTTATAAGCTCAAACCTTCCAGACTCATCGTTTTGTACAGTTACATAAGTAAGCCATGCAACTGAGCTAAAAGTAAATTATAGAATATAACAGTTGCAACGTATCCAACTAATGTTAAAACCAGAAATATATTTGCAAACCAGTTTTTGCATGATTTCAGTTTATATTGAAATCATGTTTGGTGATTTTTCGTTAGATCTCACTTAGTGTCATAGGCTAAATTATTTGCTTGTGAATTTTTTTTTTCTCCCCAGTTGCCTGTATTTGGAAAGTTTGCTTGAAAAGTTCTGGCATAGGAAACTTATAAAGATTCCATTATCTTATCCTGTTTTATCTGTCTGTATTTAGGATAGTTTGCTTTAAATTGCAGCTAATACATTTTTTTTTCACTTTTAAAAGTTTTAAAATAAAGAACATCATTTTCCAATAGCCCTCACCCCTATGCTGTCTCATATTAACATGACTGATTTTTAATGTGCTTCCTAAAACATCTCTCAACTTCCTACATAAAGTAGGGATGACGAAAATGAGTAAAGGACTGAAGGAGGAATGATAAAGGAGAGGGAAGTGGAGCAGGGAGCATCAAATGTAAGGAACACTGTGACTTCTGGCTTCAGCAACATCGCTCTCAGACCGTAGGGACAGAGAGCCAGAATTAAAAAGAGAAGGTCAAGGCCAAGGAGCTTTTGACCCCTAAGAAATCTTGTGTCCTTTTTGTCTTGCTGAATTCAGCACACAGCTCTGCTGTTCTCCTCCTGATAATATTTTTCATTTATCTTTTCAGTAAACATTTAGATCTGAGGAAATAGGAGCTTATCATTATTCAATATAATCAGACAATGCTTTCACCTTTAAGCTATATTCACAATCTCACCATCCTATTTTTTAGCATCAAAGGAGATTATTTATGTGTATGTGAATAGAATATAATGCATTTTCCTATGAAAAATGTATTGATTTATTCTGCATTCTCTCATAGCTCCCTTCAGTTGAACAGGGGTCTTTTCTCCAAAGGCAGGGACTTTCATTACCTTTATTCTAACGTGATGGCACTTTGTCCTCTTTGTGTTCACTGCACAAAGAAAAAAAATGAACACTTTGTGCTCATTGCAAAATCTCTCTCAAATATTTTTGGTGTGCCTTCACGTATATTTATACTAGGATACACAGTGGAAAGAACTATGATCCTGTGTTGGTCAGGGTTCTTCAGAGACACAGAATCAATAGGATGTGTGTATGTAAGAAGGAGGACTTCTCTGTGGCTCAGTGGTAAAGAATCCACCTGCGGTGCAGGAGATGTAGGTTCGATCCCTGGGTCAGGAAGACCCCTGGAGAAGGAAATGGCGACCCATTCCAGTATTCTTGCCTGGGAAATCCTATGGACAGATGAGCCTTGTGGGCTACAGTCAATGGGGTCGCAAAAGAGTTGGACACAACTTGGCAACTAAAATAACAACAACAATATAATAGGGAATTGGCTCACATAACTTTGGAGGGTGAGGAGTCTCAAGATCTGAGGTCACCAAGCTCGAAACCCAGGAGAGCCAGCCATTTATTAATAATTTCAGTCCAAATCCAGAGGCCTGAGAACCCGAAAAGCAGATGGTGTAGGTTCTAGTCCAAGTCTGAGTCCAAAGGCAGAAGACCAGGGTCCCAGCCAGAGGACAGGTAGGCAGAGAGCACAAATTCTCCCCTACTCAGCCTTTGACTCTGTGTATGTGTGCATGCTCAGTTGCATCCACCTCTTTGCAACCCCACGGACTGCAGCCTGCCCGTCCGTTTGGGCCTTCAGTGGATTTGGATGAGGCCCACCCCCACTGGGGAGGGCAATCTGCTTTACTCAGCCTCCTGGTTTTAATTTCATCCAGAAACATCCTCCAGACACAGAAGAATGTCTAACTAAATACCTGAACACCCCATGACCCAGTCAAGTTGACCCATAAAATTAACCATTACAGATCCCCACTGAAAATTCCTCTTTCCCTTTAGAAACAACTCCATGTGTAGAGGTCTGAATAATGCTTCCTTCTTTCCATGTCGTCAAAATTGCATTAAAGTTGGTCAACCAGGTTGGCTCAGATCTCAAGCTCAGAGACCAACCAGTCCTTGCTGATTGATTCAGTCTGCAGTGGGATGCGTGCGCCATCTGTAATTTTTTTTTTAATGCACCCTCACATGGTTCTGGGAGAAGGCAATGGCACCCCACTCCAGTACTCTTGCCTGGAAAATCCCACGGATGGAGGAGCCTGGTAGGCTGCAATCCATGGGGTCACAAAGAGTCGGACACGACTGAGTGACTTCACTTTCACTTTTCACTTTTATGCATTGGAGAAGGAAATGGCAACCCACTCCAGTGTTCTTGCCTGGAGAATCCCAGGGACAGGGGAGCCTGGTGGGCTGCCGTCTATGGGGTCGCACAGAGTCAGACATGACTGAAGTGACTTAGCAGCAGCAGCAGCAGTAGCAGCAGCACATGGTTCTGAGGCGTGGCCAAGTTTGAGAACCCTTGAATCCATGGGTCTCTAGGCTTTTAGGGGGGAGCTTGATGAAAGAGGCTGATGGAAGAACATGAAGCCAGCCATCACCACATCACTGTGATGATGACTGGAGCTGAGCTGAGTAGAGGGCATGGCAAAGAGACAGACCTGGGTAAACATGCATAACTGAATCAACCATCATGGATTGGTCACAAGGTGCCTCGGTTGGCACCACCCCAAGATTCTAGAAAAATGAACCAATATTAATGTTACTTAAAAGATTAAAAGCATAATACATGTCAATTATCATTAATCCTTGAAAATATTTATGGAGTTAAATGGTCTGTAACTAATTAGAGATGGCAGTTAACGGGGGATATTAGTTTCCTTTGAATTTTATGAAACAAAATATAAATCTTTTATATAACTCTATTTCCTACCAAATGGATTTTTACTTGTCAGTGGGATTTTTTTAAAGTTTTATTTTATTCTCTTGGATTTCACTCCTTTTCCATAAATCCTACGAGGAGAATTACAATGAGGTGAGTCACACTGTCTTAACACTTTTTTTGGAGCTTCTGCCAATGCAGCTTGGAATATGGGAATTTTTTTAGAGATGTATTTGGGAAACATGGAAAGAGAAAGGAAGGGATGGAGGAAGGAAGGAGAAAAGGAAGGAAATGTACAAAATACTTTAGATTATGTGTTTTTTAACTTCATGGCATTATACAGGTGAAACTTTCATTGTATCTATCAGACCACCTGAAGTACAATTGGGTTTGGGTTTCAGAAGTTTATTCATGAGCTAGTCATTTGGAACTGGGAACATATTTTCACATGAAGATTTTGTTCTGTAAGTGGTAATTCATTTTTCTAGCTAGCTCATAAACTCTTCTCGTTCTGTTTGAAAACTGATTGATTGTGCATTCCCAGTAATAAATAGTCAGCTATACTATTGGAAACATGTACAGCTACAGAACTTAAAAGCAATGAAATCAATTGCCTTCACTTTTCACTTGAATGTTGATTGATGCTAGAGGGAAAACAGGTTCAGCTGGAGGAGCAGGAGCATGTTCAGAACATTTAACATGGATATTTGAGAGTGACAAAGGAGCAGAAATCATTCTTTCTTGAGGGTCTCTGCAGCCACTCATATGCCACCAAAAACCAACACGTTTAGACCTTATTAGTAAGTTCCCACTAAAAATGCCTTCTTTCCTTCCTGCAGCAAATGTTGAAAGTGAAAGTTGCTCAGTCGTGTCTGACTCTTTGTGACCCAATGGACCATACAGTCCATGGAATTCTCCAGGCCAGAATACTGGAGTGGGTAGCCTTTCCTTTCTCCAGGGGATCTTCCTAACCTGGGAATCGAACCCAGGTCTCCCACATTGCAGGTGGATTCTTTACCAGCTGAGCCACAAGGGAAGCCCAAGAATACTAGAGTGGGTAGCCTCTTCGCTAGGGGATATTCCTGACCCAGGAATCTAACTGGGGTCTCCTGGATCGCAGGTGGATTCTTTACCAACTAAGCTATCAGAAAGGGAAAAGTGAAGTCCCTCAGTTGTGTCCTACTCTTTGTGACTCCATGGACTGCAGCATACCAGGCTCCTCAGCCCATGGGATTTTCCAGGCAAGAGTACTGAAGTGGGTTGCCATTTCCTTCTCCAGGGGATCTTTCTGACCCAGGGATCAAACCCAGGTATCCCTCATTGCAGGCAGACACTTTACTGTTTAAACCACCAGGGAAGTTAAGCTGTCAGGGGAGCAGCAAATACTGGTGGACCACATGCTTGTGTGTGCTTAAATACTTACCACTTGTACCAGAAGAAACAGCAAGTACCTCTTTTCTTGTGGAGCTTGTAATCTATTAGGAGAGACAAATAATTTTCCAAATAGATGACTTTTGATTCACCTGTTTTTATGAAAAATTATATATGGTCTTTTAAGTCTATGCATATTTATAAGGAATGATGATTCATATAGGGTATACCTGTATAGGGGAAGGGGACATAAGTCTTTGTCATATACTTGCCATGGACCAGCCACTTACTGGCGCTGTCTCATCTAGAGTGACCCTGAAGGGCAAGGACTATTATCACCATCTCTGAGATTCACAGAAGCTAATGTGTCAAAGAGGGTAGGACACAGGGCAGCTGAGCCTGGATGCAAACCAAGTGTGTCTGACCAAAGGCACTTTATGTTAGTCTCAGCTGCCTGTTCTGCAAAATGACTCTGGAGATATTTCCTAATATTCAACTCAGTATTTTTATGTAGGTATCCATGCAATAATCTCCCTCCTAGAATTTAATAATGGAAACGGTGCTGTTTGTCCTGGTGTTTTTCATTAATGTGAGCCATTTCCGCTTCTCTGATGCCACACTTTGTGTTCTCATGCCATAGCCAGCTCACCTGTGGCTTCCAGGATGGTTTTCTCTCTTTTCCCACCGTATTTTTGTCTCATTCTTTATTGTGTGTGGATTTCCACTACTATGAGTGTTTCATTGCAAGCTGCCTTGTCCTTTTGAGAAACACAAAAAGAAAAGAAATTGTTATGACTTCTGGAATTCCTCAGTGCTCTGTTTGTTTGTTTTTTCCTTTTGTATCCTCTACATGACTTGGAATAGGGCCTTGCACTTAGGAGTGAGAAATAAGTGTTGATTCATTGTTAACTGATCATAGCAATTCCTAAGGACACCTCTGGCTATTTTAAAGAGGTTGAAGAAGTCGATGGCTCTGACCATATATGTTAGCTTTACCATAAGACTCACTACTTTCCTTTTTCTTAATAGAGACTTGTCTCTTGCATTGTCTTGTGTTTGTCACTCATAAATGGAATATAAAGGACAATGATCACAGCCAGCGTTCATCCCACTCCTACTGTGCTAAGCACTTTATAGATACTGTCTACTCAATCCTCCCAACCTTATCATTATTCCCATTTTGTAGAAGGAGAAACTGAGGACTAGAGAATTTAAATGGGTAACAAGGAAATAACCTTTCTCCTGATAATTGAGCAAGAGATGGGAGAAAAGAATGGGGAAGTAGAAAGGATTATACAAGAGAAATATCAATAAATTGCTTCAGATATGATCAGTCAGGGGCTTCCCAGGCAGTGCTAGTATTAAAGAGCCCACCTGCTCATGCAGGTAGACTGAAGAGATATAGGTTTGATCCCTGGGTTGGAAAGATCCCCTGGAAGAGGGCATTGCAACCCACTCCAGTATTCTTGCCTGGAGAATCCCATGGACAGAGGAGCCTGGCAGGCTACGGTCCATAGGGCTGCAAAGAGTCAGATACAACAGAAGTGACTTAGCATGCTCGCATGATTAGTCAAATGTAGAAGGCCGGGAAGAAATGTAAGTGATTTAGAAGAGAACTATTCTTACCACCCATCCCATGCTCTGTTAACCTGGGAGAGGAAGAAGTCACATGCAAATGGCTGTTAATATATATGAGACATTCTCTTCTCAGGAGATCATAACTTGGTGGGTTGCTGATCTTAGAAATTTCTTTAATCCACTTATTTATTTGGATAGCTTCAAGTTATATAGGTTAATGTAGTACAGAAACCTTAAGGTCTTCGGTAGCCTTCTGGGCTGGCCCTTGCTTTTCTGTGGGCCCCCAGTCTTCTGTAACCCCAGGGTCCCTGGAGAAACTGAAGGTGTGCTCGATCTCTTTGCCTTCTGGGTAGTGACCCCAAGACTCTTGCGGTCATTCTTGCCCCCGGAGCAGCAGCTCAGGTCCTCAGGGACCTCTGTGGAGCTTCATAGCAGAAGGACAAAGAAACACACTGGAAAGAGGGTGAGGCAGGATTATTGGGGCTTCCTCAGGGGATGAGGAGGAGTCAGAGATGAACCCATTTGTGCGTATTTGCTCAATACTCCGTTGCTTGGGACTGTCCTGGGCACTGATTTTGTTCTTCTTGAGAAAAAAATGCAGCCAATCATGGGGAAAAAACTAAAGCTCCAAGAAAAGATAGAGAATGAAAGAGATCCAGGGACCAGTTTTCAGGAGCTGACATTGGAAGTAGATGCAGTGATTTGGGGAAAATTTCCTTTCATGCTGAGCTTCAGGAACTCGAAGTAATTGGATGTGTCTGAAAGTGATGTCAAAAATATGGGCATAACTAGAGCTTTGGTTAAGAGAAATAAGCAGGGACTCGGATGTGGGCAAAGCCTCCATACCAAACACTAGTTTTGGTTTTATCTCTTAGGAAACAAGAAGCAGGGCAAAGTTTCGCATGAGGAAAATGATGTGGTTTACACATGGGAAAGGTGAGAACAGAAAGGAAGGGTGTGTGAACTCGAGGAACAGCCAGAGGCAGGAAATGCCGCCTTATGTTGATACATGCAGAGTAATCTGACTGCAGAAAAGGTGCAAGGAGTTCACCCAGGGTCAAGCCAGAAACACCGGGTGTCCTGGCCTAGGAGACCGAACTTGATCCTAATCCTAATGGCTTTGGGGAGTGAATGAAGGATTTCAGAGGGAAAGTGGAGTCAGAGAGTTACTTCCTTCTTTGGGGTTGAGGAAGAAGAATTGATACGGACAGCCTGCATTTAGGAGGTAAGAAGAGAGAGTGGAGCTTAGGCCAGTGCCCACACTACACTGGGGAAAAACTGGGAAGGCACCGTCGCAGAGGTGGAGGGATAGTTCTGGGAGAAGGTGGAGATGAAGAATCAAGAGAGGAAAGCACTTCCAGGATGTTGCTGGGCACTTCCGGAGAGGATAGGTGGACAGCATCCTGGGCCACATGGAGGTCTCATCAGACAAGGACAACAACCACGCGGGAGCTGACAGTGGCAAAACGATCACAAGGGATCAGAGGATGGAGATAGGAGGAGCCTGCCTGAAATGCAAAAAGCAATAAAAAATTTTTATCCATGTAGCATTTCTTTAGTTGAGGGAAGCTGGATCGCTTTGTCTTCCTCTTGAGCCAGAAGTAAGAGCAGATCAGCATTTGAGTAGATAATTTTTCCATTCCTGGCCTCACCTTCTTGTGAGCCTCCACTTCCTCCAGGTGAAAGAGGTGCTATTTCTGACCCCACCGCAGGGTTAGTTTTCCCAGCTAGAGAATGATGGCCTTTGGTATCATTGTCTACCACTTAATGTCATCCAGAGCGTTTTTCCTATATTGATCTCAGTGTTAATCTATACATACATGCTAAGTCACTTCAGTCATGTCCAACTCTTGGCAACCCTATGGACGCCTGCCAGGTTCCTCTGTCCATGGGATTCTCCAGGGAAGAATACTGGAGCGGGAAGCCATTTCTTCCTCTAGGGGATCTTCCCAACCCAGGGATCGAACCCACATTTCTTACGTCTCCTGCATTGGCAAGCAGGTTCTTGACCACTAGCGTCACCTAGTATATACATAATAAGGATGAATAAGGTATACAAAATATATACACCAGTATATTCATAATAAGAATGAATCATGGGAGAATATGGGAACCTTTGATGAAAAGAATTTTCTAGTTTTGTGTACTTCTTGAGAGGTGGGGAAGAGAAACTTTAATCCTTCCCATTTGTGATGTTTCAGTTGTCAACACATCAGAAACCAGAAAAACAAAAACTTAATTTGATTAATTGGAAGGATGAATGATTTAGATTATATGTCTTTCTTTAAAATATTCTGAAATTTGACTCAGATATTTAAGAACCTTCAGAAATTTCTGTGGACATGTGACTAGAGATCAGCCATTTGTTTCACTGAGAATTCAAAATGAGAAATGTGTTTTAAAAAATAGATAAAATTGGGCCTGAATTGGAGAAATAGTTTGCTGACCAATGTCATTTGAAGACATTGAACTTGAGACTCCTTGCTTTGTCCATTTCCCAAGATAAATATGTGGTCATGAACCAGGATGGGCATTTCAGGTTGCTGTGAAGTTGACGTTAGAATGGGCTGAGCATGCATGACATCCTTGGAGGTACGATAGTTCAGATGAGACGTAAATGCTTTTCAGTTCTTTCTCATAATTTCCCTAATCTTTCTGGCAATAAAAGAAAAAAGAAAAAACTTTCCAGGAGTATAAAATGTTACTGAATTTGTAGCCATTGTCATGGTTACCTGCATAGTTTCATTGCTTTATTAATGTGTAATCCCCTTTATTTCTGGAAGGATCATTATCGTGAAACACAATAGTTTGCGGCCTCTTAGCAAGTTTCACCACATATCTCAGAGATTCTGACAGTAGCTGTGATGAATGTGTGTGTGGTTTCTGGGCCACCTGTGTGCTGTTGACTCAGTAACTAGGACATCATTGTTTAGGAAAAGACAAGTTGAAGTTAATCACCCTGAGAATCCTTTGCAAGTTTAAATGCTTCCCTAAACAAAAGTGCTTATTTTTTCCTCAAGGAGAATGATCCAGGGCTTGAGTCTTTTTCTAACTAAAATAATTTAGTGTTTCTGACATTAAAACTCTTTAAAGTAATTATTATTACTTACTAAAGTCACTTGGAGGTTTCAGGAAATTTTTTTTTTCTGATAAATTCTTTAAAATACTATCTTTCCTAAATTAGTTTCGTACATCATAGAAGGGTTTTTGTGAGACGCTATTAATAGAGGTGTTGAGTAAGATTTTCCAAGGATATTCTCCCACTACTGAAGTTGAAGCTAAATATAATAGCTCAGTAAATCATTTTTCAGGCTAACTGCTGCTGATGGTAGATGCTGCTGGCCGATCCCCACGTTCATTTCTCTTCTTCCTGGGTGCTCAGCCAACTACATTTCCCGGCACCCCCTGCAGTTAAGTCTGACCATAAGACTCATGGGGCAGTGGAAATCACATATCAACTTCAAATCATATGTATCAGCTTCCAGATGTGGTCCATAAGTACCTCCCCCTTATTCTCCATCACTTGTTATCAGGCTGGTTGATGACTCTGCCAATCTGGACCGTTGAATAACTAGATGGAGCAGAGCCTCCTGCCAGCCAGAAACATCCATTGGAAAGGAGACAGACCCTCTGAGATGTGAGGTTTGTGTGCTATATCACCTCGTGTTACTCTGACTAATATACTGCTAATCAACATTTCTTCTAAGCAGTCATAGAATCCTTGATTTTTCATCCACAAGTTTTTCCTACAACTTCTTCCACTGTTGTAGGGTCTCTAATTAGTGTCCAGTGATAACCTTGCTGTTTTGAACAAGGGCTGGTGACCTGAATGTGGCTACAGCTATAGAGAATTACAAAACATCATTAGATCTTTCTGACTTGTGTGCACAGAGAACAAAAAGAAATCGAATTAACCTTTTCTGGAAACTTCTGTGTGCCAAGTACTATGTTCATTCCTTTAACATACATCATTTATTTGCTATAATTCATCTTCTAGGGAACTCTGTTATTCTCATTTTTAAAAGTGTCATATAGTTTTAACAATTTCTTTATAGTTAGGGAGAAGCCAGGGAGGATTCAAGCAAAAGTTTCTCTGGAACTAAATCCAGCCACAGTGGACTTTCATAGTGTATATTCGGTTAACTAGTGTCAGTCAGTCATCATACTCCAAGACAGACAACTAGTAATAATTGAAAACATATGCAGAGAATACTGGATTATCTGTGATGTAGGCAGTAGAAATTCTCATTAGATTTTTAGAAAATTATAATACTGACATAGTTGAATTTTACCTTCTATCCTAATTAAGATATCAGAAGTGCTATTGTAACAGATACCAAAATAACCGTAGTTTAAAGCCAATGGTCTGGAAGTTGGCAGGCTAGCTCTCCCTCATGAGCTCAACTTGGGCCCCAGGCTCTTTCACCTGGTTGCCTTGGGATCTTCTAGGGTTTTTCTTCATTGACTTGGTGGCAGATGGCTTACCACACAGCATCTGAATATAAGCCCTTAAGAAGTGGGTATAAGAGAGGAGAGGGCACACATCTTTTTAGTTAAAGGTTCGACCCAGAAATGGCACACATCACTTTTGCTCAAAAAGTCGCTGACTGCAAGAGAGTCCAGGAAATGTCATCCCTAAGGGCCTTGCCTTGTGCCAGGGCCTCTTTTCTTACAGAAAAAAGCGACAGGAGGCTTGATGGGACAAGTCACAGCTTTTGCCCCACCTCCTTTCCCTTCCCATTCTTTGACACACGTGCTAATGAGAAGGATCCAAAACAGCAGTGGCTGGAACAGAGAAGGAAATGAATCAAGCAAACGAAGTATAATTCAGAAATTGAATATCTCCTCTCTCCTTAACCTCTTCCAGCACATATGCTAAAAGAATCGAGAGTTAATGTCTTGCACTAAGTTGTTTAAAATAGGCTATAACTATTAAATCAAGCATTCTTTGAATAAAATGATTACAACAAATGGAGGACATATGAACAAAGACTAGCTGTTAAATCATGTGAGGTAATTAGAATTTCATTAGGTCTGGCATGTGGTTGAATTATAAAGCAAAACCTCATCTGCTAGAGATATATAAGTGGAATGATATATAAGTGAAATGGTATGATGTCTGGAGTTTGCTTTAAAATACTCCAGGAAAAAAAAAATGGAAGTAAGTTTGATGAATAGATGAAATTAGATTGGGAAAATGTTATGAGTTGTTGAAGCTGGATGATGGGTTCATGGGGGTTCATTATGCTATTCTTTCTACTTTTATGTATATTTGAAATATTCCATACCACAATAAAAAGTTAAATAAATACTTGTTCCAGGAAAGAAAAGCAATTTTTTGGCTGTGCCCGGATATTCATATATGAGCTCATTTCTGTACTCCAGTTAAGTACACTCTTAAGTTTTCAGCGAATTATTATTTATTTTGCATGCATGCAACTGGAAAAATTCACTTCATCTAAAGAATTCATTAATAATTTGAGCCAATTAAACAAAACTCTGGCAAGTGCCTGCTGCATCTAGTAACACAAGGAACGCAAAAATGAATAAGGTAAAGCCCATGAGTTTAAAGTCTAATTGAGCAGATAAGACTGTCTCTCAAATAAATCTAATTTAAGAGAAGTATTCAAAGAGGTTTCAAAGTTAGGAGGTCACACCAACTTGGAAGGATTGGCAAAAGTTTCCTGAATCAGCTATCATAAGCTTTAAAGACAAGAGTAAGCTTTTTGGCAGATGGGAGTGGTGGGTAGAATGGTCTGGGCAGGGGACCACCAAGAACAAGGCTCCAAGCCAGAGATGGTGAGATGATTCCCTGGTGACAGGAAAGACAGAAATAGTTTTGAGTGTTGAGTCTCTGGATGTCCCATTAAAGAAATCAGGGAGTAAAGAGGACCTGGCCAAGAAAATTTGTATTCTTTATAGAGCCACGTTATCTTTGAGGAGCTTCCCCGGTGGTTCTAGTGGTAAAGAGCCCGCCTGCAGAGGCAGGAGGCATAAGAGATGTGAGTTCGATCCCTGGGTCGGGAAGATCCCCTGGAGGAGGCTGTGGCAACCCACTCCAGTATTCTTGCCTGGAGAATGTCATGGACAGAGGAGCCTGGCAGGCTACAGTTCACGGGGTCACAAAGAGTTGGACACAACTGAAGCAATAAGTACTGGGTGTTCATTGGAAGGACTGATGCTGAAGCTGAAACTCCAATACTTTGGCCACCTGATGCAAAGAGCTGACTCATTGGAAAAGACCCTAACGTTGGGAAAGATTGAGGGCAGGAGGAGAAGGGGACGACAGAGGATGAGATGGTTGGATGGCATCGCCGACTCAATGGATATGGATTTGGGCAGACTCCAGCAGTTGGTGACGGATAGGGAAGCCTGGCATGGTGCGGTTCATGGGGTCGCAAAGATTCGGACACGACTGAGTGACTGAACTGAATGGAAGCGACGTGAGCACACTTGCATATTGTCTTCGAGACCCTGGTGAAATGCTAGGTGTCCATCTTCAAATACAGCATTGGGGTACACGGAGGGGTTTGTGTGGGTAGTCAGCTGCATGAATGGATAGTTGAAACTGTGGATAGATAATGACTTTACTGCTGAAGAGAGCAGAAAAAAGATGTTTTTTTTTAAAGACTAGTTCAGTAGAGTAAAGGATGGCGATTGTCACAGCAACATCACTGTGAAAACGACATGATGATTTCAGTTGATACGAAATCAGAATGAGCCTCTGGGTAACAAGATCCATGTCCTTCCTCTCTGCCCCCCTTCCCCCTCACACCCTCCCACCGGTTGAGTTCTCAGCACTTTCTTACCCTCCCAGAGCCCACTTATCTCTACTTAATCTCTCTGCTCTCCTTTAGTTTAAGCTTCTCCAAAGAGTTGTCCCCTCAAAATGTCTGCATCCCTGACTTCCGTGTACCCTTTAACCCAGAAGCCTGCTGCACTACTCTGCTGAAACTATTTTCAGTTCCACAGGGAGGGTTTGCAGTCACCTCTGGGTTCACCAGGTCCATGGACATCTTTTACTCCTTACCTTCCTTGACTCTCTGAGCAGTTTTTGACTCAACTAGCCACTCCCTCTTCCTCTCTCTTCTTGGCCCCTGGTTTTCTCTTTGCTGTTGCTTCTCATTTTCTGTGCAGGCATCTCCTCTCCGTAAGGCTTATGTATTGTGGTGCCTTGGGACCAATAATGCTGGACTCTCTTTTCTTCCTACAGCCTCTCCTAAAGAGGTTTCTTCCTGTTCCATCGTTTTACTTATCAAAAATCAGCAAGGCTCTCACGTAGGTATCTCATCTGAGTCCTGCACCTACCTCATACCTCCACTCGAATTTCTCATAGATGTTTCATACACAATAGATTCAGACTGAAATTTGGACCCCTACCTCCCTCCCAGACCTGTTGTACATCTCAGTATCACCACCATCTACTTTGCTGTTCGAGGAGATAAAGTGAATCATTTTGTCTGCAAAAGACCCACAGGACAATTCCACTAGGAAGCCCAAGTAAACACGACCTCTTTATGAAATGCCCTTTGATCCCCAGACTGTTCCCTAAAATAGTGAAAGTGTGTAAGCTGTAAAAAATAAAGCTTTCTCACATAGCTTCATTGTAACAGAGCAGTTTGATTCAGGCACCAGTGCTAGCTTTAAGTTTAAAACTTATGGCTGACTTTAAGTTACATATTTTAAAGGATTTCTTATACTGGGCACCCAAGCTCCCTGAGCTGACCTCATTTGGTTACAGTCAGGACTGGTCCCAGGGGGTTCCATAAGTAGATAGGACCCCACAGAGCATCCAAGAGATGCCTTTCTCAGCCAGAGCAGAAATCGGCAGGCTGTGGACCTCTCCACCACCCTTTATTCTGCTCCAAGTGGTGAAAAACAGTAGCTCTAATCCTCTGTGGTGAAGAACTGGGGACACTTTCTTTCTTTCCCACCTAAGGCTTGAGAAGACGAACTTAAAGGCAACTTGTGTTTTATCTTTGCCTTATGAATCCATGTTCTCTGTGGAAAAGCACAGTAATTTGCAGGAAAGAGAACCTTCTAATTCCAGCTTCAGGACTAGAAAATTCGTTGTAAGTCTGGTTAGTAGAGCTGTCCTCATCTCTTTACTATACCTCCCTCCATATCCAACATGTAACAATAAATAACACTCCTTGAGTATTTGCTTTGTGCCAGACACTGTCCCAGTGCTTTACATGTATGAATTTATCTCATCTGCACAGCAATCTAGGAGCTAATTTTCATTGTTATAACTGTTTAATATATGAGAAAATTGAGGCATAGGAAGTTAATACATTGCTTAAAGACACCCAGCTAATGTGACTCCAGGACTTAAATTCAGGATATTTGATTCCAATTGCACCCTCTTTTTTTATTGGAGTATAATTGTTTTACAGTGCTGTGTTAGTTTCTGCTGTACAACGAAGCGAATCATCTACAGTGAAAGTGAAAGTGAAGTTGCTCAGTCGTGTCCAACTCTTTGCGACCCATGGACTGTAACCTACCAGGCTCCTCAGTCCATGGAATTTTCCAGGCAAGATTACTGGAGTGAGTTGCCATTTCCTTCTCCAGGGGATCTTCCCAACCCAGGGATCGAACCCAGGTCTTCCGCACCGCAGGCAGACGCTCTACCATCTGAGCCACTATATGTATACATATATCCCCTCCTTGGACCTCCCTCCTACCACCACCCCCCCATCCCACCCTTCTAGGGCATCACGGAAGCTTGCATCCTCTTAACCACTCTGTTATACCAAACTGCATAGAAACTAAACTACCTCTGAATTACATTTTCCCCTCATTCGTATCATGCCATCGATGTAAGATGTACCATCATCTTAATTTAATATCAGTTTTCAAGAATAAAGTAAGCACTACCAAATCAAGTATCATTGTAGTAGGACTATCTTTTAAAAGCCTGACCAATTTTTTTTCTTCTTGGTAATTCCATTTTACCTCATACACAGACTAATTGCAGAAAGCAAAGAGGCAAATTCTTGATGACTGAGTTCTAAGATTGGGCCTTCTGATTCATAAAGAATAATTTGGATATTCATAAAGGATAGTTTTGTTTAATTACAAGATAGAATGTTTTTTAAAAAAAAATCTCTTCAAGGTTTGCTTTGCATGTCAAGAACCAAAGCCTGATAATTTGGTAGGTTGCAGAGAATCCCAGGGACAGGGTAGCCTGGTGGTCTGCCATCTATGGGGTCGCACAGAGTCGGACACGACTGAAGTGACTTAGCAGCAGCAGCAGAGAATGAAGGATGGTGTCTAAGAAGCTTCGTGTCCCAGTGGAGATAACATTTTATTTGTTGGCAGGAGAGGAATCTGCAGCTGAGATGCTGAAGGACTCTTAGAAGGTGATCCATACTCCAGTGCCTCTGGAGATGGGAGATAATGGAGCCCCAGGAGCACTTGGAGGAATCTCATAGTACAAGAGCTCCAGCTGAGGTCCCAGCCATCCTTCCAAGGGGTTCAGTTCAGTTCAGTCACTCAGTCGTGTCTGACCCTTTCCGACCCCATGGACTGCAGCACGTCAGGCCTCCCTGTCCATCACCAACTCCCGGCGTTCACTCAAACTCATGCCCATTGAGTCGATGAGGCCATCCAACCATCTCGTCCTCTGCCGTCCCCTTCTCCTCCCGCCTTCAATGTTTCCCAGCATCAGGCTCTTTTCCAGTGAGTCAATTCTTTGCATCAGGTGGCCAAAGTATTGGGGTTTCAGCTTCAGCATCAGTCCTTCCAATGAATATTCAGGACTTATTTCCTTTAGGATGGACTGGTTGGATTTCCTTGCTGTCCAAGGGACTCAAGAGTCTTCTCAAACACCACAGTTTAAAAGCATCAATTCTTCGGCTCTCAGCTTTCTTTACAGTCCAACTCTCACATCCATACATGACTGCTGCAAAACCATAGCTTTGACTAGATGGACCTTTGTTGACAAAGTAATGTCTCTGCTTTTGAATATGCTGTCTAGGTCGGTCATAACTTTTCTTCCAAGGAGCAAGTGTCTTTTAATTTCATGGCTCCAGTCACCACCTGCAGTGATTTTGGAGCCCCCCAAAATAAAGTCAGCCACTATTTCCACTGTTTCCCCATCTATTTGCCATAAAGTGATGGGACCAGATGCCATGATCTTAGTTTTCTGAATGCTGAGTTTTAAGGCAACTTTTTCACTCTCCTCTTTCACTTTCATCAAGAGGTTCTTTAGTTCTTCTTTGCTTTCTGCCCTAAGGGTGGTGTCATCTGCATATGTGAGATTATTGATATTTCTCCTGGCAATCTTGATTCCAGCTTATGCTTCATCCAGTCCAGCATTTCTCATGATATACACTCCAGGGGGAGTCACACCTAATAGCATCTCTTGCAGCAGTACAGTGGTGGAGGGGAGGATGTAGCTGGTTGAGATGTCCACACAACATGGAATGTATCTTAAAATTTCCTGCTGTCCCTAGAGGTTTCCCTGGGAGGGGATCCAAAAGGCCTTGGCGTCTTATGGAAGGAACACCAATGAGCATATTTGATGCGGATTCCATGTTTCAGAGTCTGTGGAAACAGAAGCAACATCAGCAGCAGAAGCATTGTGGTTCGAAGTCCCAAGAAAAGATTAGCAGAGTTGTTGGGGTTGGGTGGGGGATTGATGGGGGGTGGGGGGGGGTGCAGGGAAGATTAGCAGAATTAGGGATAGGTGGGGGAAAACTAATGGATTGGATGTCTCTTCCTTGATGCCATGGCACTTATGAGCCTTCTTAGAATGTAGATGCTAGCCCAGGGAAAAAGAGAAGGAAGGGCAGAACCCTAATTTGACTCTAAGTTCTGAATCTGATTGACATAAGTGCACATGACTGAGTATCCCTAGGAGTGGCTGTGGTTTTAGTAGCTGAATTACTCAAGGTCACAGAGATAAGACAGAATTGCAGTCAGGATTCTACCACTATCTATGCTGTATCATTCTATACTATCTCCATGTTAACCATAACTAAATGGAATGATGACTCAAGACCTACATTAAGTTACGTGACAGAAATGTGAAGGGTGATTGTGACACTCACCTTGTGATGTTAGACACCAGTTTTAAGATGTATACACATTTTCATAAATGCTAAGATGGAAGAGGTGTAAGATGTACTCTCTGCTACCACCACCTAATCCATGTGTTTACCTTGGTGATTGCCCAGTGCCTCCAGACTAGATATATGAGGCGTTTTGTATATAATGAGGAGCGAGAAAACTAGAAATTGGATCAAAAATTTTAAAGAGACAGAATGCTGTGCAGAATCAGGGAACTTCCTTGTAATCTCGGCTATCCAAGGGCAGAAGGAGTATCCTTGAGGGGCACCAAGCACCACATCCCTTGAGATGTTAGAGCATCATCAAGATGCTTACTGCTCGGATGGGACCTTATGGAAGGGAGTTCAGTAGAGAACATACGCCGGTTGATGCAGTCTCTAAGGTCCCTTCCGACTTTGGAATCTTGCCGTTTTAGAATGGAGATTGTGATCACCAGATTGCAGTATATTTAAAGAGTGAAAAGAGACACAGACAGTAAACTGGTCTTTTGGAGCTGGTTATCATTTAGGGAAGCAGCACTTTATTGTATCATCTGGTAGGATTGAGTGAAGATTTTAACACTGGGAAGAACTGAGCAGGTTTCTTGGAGAAGGTAACAAACTGGTAAACATGAAAAATTTCAAGTTAGAGTTCTGTTCTAGTATCTACAGCTGCATAGTACCCCTAAACTTGGTGGCTTCAAACAACCACTGTACTCTCTCTCGGGATTTGGTAGCTCTGGAGTTGAGGCAGCGCTCAGCTGGGTGGTTTTTCTGCTCTACATGGTATCCACAGAGGTCACTCACTGGTATTCAGTTGGCATGGTCCTGTGTCCTGGCAGGGATGGCTGGAAGGCTGTGTTCCGCTGGGACGGTTAACCAAGGCTTCTGCATATGACCTCATAGTCTCTCGGGAGTCTAGCTTCTTACATGGCAGTTCCATGCTCCTGGAGAAGTGTTCTAGGAGATCCAGGTAAAACTACGAGTTCTCTTCCGGCCTAGCCTCAGGAGCCTAAAGCATCACTTCTTCCACATCCTATTGTTCAGTCACGTTCCTAAGGCCAGGTCATACTCAAGGGGAAAGGATCTTCGTGCCACCTCTCAATGAGAGGAATAGTAAAAAATTTATAGCCATCTTTAATCTCTCATAGAGAAAATGAGTCAGTATTCTGAACCATGTGGGGAGTTCAAGCTGACAGCAAAAATGAAAGGGTTCTCCTTAGAATAGCAGGGGAACATGTCTGCCTTGGTGACAAGGACCAGAAATAAGGGTTCCAGGGAGCATATGGCTGGTTCATTTTGCTGCACAGTAGAAACTAACAACACTGCAAAGCAACTATACTCCAATAAAAATTAGTTTAAGAAAAAAAATTTAATTAAAAAAAAAAAAAGCTTTTCAGGGCATGGAGATAGAAACTTTGAGATGGAAACAAGAGATGGTAGAAGGAGTTTTTCTCAGGGAATTCAACTAACCCAAGGCTATCTAGTTGAAGAGGAGTTTCACATAAAGGAGATTACACCTTCCACCCCCTCTCTCTATATCTTACCTCTGGGTTTCCTCATTCTAATAATATATCTTCACTGGTTTTACCAAGCATGTATCACAGAGACTTCTATCTGAAGCCACTAACTGCAAGATTTGGGGGCTCATATTTGCATTGCTCTTCATCCAACACATCAAAGTCTGTTGTAGTCCAGGGCTGTGAGACAGGTAAATCGGTCTCCCTGGAAAGCAAGCCCACTGTGGCTTCGTTCCCAGTCCACTATTAAGGGATTGAGCAGACTAGCCGTGAACCCAGGCTTGTGTAACAAAACATGAAATCTGCTCTCTACAAGTTATCCAGATAATCTCTCCCAAGCCCCTTCTGGGTAAAAAGCAGAGCCACATGAGGGTGCCATTCTGGCAGGTGTTCAAAGCGGGAGTGGTCCTGGCTTGGCTATATGCACAGAGCAGTTGGATTGGGTTGTTTGACGCAGCTCTGCTTGTATGTAACCTTTCAATAAGCTTTTTAAGAAGCTTGCTAATTAATTTTAAAGGAGTATTTCTCTTTGGCATCGTGTCTCATTCTTTTCACATTATATATTCCGGTGATAAATGATGGATGCATAAATACATTACTTTTGCTCAATCAGCGTTTGCTGTTGTTGATGTTAAAGTCCACAAACTGGATTTGTTTCAGGATAGCTGAATTTGGAATGTAACATTTTGCCAAGTCAGTATCTCACTTGCCCAGACAACACACATGTGGATTTTGCTGTTGCTTTCTTTTTAAAATAGTATATGTCTCTGGTGCCATTGATTAATGTAATATTGCATTATTGTGCTGTTACAACACCCTAAGGCATGCATGGGTTCTTTTAGACAGCAGTAAAGAATTCCCCAAACTAAAGTTTTTAATAAAATACAGATTGCAGGGCAAAAGAAAAAATCAACGTTGAGAATTTATGGATAGCAAAAGTGCTTGAAGAATCAAGTTTTGGTGGACTTGCCAATGGAAATACAGTGTAATTGTTCTATAATTTCATTCCTCTAAATCATTAGACATTATCTATATTCATTTACTGCATATGTTTTTAAATGACCCAAATATCTGACAACATTGGTCTTCAACTTCTCTTTTTATTTTTATGTTTCCACTTGCTCCAGTGTTTGTATAATCCTTATTGTTGTATCCAAAACTTCAATGAGGACTTGACAGCCACATGTGCAACAGAGCTCAAAATACAAAAATTATAATGGAATTCTTCATTGCTCATTGTAAATAGCTAGCAGGCAGCTTTCTTTACTGCAGAGCTGATGTAACTCTGGCATGGAGTCATTCTGTACCTATTATAAGTAACAACTATCTTTTTCTTTCTCAAGGTAGTTTTCAATCTTTATCATATTTTCTTATCACAAAAATCTGGGATAGTATTTTTCTAAATCAATTAACTGATGTAAAATTTAACTGAATAAAAATATTCTTGATACAATATCTTCCACTTTGTATATAAAGATGCTATTGCATCCTGCCTGTAACAGAGGGCATAAATCCAACTCTGCTCTTTTGTTTGACCCCAGGGTATTGTTGTTTCCCCTGGAGGAGGAGATGGCAACCCACTCCAGTATTCTTGCCTGGAGAATCCCATGGACAGAGGAGCCTGGTGGGCTAGGGTCCATGGGGTCACAAAGAGTCAGCCACAAATGAGTGCATGCATCTATGCACAAACACACACACATAATTTCCAAACTTAATTTGATAAGAGAAACACAGCAAGGTTTACTTTTTTAGTGTTAACCTATTAGCCTTATTGCATATGTAAAATACAGAAGGTATCATCTCTCATTTTAACCCCCTAAAATTATTTAAGATCCCCTTGAAAGCAAACAATGTGAAAACAAACCAATGAGGAAAACAATGATTGCTCCCTAACAGAAAGACAGTTTTTATGTAAGCAAGTTTTATGAATCAGCACTTTGATACGAATAATTTGCAGATATGATCATAAGATCATTAAGTTCAAGCATGCAGAAACCATCCTGCTGTTTGCTAATAGTGCTAATAGAAGCCAGCTGAAATGAGGTAGATCACTGGTCTTAACACGCCTGCAAGTCCAGCTGCCGTTGATGGTCATAGCTGAAATAAAGAAGAGAGTATTTCTCTTATATTTGTGTACTTTTAGACCTGGACTTTTTATTCAGTTGATTCTGTAAAATATCAATTTAGATTGACAATTAAAAATTAAAATAGGGGATGGTATCTCTGTGGTGAGTGATTGTGCTTGTGCTTAGGTGCTCAGTCGTGTCCAATTCTTCACGATCCCATGGACTGTAATCCACCAGGCTCCTCTGTCCATGGGGATTCTCCAGGCAAGAATACTGGAGGGGTTGCCATGCTCTCCTCCAGGGGATCTTCCCAACCTAGGGATCGAATTCTAATCTCCTGCACTACAGGCAGATTCTTCACCTTCTGAGCCACTAGGGAACCCCTCTGTTGAGTGATTATCTGGGTTTTAAAACTACATGTCAAGGGACAGGGCTCAGGATGTCATAAGTAATATAAACCCAGAAGACGTTGGGGCAGGCATCCCCTAATCTGTAAAGTGGTGCGGGAGGAGAGTGGAGAAATTGTCACTCCCTTCTAGATATCATCTCTTTTGTTAACGCAGGTTTTTTTTTTTTCCTCTGTTGCCCAAATTGTAATGACCTAAGACATAGATTCCATCCCATGACTGTCCTTTCCCTAAAACCACCAGATTGAGTGCCTCCCATGTCCCAATTATAAAGTTCTCTTGTGTTTTTCTGGTGTTTGTATTCCCATAGTTGCAAATAAAAAGTGTATTTTTAGTTTTAGAATTTTCCTTTCCATTAAAAAAAATCCCCGAAGATTTGTGGCACCACTGTTATTTCTGTTAATGTCATTGCTTCCATAGCAGCGAGCTAAGATTTTGCAAGAAACTATGTTTACAAAAAAGCAGTTGTCTAAGTGAACATTATAGCTCCATGTAGCAGAGTTTCAGTTTAGATTTCCTAGAACCATTACAGTACATACACACACACACAAACACACACACACACAACACACACACACACACCTTCCAGTTTATGTTATAAACACAGTATAATTGGCTAAATTCTCTTGTCCATGGAACTGAGATGTAACTAGCTCTTTGGGTTTCTGTAACAATAAAAGGTCAGGCAACTCACATTCTGAACTGCAAGGTGGATTCTTTCCTGCTCTCTATTCTAAGTGGGAGTAGAATATAAAATAAATGAGTTTGTATTGATATTTAAGCATTAAGGTAGACTTAAGGAAAATAAAAAATAGGAAACAAAGAAAAAAATCCTGATTTCCACAGCTCATTTTGCTCAGCATAAACCTTATGATATTTATTTTGCCTAAAAGGTTTTTTCCTCTCAGGGTTTCAGTTGGTAGAACCATATCTTTAATTTAGGAGACTTCAGGTTTGCTTTACTGTCTTCTAGGTCAGAGATTTCAGTGACTGTTCTATAGAGAAATAAAAATGTCTGTATGAATGGTCATTTCTAATTCTGTCTCGCTCGGCATGAAATGACATGAGAACATTTAGAGAAACGATGCTAAGAAAGTCACTGCTGAGTTTTTATCTTCACGGGAGTTGGGTTGGCCTCAAAGTGTCCGAATGTGGCTTGGCATTACAGATTTTCTCTGAAAAATGAATTCCAAAATCTTTCTGATAGATGTGGCCTGTGTTCAGTTCTACAGGTAAAACCTAGCTGGGAAAGAAAAGTAATATTTTTCTGCAGCATTTTCAAGCAGTGCTCTTTACTAAAATAATCCATAGCAACTGTTGGCCGCTGAACTCTGCAGCCATTGTGCAAAAGGACAAGCAAAATAAGAGCAATGTGCCACTTCCTCCCTTCCTGCTGAGAGCTTACAGTTGCGTGGAGAATACAGCCGTGAGTCCAGAGTGAAATAGATGGATACAAAGAAAAGAAGCAAAGTGACACGTGTTCAGCCAACTATGTTATATAATCAGGGGGCAGGAAGGGTCACTGATGCATGGTCTTGTTAGGTTGTCAAGGCTTAATTCTTATGAGACATTTTGAGGAATGAAGGCTATAATTTAGTGAGGAGGAAGAATCACATGCCTTGGCTTTATCCAGCAAAATAGTGGCATCATAAAATCAGTAACTCTGCAGAAATCAAAAATTAAACTCACCATATCCATACTGCCTGAAAGCAAACCCTTAAAACTCTCATCTCACAGCCACCAAGCAAAAGTCTTTCTAAATCATATTATTTTTCTCAAAGATTTTTTTTAATGTGAGCCATTTTTAATGTCTTTATGTAATTTTTTGTAGTACTGCTTCTGTTTTGCTTTTTTGGCCACAGGGTGTGTGGCCAATTCCTACCTCCTTGACCAGGAATTGAACCTACACCCTCTACATGGGAAGGCGAAGTCTTAACCACCGGACGACCAGGGTAGTTGTTCAGTCGCTAAGTCATATCCTACTCTTTGCGACCCTATGGACTGCAGCACACCAGGCTTCCCGAGGGACGTCCCTCTAAATCATTTTAGACTTTTCCCCAGCTATTCTAAAATTCAGTTTCCTTACCTGGAACTGAGTCCTAGGATCCTTAAAAAAAAAAAAAACAACTGCATTTTATAATTCAAGAAAACTGCCATAGCCAACAGAAATAAAAGTGGTGGAGCTCTCAGGAAACTGCAGAAAGGAAGGCTCCTGGGAGGAGAGGAAGATCACTGCCAAGGTCCTGCACTAGTGGCGCAGGAGAGTGAGAAAAATGCAGCGGGAGCTTCTTCTCCAACGTCTGATGTGGCAGGGGCCCCTAAGCCTCTCTCTGCATTGACTTTGGGGTAATCTGGAAGGTTGACTGAAACTACCCACCCTTCACCTCTGCAATACCTCGAGTCGGTAGAACCAAAAACACAGCTCATGTCTCAATCCTGCAACACAGAAAACGCAGATCTTGTGTTCATTTAACAAGAAACAAACATGTGTAGTTATGATTCATTTACCAAGTATTGAATTTGTTAAACAGCTATTCTATGTAGATAGAAAAGAGGATACTGAAATTATAGTCCCTCCTTCTACAGTTATCCCAGGGATGGGGGAGCCTGGTGGGCTGCTGTCTATGGGGTTGCACAGAGTCAGACACGACTGAAGTGACTTAGCAGTAGCAGCATACAGTTATGTTAAGCAGACTAGTGCCCCCCACCACCAAAAAAAAAAGGCTATACCCTAATCCCAGAAACCTATGAATATGTTAGAGTGGAGAGTTAAGAGAGTAGACGGAGTGCAGATGGCTAATTGGTAGACTTTACGATAAAGAGATTATCCTGGTTTAGAGATTATCCTGGGTTAGAGATTATCCTGGTTTATCCAGGTAGATGGAAATGTCCTTTAAATGTGAAAGAGGGAACAGAAAGGTGAGTGTCAGAGAGAGAGATGATTTCAGAAAGGCTTAACTGGCCGCTGCTGACTCTGAAGATGGAGGAAGGGGCCACCTGCCAAGGAATGTGGACCCCTTCTAGATGCTGGAAAAGGCAAGAAAACAGATTCTCCCCTAGAGCCTTCAGAAGAACAGCAGTCTGATGACATCTAGGTTTTTAGCCCATCGAGACTCATGTCAGACTTCTGACCTCCTGAACTATAAGATAAGAAAGTTGTGTTGTTTTCAGCCACCAAGTTTATGATAATTTGCTATAGAAGGCATAAAGAACTAGTGCAGTTATGCTGTTGATTTCCTTTATATTGTGTCATCAAATACCTTTTGCATTTGCTTCTTTGTTTTCTCTTGGTCTCCTTTCATGCTCAAGAATGCACCCTCTAGGAGGGCAGGGTCTGGTCTATGTGTTCTGGCCTATCTGGCCCAGCTGTACTCAGGAGCTGGGCGCAGAGCCTGGAATACGCTGGTGCTCTACAAATGCTTCCTGAGTGTCTGGTGCATGATTACATACGTAAAAGATGCTTAGAAATCATGCCTCTCTCTGGAGCTTCTGCAAGATATATACATATGAAATAACCAAGGAAAACGGAAGATCAGAGACCCAGAGGAAGAGTAGATGTGGAGAGCAGAAAATATCAATTTCAAAACAATTAAGATTTAAATCCTCTGTGCTTGAGAGAGTCCCATGCTACAGAAGAATGTAAGACTGTTGAAAGAGGCAGCATTTAAACAGGAAGAAGACTGGTGGTGTTCAACCACAGAAAACTGTTAAAACCCTTTCTGAGACTGACTTACCATAGTGCTATAAATCAGTTTTTATCAGGAGACAATAGAAAATGAAATTCACCTATGGCAATAAATACAGTGAAAAAAACTAGATGCGGCAGAGAAACTGGGTAGAACATTAATTGTGAAATAAAATCAATATGTCACAAATGTATATCCTGCTGAGGCTTTCACTGCCTTTGCCTGTAAATGTTAACAAAATGCTTTCCATGTTTGTTACATCGCAAAGAAGAAAAACCTTACGTTTAAAAGCTCCCGGAAGTAAAAGCCAAGGTGTTTTATGTGCTTTTCTCCATCTTCTTCATTAGTGGTTTGTAGGCACATCTTTTTAAAATTTTTATTGGAATATGGTTGATTTATAATGTTGTATTGGTTTTAGGTGTACAGCGCAGTGATTCAGTTGAACAATGAAAAGTGAAAGTGTTAGTTGTTCAGTCATGTCCGACTCTTCTGTGACTCCGTGCGCTGTAGCTCGCCAGCCTCCTCTGTCCATGGAATTCTCTAGGCAAGAATACTGGAGAGGGTAACTATTCCCCTCTCCAGGGGATATTATTGACCCAAGAATCAAACACCGGTCTCCCGCATTGCAGGCAGATTCTTTACCGTCTGAGCTATACACATGTGTGTGTATATATGTATATATATTTTTACATTTTCTTCCATTGTAAGTTATTATAAGATATTGAGTATAGCTCCCCTATTCTATAGAGTAGGTCCTTGTTGGTTATCTTTTTTATGTATAGCAATGTGTATATTTTAACCCCAAACTCCTAATTTACTCCTTCCCCTCACCCACCCTGCAGGCAGATTTTTAACAATATCTTTGTTTTTTGATGCTTCACCCATCAATAAATATTAATCACTTTGCACTTAAACATTAAATTTCAAGATTAAATTATTTAATCATTAATGATTAAATTATTTAATTCTGCCTATGAGGTGGGCTGCTGTCTGTGCGGTCGCACAGAGTGTGACACGACTAAAGCAACTCAGCAGCAGCAGCAGCAGCAGCATGAGGTGGGTACCATGTATCCCTGTTTCTATGAAAGTTGCTCAGTCGTGTCCGACTCTTTGTTACCCCATGAACTTTATAGTCCATGGAATTCTCCAGGCCAGAATACTGGAGTGGGTAGCCATTTCCTTCTCCAGGGGGTCTTCCCAACCCAGGGATCGAACCCAGATCTCCCGCATTGCAAGCGGATTCTTCACCAGCTGAGCCACCATGGAAGCCCTATTTCTATAGACAAGGTCTTTGCAAAAGTGGGTCAGACAGTGAGTTAGTGGTGGAGCACGGGTTTCAGCCCAGGCAGTCCACTTTCTTAGCTGAGAGTCCAGACCACTCCTTAGCTGCCCCTCAGCCCATCCTCCCGACCAGACACTGGGCTGGGTCCTGGAATAGACAGGTGAATATCAGCCCCTGGCCTCACGTGACTTGCCCTCTAGGAGGAGAGGCATATCACCAGTGAAGGAGACCACTGCACAGCATGCCGAAGAGTGAACACCAGGGTAGACAGACCCAGTTCCGGGAGCACCAGGGGCTGTCACACTGCAGGTTGCTAGTGTTACTCTATACCAAGAGCAAATGAATATTTGTAATGAAAAATATAGCCATAAGTGCCTCATATGCAAATGTTAGGTGAGGTGGAAGTTGATGAGATGTGATCTAAATGATTTTTTTTTACAGGTTTGCCCCATTTTATTGCACTTTACAGATACTCTGTGGGTTTTTTTGCAGGGGGGAAGGAAAATAGATTATTAAGGAAGGTACAAGTCACATACATGCTTAGCAGTTTACATTCATGTTATATAAATTTATGTAAACTTTACACACTGAATTATTTTTTTTTAATTCCAACAATAAGTTAATTCTCTACATTTTTTTTTTCCTTCTTACAGTATGACACCTGTTCTGAATGTCTTTTGTCTAGCTCAGGGTTTCTCAGCTTCAGCAGTATTGAATATTTGAGGCAGATAGTTCTTGGTTGTGGGGGAGGGGGTGCTGTGTCAGATGCTTAGCAATGACCCCTCCCACCTCCAAGTGTGATAACCAAAAATGTCTCCAGACATTGCTGAATGTCCCCTGGAGAGCAAAAGAGCCCTGGTTCAGAAGCATCGGTAGTATTCTTGGGCTTCCCTTGTGGCTCACCTGGTAAAGAATCTCCCTGTAATGCAGGAGACCTGGGTTCAATCCCTGGGTTGAGAAGATGCCTGGGAGAAGGGAAAGGCTACCCACTCCACTATTCTGGCCTGGAAAATTCACAAAGAGTCGGACACAACTGAGCGACTTTCACTTCACTTCACTTCTGAGAAGCAGTGGTAATTCAGATCCCACCAGTCCTTGAAGACCATCTATCTGGCTGAATACTTTGGCCATTTGCCTCACCAGTCTCTCTTCTCAACAACCTTGAACAGTCTGAGAAGCTCAGCAGCTACATTCCTTATATCCAGCCATCTCCCAGCCTCCACACCTGCTGCCTGAGGATGGGAAGGACCTCATCACCGACGGCAGTCAGCCTGCCCTCATCTCCCCAGTACTCCACTCAAGGCTTGATTTGGGGTTTCCTCCTCACTCTGCCCCACAGACTCTCCCCTCTGCCTCCCTGGGTTTTGAAGGTGTGCAGGTTTGGGGGCTCAAGAGCAGAAGAAAATAGGAAAACTGAGGTGAACAATTTTTAAGAAAAGGAAAGGAAAAATAGCTTGCAGTTGGATACCAGTTCCATTGACTCTTACTGGACAACATGGCTCAAGAAGTAACTTAATTTGGCATATATGAAAAAAAAATGAGTGCTCATCACGGCTACTTTCACAGAAAGTGTGAATGTAGTTCTAATCTCTTTGAAGTTCTTTGTATTTCCTGGCATTCTCTGGAGGGTGATTCTTCCCTTCCAGGTGGGGAAAAACAAATCTGAGACGTTATGAATTCTGTTTCAAGGATAAAAGCTATACAGTGAGGGGCTTTTGGGCTTCTCAGGTGGCACTAGTGGTAAAGAACCGCCTGCCAATGCAGGAGACTTAAGAGTCACGGGTTTGATCCCTGGGTAGGGAAGATTGCCTGGAAGAGGGCATGGCAACCCACTCTTGCCATGGAGAATCCCACGGATAGAATCCCATGGATAGCCCTGATGGGCTACAGTCCATAGGGTCACAAAGAGTCAGGCACAACTTAAGCGATTTAGCACGAGCAAATGGAAGGAAAGAGAAGAAAGTCAGGATGGAAGGAACCATTCTAAAGTTAGAGGCTGTTTGAAGGTATGGATATGAGCAAGGTCTGACACATTTCTGAAAGAAGGCTTCCAGACGTGTGCTGAGCAAGGGACCGACCAGAAGATGAATTGTGATCTGTTGATGAAAATGTCTCATTACTTTGTCATTATACCTATTCAGTCCTCAAAACTGAACTGTGAAATGAAAGCATGGTACCCTGTGGTGCTGGGCTCTTGTGGAAAGAAGGTCCTCTGTGTGAGTCGAGAAGAACTCACGCGTCTAGGACAAGAGGGTCCTTGCATTTAGCTCCCATTTGGACCCAAACTTCAGAGACTCCCTACCGTAGAGTACCAACATGGAGCAGACAGAGAATAGAAATCAAAGTGAATTTTAAAGGCATATATGCCCATCATAACACCTGGTCTCCTAAGACAGCAACCCGAGGAAGCAGAAAGGCTTTGCTTTTAAACCAAGAAAAGCAGCCTTAATCTGTAAAGCCAAGGCTTCGTGTGGATGGTGTGATGGAGGGTCTGAGGGAAGGAAACCGGAAGCAACCATCTCCAGATCAATTTGTTAAAAGGCATTGTGACCCTAAGTCTTAACAAATAGCAAAACAGACCCCTAAATAGCCCCTCTGAATTCCACAGCCCTGAAGTTTTACCTAGAGGTTTTTATTTCTTGCAGTAAAATTACAGTGAAAATAGATCTTTTTAAGGTACTCGGTACTCCACTATAGTAGAATACATTTTAAATATGATTGTATGTGTTTAACTACATTATTGCTCCACTTTATTAATCTACAAACAGTTATTGTGAGCCATCAAGTGCCAATTACTGTGCCTGGAGATATACAAATAAATAAATACTCTGTTCTGACCTCAAGGCTCTTATTATCTAGTGGAGAAAAAGACAAGGAAACTTAACAGTCACAATGCAGATTTTTAGTGTCTTGACAGAGTGCAGTATGAGAACAGTATGTGGAAAATTCCTTCTGAGAAGACAAACGTAAAAAATAAAAATAATTGTTTAATTTTGTTGATTCAAGACTTTTAACAAGTCTTTTTTAAGAATGCTTTCAGCTCCGCACATAAATGAGGAAAGATGGGGTATAATCAAATAGAAAGTTGGAACTGTAGAGCAACATAGCTCTTTCATGAGTGTTTGAATAATTGCCACAGCACTGAATAAAGAATAATAAAATATACAGTTGATTTTTCCTATTAAGAGAATTTGCCAAAACCTAATAAAATCCTCTTGATATCTTGCCTCATAAAGTAACTGAAGGGAAATGCCTCCATGTTTTCATACATTTAATGCCACTAAGATATGTTACTGCCAAGATATGCAAATAGCCCTGCCTGGCCTGGATTTAGGGGTGACAGGTTGAGTCTGGAATGCTTGTTGCTCTTAACGTGCAGTAAAAAGAGCGCTAGACCTGGGTCCTTACTGCCCGCCCTGCTCTGCTGCTTGCTAGCTGCCAAGATTTCGGATAAGCCAGTTAACCTTTCTGAACCTCAGGTACCTCCTGTATAAGGTGGGCTTTACAGGAGGACTGCGAGGACTCAATGAAATACAGGTTATGTTTAGCCATTCTATCTATTAATTAGCCTTTGGGTGAATGGATCTTTCATGCATCAAGATTATACTCTAACTTTAGCATAATTACAAAATATGTAAATGGAAGCCTTCTGCCTCTTCCTGCTTCCTCACCCCACCCTGATCTATCCTCACTGTGACCAAAATGATCTTATGAAACACAGAGGGATCATATCACTCTCCCAAGTGATACACTTAAGGTGTCTACTCATCACGGTCCAGAGGAAGCCCAGCACCTTGGAGCCCAGGCCCCATCTGTTCTGGCGGTGAGGTGTGCCCATCTCCCCAGCTGATCTCTGGAGGCCCCGGCACACCCTGTGCTCAGCCAGGCTCACTGTGCTCATTCTCTTTCTCCTCCATGTCTTTACACAGGCTGCTCCCTCATATTGGAGCGCCCTTGACCCTGCTTCTTCACTAACAGATTCCTTCCAGTGAGTTCCTCAACATTCAGCTCAAGTCTTAACACCTTCCCTTGTGCTTTTCATGATATGCCATTATCTACCTCCCTAGTAAACTTCTGTCCCCGAAATACTACTGTCCACGAGCTTATCCGTCTCCCTTGCTGACTCAGACTTTTCAAAGGCAGGGACCAGGGACCATCACACTTGGCCATTGCCTCGCAACATGCTTGGAACATTGTTGGTCCAAGCATCCACTCTCACTTTTTTCCAAACTAATAAACTCTTATTTTTAGCTGCACACAGGGCCACCAGAAATGTTTAAAAAGCACTAAACTTTTACTTCCCAGTCCTCTTTACAGCTAGATAAGACACATGGTGAGGTTCTGACAAATAAAATGGAAGTGAAAGTGTTTTGTGGAACTTCTAGGAAGGATTCTTAGTAAGAGCTGACTCACCAGGGGAGGGGGGGGCCCCCTTGACCTTCTGCTTGTCCTTTTTCTCCTGGCCTGAACTTTAGAAATGGTCATGAGAGTCTCAGAAGCCATTTGGGTCACAAGGTGCACCTGACAATGTTAAGTTAGGATGTCAAAGAAAGGTAGAAAGAGTCTGTTCTCTGTTGTTCAGTGGTTAAGTCGTGTCCAACTCTTTGAAACCCCATGGATTGCAGCCAGGTTTCCCTATCTCTCACCGTCTCCTGGAGTTTGTTCAGACTCATGTCCATTGAGTTGGTGATGCCATCCAACCATCTCACCCTCTGCCGCCCTCTTCTCCTTTGACCGCCAGTCTTCCCCAGCATCAGGGTCTTTTCCAATGAGTCGTCTCTTTACCTGAGTGGGCTCGTTCTCTGAAGACACTATTAATCCGCTGTCCTGGCCTGTGGGCTTCTTTTCATGAGAGAGAACTAAATTGACGCTGGAGAGCAGTGGTCAGCACACATTTTCTGTGAAGGGACATAGTAAGTGTTTTAGGCTTTGTGGCCCCTGTAACCTCTGTCACAGCTGCTTGACTTCTGCTCTTGGAGTGCCAGGGCAGCCCTAGACAACACACCAACAGATGAATGACTGTCTTCAAATAAAATTCTAGTTTACACAATTAGAGAGATTGGAGCTCGCTAATCCCTGCTCTGAGGCACTGAGATGCTGAGTCTTCATGATATGTGTAGCCAAATCTAACCTTAACTAATACATCCTGTTGAGTGAGATGAAACATTTGATTTGGAGGAGAGAAATTGCCGCGACCCTTGTTTCATTTTTTTTTTAAATGTTTTCTTTCAGAAGACTTTCTCCATTCCCTTCTCCTGATTGAATTATACAAAGTTCTGACATTGCTGTTTCCATACTCTTTTGATTATTAAGACCAGCTGGGGACTTCCCTGGGCGGTCCAGTGGGTAAGACTCCTCACTTTCTAGTATGGGGTGGGGGGATGGGGCACGGGTTCAATCTCTGGTCAGGGAACTAAGATCTCACATGCTAGGCGGTGCAGTCAAAAGAAAAATTTTTTTTTAAGACTAACTGAATTGGACTCAGGGTTTTACTGGGTTTCCCTCAATTTCATTATATTCCATTTAGAGGATTCCAGTGGAATAAAAATGGACAGTCCTCAGGTGTGTCAACAAGGAGAATGGAAGACAAGGCCTGTAGGAACTGAATGAGGAATGTCATGCTGAGCGCTCCTAAAGTACGTTTGAAGTTCACAACAAAACTTTCAGGCTGACAGGATGACACCGTATTGTACTTGGTTACCAGGGAGATCGTACAAGCTGAACTGATGCTTAGCAGCAGGACAAGAGCTGGTCTTGAAGATTCTTTTGAGCAAAAACTTTGTCTGATGTTCTTAGAATATCTTGGTTTTTCTGGGTTAGCTCACCCTGGGAAAGCAGAACAATATACTACAGACCAGAAATGGCAGATTGATCTTCCCTTCCATGCAGATTCCAGCCCACGGGTAGTAGACATCTGCAATATTGAGAAGGATTCTGTGGTTGTTCAGTTTTTTAGTAGAAGTGGTCTCTGCGTCTTCTCTGATAGTGGTTCTCCTCAGGTGCATGGGAGCTGGAGAGGAGGGGCTAGATAGGTTCTTTCTCTTGAAATATACTCAAAGATCATGAAAGCTAGAAGGAAGCCATAGTTTAAACCACCTCTAACCTGGTTCTTTATTTTGCAGAGGATGATACTAGGCTTAGAAATGTAAAGTAACTCATGCAGTGTTACACAGCTAATTTCATGGTAATACCACAATTACTTGTCAACAGTAGACTTTTTCATTATACAGTACTATACATATTTATGGGCTTCCCTGATAGTTCATTTGGTAAAGAATCCACCTGCAATGCAGGAGACCCCAGTTCTATTCTTGGGTCAAGAAGATCCACTGGAGAAGTGATTGGCTACCCACTCCAGTATTCTTGGGCTTCCCTGTGGCTCAGCTGGTAAAGAATCTACCTGCAATGCAGGAGACCTGGGTTTGATCCCTGGGTTGGGAAGATCCCCTGGAGAAGGGAACGGCTACCCACTCCAGTATTCTGGCCTGGAGAATTCCATGGACCGTACAGTCCAAGGAGTTGCAAGGAGTCGGACATGATTAAGTGACTTTCACTTCACTTCACACGTTTAACTAAGATCTTTTTTATACTTTTCACTATTTTTTCATAATTTCTTTCTAACATAAAACTTAAACCAGCTCATCAGTGAGATCTTGCTTCATTCCCGTGACCACATGCATATCTAGACCTCTTATTCTTGGCACTTTACGAGCCTAATTCTTCAGATTCCATTTAGTCCTGTGAGCCCCTGATTACCTTCCAAAAATTGCTTTTTGTTGTTGTTAGGTTAATGATGATCAGAGTCAGTTTCAATTGCCTGCAGTCCAGAATTATGGTTGATATGGAAATGGATCCTGGGAGTGGGGTTCAGGAAGCATTCAGGAAACAGGAAGAATTGGGAACTGCTTATCTAACCTAGATTAGGTAAAATGCAGAGAAGTCCTAGGTGATAACAGGAATGTGATTCCAATAGCTCATGGCACCGAGTGGCCAGGGCATGAATTAAATGCACCTGCACTCACCTGAGCAGCTGGCATCAGGTGATGGAGAGAAGGCAAGCTTAGGATTATTACTGTCATAGAAGAGCAGAATGGATCTGAGGGGTTCAAGGGCCATAAGGTGAGAAGTAGAATGCTGGGCACAAATCCAAATGGACTTCAATCAAGTTCAAGGAAAATCCAAGAACTTTCAGTAGCCATGGAAAAAGATTTTTCTGGAGCCTCAGATCAGAGCTTTTTTTTTTTTTTTTTTAATTCCCACAAGTTCTGATGCCGTGGGGTTTGAATCACAGTGTTAGTTGAATTCAGTGTGTTCCAGTCCTGGAAAGAACAGATCCCAAGGAACTAGAGCAGTTATTTGGGGACTCAGAATGCGTGGGAGACCCCGGCCCCCCTGGGCCTCCATCACCCTGGACATGGCCTCTCGCCCTTGCTCTGCTACACTGCCTGCAGGAGCTTTTGCCAGGAGGAACCACCTCTCCCACCTTGGTTAGGACTCCAGAATCTTATCTGTTCTTCACTTTGGAGTGAATTTTTGCCTCTCATTTTTTAGGTAGCAGAATTTGTAAGCTTGTGCCTCATAGTAACTTTTATTTATGTGAAATTCTGAAGACCTCCATGAGTGAGATTCAATAAATCCCTGAGTTAGAATCCTCATAATTTTTCTACTAAAATAAAACAGTTTATTGAACTAACAAATCATTAGTGCTAATAACTGCTAAAGATATACAACTAAAAGCAGTTTTTAAAGAAATAAAAATTCTTGACTGTACTTAGTACTTTTTTTCATTAATCTTCATCTTTAGTCACTCACCACCTTATTTTTCTCTTTCTCTTCTCGTTTTTAATTGTCCTTTATTTGAAAGTATTATAGCCACATTAGAGTCAAGAAAAAGAAAACCCATTATTCCGTCATTGTTACCATTTTAGTTTATTTCCTTCTTGACTTTTTCATTTGCCTTTTTTCTCCTAAACATTGTGGTAAATATAATGCTGGTGTACAGCTTCTAAACTTTAATATATCACGCACATTTTAATCACTTAAAATGTATTCCCATGGCCTTCTTTCCAGTGGTTTCATAGTATTGAAAAGAGTACAGGCATTACGTTGTGATTGTGAATTTTTTTCTTTTTTTCCACTTTACTTTTTTAATTGAAGGATATTTCCTTTACAGAATTTTGTGGTTTTCTGTCATACATCGACAGGAATCAGCCATAGGTACACCCATGTCCCATCCCTCCCGAGCCTCCCTTCCATCTCCCTCCTTCCCACCCTTCTAGATTGTCACAGAGCCCCTGTCTGAGTTCCCTGAGTCATACAGCAAATTCCCACTGGCTGTCTATTTTACATACGGTAATATAAGTTTCCATGTTACCCTCTCCATACATCTCCCCTTCTCCCTCCTCCTCTCCCTCCGTGTCCATAAGTCTGTTCTCTCTGTCAGTTTCTCCATTACCTGCCCTGCAAATAAATTCATCAGTGCCATCCTTCTAGATTCCATATATACGGATCAGTATACGATATATATATATATATATATATTTCTCTTTCTGAGTCGCTTCACTGTGTATCATAGGCTCTAGAGCAAAAAAATTCTGCTTTATTATACCCAACTACTTAGAAGTATTTATTTATCATTTGTTGAATTAAAATCCATTGCCCAGTCTAAGTGTATAATGTTTTTAAACACTGTTCCAACAAACACCTTTACAGATACAGCTTTTCACGTATTTTTTTAATGTAAGATAGATTTCCAGGGTGGGATTACTAGTCACATGGTATGACCATGTTTATGGCTCAATACATTGCCAAAGTGCTTTTCTTCTAGAAGGGCTGTATTGATTTACAGTGCCCCCTGTGATGTGTGAGATCACAGTTTCCCTACACCCTTGTCAGCACTCATGCAGCGAAAGTACAGTGATTTTAGTGTGAACATTTTCTCACATGTGTCTTCACTAATTGCATTTTCTTGTTCCTGAATTCACTGACTTTAGCTACTTGAAGGAACTCTCTATAGAGTGAATATGGTAACATATTTACTGCTTAGTATTGTTCTCGCTTTTCTCACTTTTTATGTTTTTTTTTTTTTCTATGCAGTTGTGGGATTTTTTTTTTTTTTTTTGGAACATCCTCACTCTCCTTTGAACCTGTTAGCCTTCTTCTGAGAGTACCTTGAGCTCTAAAATTTGCAGCCTGTGAGCCTTTTCTTGTCATCTTGCCTTCGCTGTCAGCATTAACTGACTCAGTTCAGTTCAGTTCAGTTGCTCAGTCATGTGTGATTCTTTGCAACCCCATGGACCGCAGCACGCCAGGCCTCCCTGTCCATCAGCCAATTCCCAGAGTTTACTCAAACTCATGTCCATTGAGTCGGTGATGCCATTCAACCATCTCATCCTCTGTGGTATTCATGACTGCTGTTAGCCAGTCCAGAAAACACCTTAAATTACCTTTTCTTACATCCCAGTATTGCTTTCCATGGTCAAAAGTAGAGTAAAATATCGTGTTTTCCCAGTGTTACTGTCCTCTCCCAGCTAGGAAATGAGCCTCTATTTGACCCATCTCCAGGCTTCCCAGATGGCACATGGTAAAGAACCTGCTTGTTTATTCAAGAGACATAAGAGACGTGGGTTTGATCTCTTATGGGGATGGGTCAGGAAGATACCCTGGAGGAAGGTATGGCAACCCACTCCAGTATTCTTGCCTGGAGAATTCCATGGACAGAGGAGCCTGGCGGACTACAGTCCATAGGGTCACACAGAGTCGGACACGCACTTAGCATGCATGTGCGGTTCATCTCTCCTGCCCAACTTCCTGTCCTTGAAGGAGGTGTCTGATGCACATCTTTACAAATCTTTGCAGATTTCTGCCTTCTGCTAAACCTGCTTCCAATGTTTTAAAGTAGCCAGGTGGTCCCCCTGCGTACCAGAACTTGAGTCTAAACAGGACATAAACTGTTCCCTTTACATCAGGGAGTGATTTCTAAAAAATAGGTGTTCTGAAGGCTCCCTTATTCATTCTCAGTATTTTGCAAATCACACCTTTTCTTGTTTTCCTAAACCACTAGTGCTTCCTGACCCCTGATTCTGTTTACTCTTTTTCCAATGTCAGCTCTGGTTTTCTCTCAAGTAGAGGAATTCAGCCTTTTAAAAATCTTTTCAGAAGTTGCTTCTTTAATCTTATTCCCTCACATTTCACTCCTCAACCTAACAGACACATTTTTTGGTTCTGAGGAAACCTGTGTGAACTGCAAGTCACTGAATATAGATCCTATATTGTTGTTCAAAATTAATTAACCAGAAGGGGTTAATTAACCACTTAATATTAACCCACATAACTATTTATTAATGATAAAAAAAAACAGAACCTGGATTCAGACTAAAATTTGGCCTTAGAACAACTCACCTATTTTTTGGCCTCTCTTGGTGGAAATGTTTTCAGCTCTAATCAGTGCCCTTATCTATGTGATGGAATGCTGACAAGATAATGATCACAAGGACAAAAGAAATTGTGGTCCCAATAACGGTACACCCTGTGAGTGTCTCCTGAGCCTCCCTCTCCTTAGTCACCCACAGAGCACACACCACCTCAGCAGGCATCATGATCACTGTTGGATACTTTTAGGGTTGTTTTTTTTTTTTTTAAGTTCTCTCTTTTATCTTGAGCCAGAATCTGCCTGCATGCAGCTTCCATTCACTGATCCTCATTTATCCCTCTGTAACAAAACCAGATGCATATCCTTTCTAGTTGCCAGGGTGGAGAGAAGTAGGTAGCAGTAGCTGGACTCCGTCTGGATTTCCCTCCATTTCTCGCCAGTGTGCAAGCATGTGGTATGTCAGACATTCTCAAGTGGGCAATTAACGAGGCAGTTTACCTGCCGTGAGTGCTTTAATGAGTAGTGTTGTTTCATCTTAATGAATGGTGATAGTCTTATGCTTCACCAGTAGATCGGTACATTCTTATTAAGGAAGTTGGGTCCTTCCCACCAACTTTGAGTGATTAGTTTTGTCTTTGCAACTGCCTTCCTATGAAAGAGATTTTCATCCTATGTTCGCTTTCCTCTCCAACTTGAGTGCGGTTAAGATTGATGAGGAGATGGGCGGTAAACCCTCTGAGCTCTTTGAAACCAGTGCCCAATACAAACCTGTTTAATTCTGTTCTTTTGTGGTCTCTGGCTTCAGCATTTGGCCTTCAGGAGCATTTTGGTCCAAGCTACCCTGTGGTCTCTGTGGTCTTCACCGGTGGCAACTGCTTCCCAGGGATATTACCTATGTTTGAATCTCGCATGGCTCATAACTTTCATCTAGATCCAATTTCTTTGGTCTGTTCCATATGAAGAAATAGGAGAAAATGTGATAATAGCAGCTAGTATTAGTGTGCTCTGTGAGCCAAGAGCTGTTCTAAATCCCTACCTTGGATTATTGCATTTAATAGCCAGTCATGTGTCCTGGAAAAACAGCGTAGGTTCTGTGCTAAGTACTTCACATTCATTACTTCATTTCATCCTTCATTTCCATTTCTTACCCTATGGTATTCTAACTTCCTCAATGACATGACTGATTAGATGCAATAATCCATGTAAAGTTCTTAAAACAGTGTGCCTCGTATAGCTAACATTGTAGACATGTGCCGTCATGCAGCACATGGATTCTCTAGTTGGGGCACATAGGCCCAGTAGTCGTGGCGCAAGGGCTTAATGGCTTGGCAGCATGTGGGATCTTGGTTGCCCCAGATATCAAGCCTGCATCTCCTGCATTATAAAGTGGGTTCTTAGCCACTGGACCTCCAGGGAAGTCCTAGCTGTGCCGCTTAATAGACTGAGTGCCCAGGCAAGTTCCTCAAGTCCTGAGAGTTTTGATTTCACATCTACACATAAGATATGTGACCCTGATGATCTCTAAGATCCCTTGCCCTCTGTAATCCTCCCCCGACATATTTCTTTGTCAAAATGTGAATGTCACCATGTTAATGGCTATATTTCTACCATCTTAGCCCATGAAAGTGAAAGTCACTCAGTCATGTCCGACTCTTTGCAACTCCATGAACTGTGGCCTTCCAGGCTCCTCTGTCCTTGGAATTGTCCAGGCAAGAATACTGGAGTGGGTAGCTATTCCCTTTTCCAGGGGATCTTCCCAAACCAGGAATCAAACCCAGGTCTCCCACATTGCAGACAGATTCTTTACCTTCTGAGCCACCAAGGAAGCCCAAGAAAATGAGTGGGTAGCCTGTCCCTTCTCCAGGGGATCTTCCCGACCCAGGGATTGAACCAGGGTCTCCTGCATTGCACGCAGATTCTTTACCAGCTGAGCTACCAGGGAGGCACTATAATGGGAGATGCTTCTGGAAATTCTTAGGCAGGAAGGTGAGAAGAGCACCCTCCAAGATGTCCTCTGTCTGCCCACCCCAGCCCTCTGACCATAAGTGAAGCCATCAGTAACCACTTGGTTTAGGAGTTGTCAGGGAAAGTGCAGTGCAAAACACATTATTGGTAGTATTGTGTTTTTGAAATCAGTTTCTTACAGCTCGTCTGCATGGAGGTGGTATGTTGTCATAAGAAAAGTGCTGGCCCAGGAATCAGGAGCCTTTGAATTTAATTCCAGGTCCAGTTCTCCCATCTGATCCTTGGGCAAATGGCATTTACATTTTCTGGGCCTTAGTTATTTCAACCGTCACAAAGGGATTGTTAAAAATTTCTTCTGATTCTAAAACTCTGCCACAAAGTTCTTTATATGAGAACAATACTCTGATGAAATCCTATGGGCAGAAAAGCATTTGTCTCTCCTTTCTCTTTTTTTTTGCCAAGCGTAATGAGAGTTGGTGTGGAAAAAAAAAAAAATGTGCTGTGAAAAGGTTCATTCAGGCTTTTCTTAATAGATCGAATGGTTGGTATTTCTGCTGGCTTCTGAAATACATTACAAATCACAATCTGGAGAAAGTTCCGAACCAGCTCCAAGCCTTCCTGCTGAATTTGGATACATCTTTAGGTCTTACTCTGCAGCTCATCCTTAACAACTGACAAAATATTTACTTTGCTCAGTACAGAAAAGGGTAACATTTTCCAAAATATTAAACTAGGTTGGATTCAGAACACAGACAATGAGGCAAAAAGTTGGACCTCTGTTTGAAGCCATGTCGTTGAATCATTTTCCAGAGTGCCATGAGAAACGGAGCCGGAGTGCATGTTTGTGCTCCATGGTGATTCTGAAAAGGGCAGGAGCCAGCCAGGCTCTGTCTAGCATATTCACTGGTATGAAGACCGGAGGTTCTCAAAGTGTGGTCCCCGGACCGGCAGCATTGCCATCCCCTTGCAGCTGGTCGTGATGCAAACTCTCACGACCCATCCCAGAGCTACTGAACCAGGAAATCCTCAGAGGTGGCCTAGCAGTCTGTGTTGTAATGAGTCCTCCCAGTAAACAAGTCCAGGGAAATCTCATGCTGGGAAGAGTTTGAGAACCACTGGTGAGGTCCATGAGGGCTACAGGGCTTGTTAGGTTTGAATTAAGGGTATGAAGCAATAACAAGACTGGTAACTTCTAATTAATCATTCTTTTTCTAATATAAATATGTAAATTGAAAACCTTGGCATATCGCTTTTTGAAATGCGCTCTACTCTTTTCTCCCACCCCTCTTCTCTCCCAATCTTCCTCTACCCTCTTCCCAACCTCCACTCACAGGTTCCTAACAATAGTGTCTTAAGTTATGCTTGGCTATTACTTAGGATGGTAAAAATGCACTGCAGTTTGTTTTAATGTACTTGCATGTAGCTCGTGATTCTGATAAAGAACTAACTGCACTTAAAAAAAAAACAAAAAAACCCTCTCATTTAAGGTCTCTCCTAGCATAAAACTGTGGACAAAAATTGAATGACTACAATTTATAGTTTTCTGTTAAATCTTATGGTTAACAAAATTACCAGTTTTTTATAAAAAAGTTGTAATTTTAATGAAAGTACTAGAAATTGCTCTAGTTGCCAACTTCCATGAAGAAGTGGACTACTGTTTTAAGGATCATATTATTTCTATAAAATTGCAAATACTTTCTGGAAGAAATTAAGATAATCCTCACAAATGCCTCCTCCTGCCTCTGCCCCCACACTCATTCGTGTTACCTGCCTGGCCCCTGCAGGCATCTGAGCTGTGACCTTTGTCCTGCAGTCTCCTGCTTGGCGACGTCATGCAATCCCAGGGCCCTGCATCTGTTGATTTGGAAAGCTCACAGATCTATAACTGGAGTGTGATTTTGTTCCCAAATTTCAGCCAATACCTCCAACTGCTTCCATATCCTTCCAGCACCTTAAAGACTTAACAGACCACACAGCCAAACTGGAACACATCATCTTTTACCTGAATTTGACTGTTTCTGATGTCCCTGTTTGTTTTAATCCGCCTCCCCCCGCCCTGCCCTCTGCAGCCCTTCACAAGCTGGGGACAGGAAACTTGTGACACCGGAGAAAGTTCGAGGGTTTGGGGACTGTGTAGATCTGAGGTCAAATCCAGGGTCTACCACTTTTTGGCTCCATGCCTTTGGGCAACTCCTCAAATCTTCAGCCTCTTCATGTGTAAACCGGAGAATTCTTTTGATGAATCAAGAAGGAAAAGTATATGAAACATGGTTGTGTAACATATTATCCAAAGCAGAACATATTGAGAATCAAAGAGGCCATTGTTAATAATTATTCCATGAGAGAGAAAGAAAGAGGGAGGAAGGGTAGAAAGGGAAGAAAGAAAGAGGGAGGGAGGAAGGGAAGGAAAGAATGAAGAGAGAAAGAAAGAAAGGCATAAACTCAGACTGTGCCAAGAAAAACAGGACATGTGTTCATCCTGTTTCATGTGTTGTTATTATGTGTTAGAGTAACGTGCGCTGTGTCCCCTGTAAATACTAGCTCCCTTGCCCTTCCCGTCATCCCGTCGTTTTCCTTCAGTGTTTTCTGGGTCTGCCTCCTCTTGTATCCTCAGCTGTCCTCAGTCCCTGTCTCTGAGGGTAGTAATGCTGTCTTGACTGGCGTTTCTCCCCTCTGCTGTGTTCTCTGTATTGCTGCCAGCTGAATCTTCTCGAACTGCCTCCCTTAAACCATTCTCCGCCTCAAGACCCTGTAACAACTTCCCCACAGCCCACCTAACGGAGGTAAAACTGCCCAGCATGGCATTGAAGAGCCTTCCTGTTTGGGGTCCAGGCTGTCTGTTCGGACTTAATCCCAAGCCCCGTCCTTTATTTATGGTGGCTCAGAGGTTAAAGTGTCTGCTTCCAATGTGGGAGACCTGGGTTCGATCCCTGGGTCGGGAACATCCTCTGGAGAAGGAAATGGTAATCCACTCCAGTATTCTTGCCTGGAGAATCCCATGGACAGAGAAGCCTGGTAGGCTATAGTCTATGGGGTCGCAAAGAGTCGGACATGACTGAGCCACTTCACTTTACTTCACTTCACTTGGCAAACCTGACCATCTTCCCAACTGCCCAGCCTTCCCTCATGCCTCTGCTTCCAGGCTTCTCCTATTCTAGAGCCTCAGATGCTCTCTGTCTGTATTGAAGGTTTATGCCTTAGGCATCCCACAGTAGGGGGCAGAGAGAGGAGGCCGCAGCTATATCTGGTTCAGACCTCTTTCCCTTCGATGATCTGCACAGAAGAGGAACTCAGTAAATGCTGCTTGAATGAATAACTGACTGAATGAGAGTCACTTTTGCCCTGCCAATAACTAAATAACGCCACTGCCTCCTCAGGGAGTCAAAAGTTCCTTAAACTATATGGCAGAGATTCCCATTGACTTTGCTATTTTTTTAAGAACTGGGAGATTAAAACCATTAAATTTGTAACAGTAATGACTCTAAAACTGCACATAACTTTCCCCTGACTCGTCATATTGATTCGTTTAGTCTGATTTGCCCAGAAGGAGATTTCTTGATTTTTTTTTAAAACTTTTGGCCAAAGAAGGAAATTTTACACATGCATATTGTGAAAGTCAGGTATCTGCTTACAACTTGGACATTGTAAAATACTTAAAATCAATCTTTTTGACTGCCTCTCTCCAGACTCCAAAATATGTGGGACAGCTTTGTCTTGCTTTTTCCTTGTTCTCTCCCAATATGGGAAGCAAATGTTTATCTATTCTAAGGTAAGGTGGCTTTACTATCTCTTTTGGCATATTTGTTTGTATAACTGTTTTATAGTCAATAAAAGCATGCACCTGTAGTTTAAAGAAAGGAAATAATAGGTTTTATCCACCCAAAATTTTTTTTTTAATTTTTGTTCGAATTCTCTTTAAGAGAAAGTAGCTTGTCCGAAAATAGACCCTTTGGAATGGTGGTAGCAGGAGCTCAGTCATAAGTTTCTGACTTCTATTCTGATATTTATCCACTTGTTTGACTTACAGAAGTGTTCTGGTATAGTGAAAAAAGTCACACCTGTACAAGCTTACCTTAAAATGACAGTTCTCGATTCTATTCTCCATTAACTTTTTAATTCGAGATCATTTTCTTTGCATTAAATAATTGCTCATGTAATTCTGCCAACTGCTGTGAATATTTCTACCCAAGACTTTTATCTCAGTGTGAGTTTTCAGAAATGAAAATACAGGCAGTTAACTTTCATTGAATTTGAAATGCTTAGGTCTCAGAATTTGCATAATTTTATGAAAATTATGTAGAAACTACTTAACTTAGGTAACCATTAAAAAATTAATGGAATTAGAGAGGGGTGGTTAATTCACATTCCCTCTGCGGAGACTCTGGGATGTCAGGACAGGCCACCAAGCATCCTGTTTCCAAAGATAACCTAGTGCCCCACGGAAAAATAATTAACTGTCTGAATTTCTGCCATTGAAGTAAGACTCTTGAAGAAAGATAATCTAGACTTACTTCCCAGAGGTATGAGGGTTGTCCCAGAAAGCAGGAATCTTACCTGGAGTCAGTCAATCAGCCTGTCAGTAAATGTGTATTAGTCAGTCGGCCTGTCAGTAAATATATATTCAGTACTTGCCGTATGCTAGGCGGTGAGCTAGGTGTTGGCATACAGAGGGAAGCCAGCCGCCACCCTGTCGCATGGAGCATGCTGACTAGTGGAAAGGACTGTCGCAGCAGTATCTGTGCTCTGCCCCAGGCCCTTCCTTAACCTCCATCCTATTCCATCCTGGCAGCAGGAGGAGAACTTTATTTTTTTTTTATTTAAATTTATTTATTTTAATCGGAGGCTAATTACTTTACAATATTATATTGGTTTTGCCATACATCAACATGAATCCGCCATTCAACACTGAGAGATACCTGATAAGGGTCCTCCAATCTGGGATCTGGAGACTTCTAAACTTTTTGACCCCAGAGATTATGGGACTAAAAAAAAAAAAAAAAAAACAGAGGGAGGTCGGGGGGGGGGATCATGTTTGGGAACACATGTAAGAATTAAAGATTTTAAAATTTAAAAAAAAACAAACAAACAAACAAAAAGCAAAACAAAAAATAGGCCAACTTTAAGGCCTAAAATACCTGAAAAATGATGCAGAGATCAAATCCTTTAAGTATAGGTCAAGAGCTGTGATCTATTTGAGTTAAAATCTTTTTCATTGTGGACCACCCTCTTGGGTTTCTAAGGGTTCTTTTAACAGCCCTTCAGACGCATAGCCAACCACTCAGCTGCTCGAAGGGATTGGATAGTGGGGGAGTGGTGGAGGAGGGCATGGCTGGTTACTGTAGATATACACATGCATGGACCCCAGGGCATCCAGGAAGAGCTGGGGTCCCAGAAAAACAGAAGTGCATGGGTCTTGAGTCCGTGGTCTACGTTAATGGGACTCTGTCTTTCTCCCAGGACCTACTACCTCCTCTTTCTTACTGTTAGATAACTATTTTCTAACTTCCTTAAGCTTCTTTGGTCCTATTTTTTTCTCTTTATGATTTTGCTAACACTTTTAAGCAGTAAAAACCTTTCTTGTCTTCAAGTAGCATCTTATATTTAAAGCTGATGAGAGTGGAAATACTCCAAATAAAGTGGGTGTGGGCTTGGCCCCTCCCACTCAGACCTCCCCCCATCCTTAGGTCCCATCGTTTACTTATCCACATCACCTAATATAACCACTGTAGGTCCCCAAGAAAGAATCTAATAGGCTGTATCAAGACTTTTTGCACTAGGCCTATTTACAGAGCAGACTGTTCTGGAGTGAAGTGGTCATCCTTGCACCAGTCATTTGAGGCCAAGGTAGGGATGGGGTTAAGTGGTGCAAAATGTGGCTACGAGGGTCTGTCCCTCCAACCAAGGATGGATAAGATGGTGGCCTTGGGCAGGGACTGTGTGTGTGGCGAGCACCATGACTGCCCTCTAGTGCACGGTGTGAGGGGAGCCTTGCTGGCACCCAAAGCAGCAGATTATGTGGGAAGGTGGAAACATTGAACAGTCATTGGCCAACATGAAGCGAGAAGAGCTAAGGAGCAGTAAAGAGTCTGGGCAGCCATCCCGGGGATCTGAACCTCCTTTCCTTACACAGATGAGAGACTCAGAGGGCTCTGGGAAAACAAAGGTAACTTCTCATTTGCCTCTTTGTGTAGGTGTGAAGCCAGCTTTTTAAAATGTGTTCATGTCAAGTATAAAAACACGAACTCATTCTCAACTTAAGAGTTCAATTCTTATTCCTGGGAAAAAGTCAAAAGTTGCTTTTGTGGCCCCATGAGCTGCTACTTTAAAGGATACCAGGCTGAGATATTTCTGACTGTTGGATCACACCAGCACCAGGTTAGAACCAGGTGGGAGGAACTGTGATCTCAGCCAGAGGAAGCTGGACATGGCCCTCCATGAGCCCAGCACCTCCAGCGGAGCGAAGGCCCGACTCCAGGGGTGCCCTTGGACTTGGCAAGAAGGCACTGTGAAGAAAGCAGCTCTATTTCCTGCAATTCGAACAAAGTGCTTAAAAACTATTGGTACTTAACTACTCGCGTTCAAAGACCTTTGCCTCCAGAACAGAGCATATCTGAAGAGACTCCAGTTCTAACTCTGGCACTGGCTTATGGTGTAACTGAGTTCCACTTGCCTAGCCTCTTGTTTTCTCTTTCTGTGAGAGAGACATCCCACAAGTAATGTTTCCCAGGTTGGGAATCCCACCAAAGCGTTCCCACAACCTGCTGTCAGTTCTCTTCCACCATCTCTGCAGTTCTACCCCAAATACATAGGAGGTGCTTGTTGGCAGTTGGAAAAAAGATGTTGTGTGATGTAATGTACCTTTCACATTTGCAAGTTAGCACCTTAAAATCCACCAGAACACATAGATGACCACCCGTGCCACCACCCCTGCCTCACAGAGAGACTGCTGTGGTGTCACTGATTGGGTCACTCAGGTGGCCTGGGCCCCCATGGCCTTGCCAGCTTGTCATTCTCATTTCGTCAGATAGCACCATCTCTGCAACCCACCCTCCACAGATAATGATCGAGCCAATGCCGCTGGTTAATTTTTTCTTAATCTTTTTATAACAGTTTCATTATTTGGATGCTTCTGGGATTGGCATTCCCAGAAAAAAACGACTTTTGACTGCAGTCACGGGAGAACTTTGCTGGTTTGTTGTGGTACTAATTCATATGCAGCCTGCCCTCATTTGCAGGGCCTCATTCAGAGGTAGAAAATGATGTTGCATCAGATTCTCCTTAACATTTCATGAACTTAGTGTCTATTTTATGTAAAGGTAATTAAAAATGTGGTTCCAAATTCACAGAACTTCTCTTAACTTACTGTTCGTTAGAGTTCCCATCCCAATACCCTTCCTTCCTTTCCCCCTCAGGAAGATTAGCTCCCTGAAGTCTAAAATGTCAACCTGATTGTGTCACTTCCAGGTTTAAAATCCAGTAAAGGATCCCTAATGTCCACAGGCTTTCTGGTGGCTCAGTCGCTAAAGAGTCTGCCTACAATGCCAGAGACCCAGGTTCAGTCCCTGGGTGGGAAGGATTCCCTGGAGAAGGAAATGGCAATCCATAAAGCACTCTTGCCTGGAGAATTCCATGGACAGAGGAGCCTAGTGGACTGCAGTCCATGAGGTTAAAAAGAGTTGGACACGACTGTAGTGACTTAGCACAGCACAGCAGTCCACCCCCTGGTAATCATAAGTCTGTTTTCTACAAATGTCGCTCTATTCTTGATTTGTAGGTAAGTTCATTTGTACCCATTTCTAGATTCCATATGGTATTTGTCTTTCTCTGTCTGCCTGACTCCATTCAGTATAACACCCTGGGGTTTGGACCATAGCAATGACTCTGCAGGACACTGCAGCCATTTCTCAAATCTTATACTTTAAACCTAAATTGTAACATGTACAGTTTCGTAAATTTCAAATCCAAGGCCTTGGATCACATGACCGTGGTTGATTGATTTTGCTCAAATGGGAGCCCAGGAAATTGAGGAGATAATACAGAGGTTGAGGGGAGTGAACCCTGTTTAAGTGCTCGGGGAATCTTGCCAGACCAGTTGTGAATAACTGCTGTTCTTTATCATATTCTTGGTTTATTAAGTCAGTGAATCATTGGAACAGGCTTTTTCTAATGATCTGCATTTTGAGTTGGATGCTCTTGGAGGTCAGCTCTGGTGCCTGCCTGGCATCTGTCCATGGTGCTCAAGCAACAGGGATGATGTTCTGACAACACCAAAGCCCTCCTAAAGCACACCTCTGCCCAGTTCTGTGGGACTGGTGTGGCCAGGGGCTTAGTGGAAGTGGGTAACAGGGAGGAGAGGAAAAGCTGGGCTGTGACAGTGACAGTTTTTCCTACCTTAAATAAAACGCTAGGCAATATGCCTTTTTAAAGGAAAAAGATTTCTTTTTATGATCTCTTCACACATTCCACTTACTCATAAAAAGAAGAAAGAGTAGTTATGTTCTGGAAAACTGCATGCACTCTATTTCTATTGTTTTGTCACCTACTGTCTTCTCACAAAGGTGGATTAGAGTGATTAGTGATAATCAGATGGTATTCTTAAGAGAGTTTCCCCCTCAAAAAGAGAAAATCCTTGAGATTTTCCTACCTGCTTTAGAGCCTCTGAGACCTTTCAGGAACTTTGTCTCAAAAGAGAAGAAAATATTGATTGAGCGCGCTGACCTAGAGGTTTTGTCTTTATGTGGGGAGGGGGTGATGGATCATCGAAAAAGCAAGAGAGTTCCAAAAAAACATCTGTTTCTGCTTTATTGACTACGCCCAAGCCTTTGACTGTGTGGATCACAACAAACTGTGGAAAATTTTTCAAGAGATGGGAATATCAGACCACCTGACCTGCCTCTTGAGAAATCTGTATGCAGGTCAGCAAAAGTTAGAACTGGACATGGAACAACAGACTGGTTCCAAATCTGGAAAGCAGTACATCAAGGCTGTATATTATCACCCTGCTTATTTAACTTACATGCAGAGTACATCATGCGAAATGCTGGGCTGGATGAAGCACAAGCTGGAATCAGGATTGCTGGGAGAAATATCAATAACCTCAGATATGCAGATGACACCACCCTTATGGCAGAAAGCAAAGCTAAAGAGCCTCTTGATGAAAGTGAGAGAAGAGAGTGAAAAAGTTCAACATTCAGAAAACAAAGATCATGGCATCTGGTCCCATCACTTCTTGGCAAATAGATGGGAAAACAGTAGAAACAGTGAGAGAATTTATTTTGGGGGGCTTGAAAATCACTGTAAATGATGACTGCAGCCATGAAATGAAAAGACGCTTGCTCCTTGGAAGAAAAGCTTTGACCAACCTAGACAGCATATTCAAAAGCAGAGACATTACTTTGCCAACAAAGGTCCATCTAGTCAGAGCTGTGGTTTTTCCAGTAGTCATGTATGGATATGAGATTTGGACTATAAAGAAAGCTGAGTGCTGAAGAATTGATACTTTTGAACTATGGTGTTGGAGAAGACTCTTGAGAGTCCCTTGGACTGCAAGGAGATCCAACCAGTCAATCCTAAAGGAAATCAGTCCTGAATATTCATTGGAAGGACTGATGCTGAAGCTGAAACTCCAATACTTTGGCCACCTGATACGAAGAACCTACTCATTTGAAAAGGCCCTGATGCTGGGAAGGATTGAAGGTAGGAGGAGGAGGGGACGACAGAGGATGAGATGGTTGGATGGCATCACTGACTCGATGGACATGAGTTTGAGCAAGCTCCAGGAGTTGGTGATGGACAGGGAGGCCTGGTGTGCTGCAGTCCGTGGGGTCGCAAAGAGTTAGACATAACTGAGTGACTGAACTGAACTGAACTGGAGGGCTGATAGTTGTTCAGTCATGCCTGACTCTTTGTGATCCCATAGACCACAGTCCACCAGGCTCCTCCGTCCATGGGGTTTTCATGCAAGGATACTGGAGTGGTTTACCATTTCCTTCTCCACTGTATGGTGGGGGAGGGGAATGTTCATTGCTAGCGAAATATAGCAGGAAGGGAAAAAAAGAATTAATCCAACTAATGTCACCTCTCCGGATCCTCCTTTCTCTTCAGGTGGGTTTTCACATGTTCTTTTTTGATTGGGGTGAGTGAGGATTCCTCAGATAAATCCCAATTAAGATCCTTTAATCAAGGAAGAATAGACCAAACTAGACTCAAGAACCTAAACCAACACCAGTGATAACAGGGTGGAACAGAAAAACTTGAACCATGAATTTTGAAAGTGGCCTTTCACTCCTGGTGGTGAGTATTCTGTGATACATACAGCAAAAGCTTTTAATACTTGAGGAATAAAAATGAAATTAATTACAATCAGATTGGCTGAGAACATGGCAAAAGGATTATTCCATGCTGAGCTCAAAAGCACTACCCTTATACCCCAAGGAAACCAGAACTGAAAAAGGCACATGTACCCCAATGATCATGGCAGCACTATTTACAATAGCTAGGACATGGAAGCAACCTAGATGTCCATCGGCAGATTTATGGATAAAGAAGATGTGGTATATATACGCAATGGAATATTACTCAGCTATAAAAAGGAATGTATTTGCATCAGTTCTAATGAGGTGGATGAACCTAGAGCCTGTTATACGGTGAAGTAAGTCAGAAGGAGAAAGACTCCTGTAATATATTAATGCATAATATGTGGAATCTAGAAAGATGATACTGATGATTCTATTGCAGGGCAGCAAAGAAGACACAGACTTTTGAACACAGTGGGGAAAGGAAAGGGTGGGATGATTTGAGAGAGTAGCATTGAAACATATACATTAACGTATGTGTATGTATGGATAGCCAGTGGGAATTTGCTGTATGATGCAAGGAACCCAAAGCTGGTGCTCTATGACCACCTCGTGGGGTGGGATGGGAAGGGAGATGGGAAGGAGGTTCAAGAGAGAGGGGACTTATGTAAACTTCTGGCTGATTCATGTTGATGTGTGGCAGAAACTGTCACAATATTGTAAAGCAGTTATCCTCAATTAAAAATAAAAATTTTAAAAACTGCACTGCCGTTCCTGGGGAAATAAGTTAATGATTACTCCATTGCCCTGTGTGCATGCATTTATCCATTCAGTCATCAGACATTAATCGAGGACCCACTAAATGTTAGGTAGGTGGTATATGATGCTGACTTTAGAGGAGCTGAAATTCAGGTAGCAGAAGTGGGTTAAGGAATGGTCACAGACAAGGTAAGGGAATAGAACATGTAGAAGGTGGAACCCCAGAAGACAGGCTTTGTCTTCAGATGAAATTCCGTGAGGACTTTTATTCCGTGCAAGAGTTTTTTAAAACAGAATTTCGTATTTTCTTTTCATCATTGCATGTCTGCCTCCGGGCACACGTTATGCGTTACTATGTTGTTGGAAAGAGAAAAATACTCATGATTTACTTGGATACTTTTGCATAGGGTTTTGCATTTGGCTTTATTTTATAAAATAATGGCAAGGAAAATAGGCAGGAAATAGACATATCCGTAGGACAATTCTGATTGGAAGCTAAACCTTCCAGTCAGTGTATGAGAAACAAAGTGTCTCCCGTAAGCTCCCAGAATGATGACCAGGAGCTTTTTTTTTTTTTTTTTTTTCTGCTAAATGCCTCCCCAGACTCTCCATCTTCCTTCCTTCCTCCCCTGATACATTTTCCTTTTCTTGAACCAGTAAGTACCCCCCAAACTGTCCAGTTTACCAGCCAGGATATTTTGGTGTGTTTGATCCTGGCAAGCCTCTATGGGCCTTGCAGGCTGTACCAGCTCCCTCCCTACGGCTGGTGTCCCTCCCGGTGACCTTCGTGGCCATCTGGGCCGGGCCCGCGTCTGCCCGTTCAGCCCAGCAGGGCAGGACCTTGGCCGTGAGTTTGCAGATGCTCCGCTAGGACTCCGCTTCCATGACTCACGCCATCTGTTGGTAATTTGTCGTTTATTCTGGAGTCAGGGGTTTTCAAAGACTTGCATCCCTGGTGTCCCTCCACGGGGTGCCCTCGCTGTCTGACTGTAGTTTTCTGACACCAGCTTCCCATCCGGTCTCGGGCCAGACCCCAGCACTGAGTCAAGCTGCCATGAGCGTAATGATCGTGTTCTTTGCACTTTCGAGAGCCTCACACCAAGTTCCTCACCCCCTCTTGGGTGAGTTACGCTTTTTGTGGGACTTGTTTGAAGTTCGTCCAAGCTGGCAGCCATGGGGTTCCATTTCTACAAGCTCCAGCAGCAGAAGGCTTCAGCCCTTTGTGTCATCAGGCCATCTGCTTAGCTTTCTCCCTCTTCAAACTGTAAATAAAATGAGCTACCTACACCAAAAAAAGCACCCCCTCATTATAACCCATTTGCATCAAGTCAACCTGGATGGCGCTGCTTTGTCCGTACTAAACTATATTGCTTTCTCACACCTGTTTAAGAAATGTTATTTGCACCAAAAGCGTAGACAATAATAGTGAATATATATTGATGTTTTTCTACATACCAGGCACCATGCTACATCTTTCATGTTCATATGATTCCATTTTATCCTCAGGAAAAAAAAAAAAAAAAAACATGAAAGAGGTACTATTCCTATTTCTGCTTCTCCCTGTAAGGAAATTGAGACTCAGACAGGCAATGTAATTTGTCTGCTCATTAGTGACCATGCTGAAATCTAAACCCCACCCACTAGCTCCTGAGTGCAAGAGTTTAACTTTTTGTGTGTACCCCCCATTCTTGATGTTAAGTATCTAATGCTTTGAATTTCAGTGCCTTTGACTAGTTAATCCCCCCCTCTGTTTTTATTTTATGTTATTTATTTTTGGCTGTGCTGGGTCTTCATTGCCGTGCATGACCTTCTCGTTGCAGTGGCTTCTTTTGTTGTGGAGTACAGGCTCTAGAGCACACAGGCTTTAGTACTTGGGGCACATGGGCTTAGTGGTTGCAGTTCCCAGGCTCTAGAGCACAGGCTGAGTAGTTATAGTGCATGGGCTTAGTTGCTGCAGGACACGTGGAACCGTCCCAGACCAGGGATCAAACTCATGTCCCCTGCATTGGCAGGTGGACTTTTTACTACTGAACCACCAGGGAGGTCCTGCCTTACTCCTTAAAGACAGCATTACATTTATTAGCAATTTCATTAATCTACTCAAATGTTTTATTGAGCATCTACTGTGTGCCATGCACCATCCTGGGTCCTGAGGAGCCAACTATGGAGAAGTCATCTCATGGAGCTTATGGTATAGTTGGGGCTGCATAATTTATTTAACAAACCTTTGTAAGAACTGGTGTATAGGCACTGTGCTAGAGACTGGGCCTATAAAATAAAAAATGATATGATCCCTCAACGTATTTCACTCAGAGTTATTTCCCATATAGCAGAACTCTCAGGGAGTTACAATTCCAGGATTAGGAATCAGAAGAGCTAGGTGCCGGCACCCAGTCAATATACGTTCTGGCAAAATCTTTGAACTTCTCCCTGTCTTGATTCCTTCATCTATAAAGAGAGACAAGGTAAGGTTACCTTCAACTCTGGGAAAAGAATCCTCTGACTGAACTTAGCTTTGCAGAAAAGCTAGGGTTTAGAATGGTGGGGAAAGAGAAAAGGGGTAAGTCTAGATTCATGAGAAAGGCAGAAAAAAAGTCAAGAAGTGAATTAATCAGAAAACTTTTCACTTCAAGTAACAGAAAACCTGACCAATGACTTGAAAAATTAGGAATTTATTTTTTCACATAAAGAGGTCAAAGAAGAAGTGTTTCTGATGTTATTTCAGTTGCTCAATAATGTCAACAAGGACGTCGTTTCCTTCTAAGTTTCTGAACTGCCGCCCTTACTATGTTGGCCTTTAAAGTTAGTGCCTTGTGGTTACAGGATAGTTGCTCTTGTTTCCAGAATTATTTTCTTATAATTGTGCCTCGAGCGGAAAGGAAACCATAGGAGAACGTGCCTTTCTCCCTAGTGTGGCACTTGTTTGTGTGCTTATATCTCTGTGGATTTATACCAACAGCCGTCATTGGTCCAGAGACCACACTCTGAGTGTCTGCTTGAAAGAACTTCCATGAGGATCTAGTTATTCTTCAGGCGGAAATGTTTTATGTTCCTGTTTGCTCTTCATGGCAACATTCCTCAGATCTCTAGATTTTCCTGTACGTACATGGATTGACCTGATGTTGACAAGGCCACCCAGAGAACTTCTGTTCATCCTCACAGGCCATGAGAAAAATGATCTGAAAAAAAGCAAAAACAAGAACCCCACAAACTCTACAGTTGCCTGTGCTGGGCACAAGGTAAAGTCATGTTTAGCAGGTTCAAGAGAGCTGCTAAAAGAGACAGGCCCTGTGCATACTCAGAAACCGTTTTAGGGCCTTTATTTTTCCTTCATGCTTAGTTGCTCAGTCATGTGCACCTCTTGCAACCTCACGGACTGTCGCCCACCAGGCTCCTCTGTCCGTGAGATTCTCCAGGCAAGGATACTGGAGTGGATTGTCATTCCCTTCTCCAGGGGGTCCTTCTGATCCAGGGATCAAACCTGGGTCTGTCTCCTGCATTGCAGGCAGATTCTTTACCATCTTAACTCTGAATTAATGCAAATCCCCCATGAAGCCCAGTTCTCACGAGTGAGACTGAGCCAAATGAGGGCTATGTGGCCCCTTTTACCTCGCAGCCTGTACCCCTGACTCAAGTCAAACTGGCTTCAAGTTCAAACTCAAATTTGGCTGTCACTGTCTTCCCAATTCTGGGATGGGGGTGTTAAAAGACAAACAGAAAGAAAGGAGCCAGGTAAAAAGAGCTTATTCCCTGCAGCCGTACGGTTACACCTCCTATCAAGATTTCTACTTCTATTTTGTTTCTTTGTATTTTTGTGTAACAAATATTTCCAGTGTGCTTACTGTGTTTCAGGCCCTGTTCTAAGGAATTTACAAACAAATTCCTCACGACAATCTTAGGAGGTAGGTTCTGCTATCCTTCCTGTTTCAGAAATGAGAAAACTAAAGCACAGATCATTTAAGCAATATCTCAAAGTCACACAGCCAGGTTTCTATTCACATCAGTGAATCTCCTCATCTAGGGTCAAAGGGAAAGTGTCGTTAGTCACTCACTAGTCATGTTCGACTCTTTGTGACCGCATGGACTGTAGCCCTCCAGGTTCCTCTATCCATGGTGTTTCCCAGGCAAGAGTACCAGAGTGGGTTGTCATTTCCTTCTCCAGGGCATCTGCCTGACCCAGGGCTCGAACCTGAGTTTCCTGCGTTGGCAGACAGATTCTTTATCACTGAGGCACCAGGGAAGCCCAAGAAGGAAAGTAGACGGAAGAGTTTAGAACAAGTGGGTGTAATAGCAGTGTGAGAAGAGGTGAGCCTCAGTCCAGGAGAAACAAGCCTTTTTGGCATGAGAAAGCAGCCATGTCTCAGAAATAACAAAAAGGGATTCTAGTCACTGTAAGGGAAAACAAACTTTTGTCTGAGTGGCAGGTTTGGGATGTTATATGAGAAAGTAGCACCAAAATCACGTGTATATCGTAACCAAACTCACATCAAAGAAATGGTGACACCCCTGTGGCAATAGCAATAATAAGAAAATGGCTATGCTGTTTTGGTTTTTCTTTTTGTTTTTAAATTAATTTTGGGGGGAGTATAGTTCCTTTGCAGTGCTGTGCTAGTCTCAACCCTACAACAAAATGAATCAGCTATACATATACATATATCCCTCCCTTCTGGATTTCCTTCCCATTTATGTCACCGCAGTGCATTAAGTAGAGTTTTTCATGCTATACGTTATATTTTCATTATTATCTAATTTATACATAGTATCAGTAGTGTATATGTGTCACTGATATTCCAATACCAATAACCCAATTCCTCCCACCCCTCTTTCCCCTTTATTATCCATATATTTGTTCTCTGTGTCTCTTGTTTCTCTGTTTCTGATTTGCAAATAAGATCATATATTTTCTAGATTCTACATATGTGTTAGCTATTTTGAATCTCCACTATATGGCAAGTTATGTATGTAACTTTGTTTAATTTTGCAATCCTATCAGAAAAACTGTATTATGCCCATTTCTCAGATGCAAAAGTTGATAAAGGGAAAAACAGATACAATCATGTGCTCTTAATCTCACAGCTCCTGACTGGTAGAGTCAGAATTTCTATCTGGTTTTATATTGAGTCCAAATCACAGGTCACTATTACTCAGCCACACCACCAGATTCAGTGACCGCCCCACCCCATGCCATGGGCAGATGGAACAGAGGACTCCTAGCACTGTGTGCCCAGCCATCACGTGTCCAAGTCTCAGAAGATAAATCTAAACCAGTTGCTTGCTTGTTTGCTTTCAGTTGGAAAAATCCATGAAAGATAAGCATAGCCCCCCATTAACTGGAGACAGAACACTTCTATTTCCTAGAAGTGGAACATCTTAGCCTCTGGCAAGAAGACTATCCCACATGATGACTGAGAATTTGTGCCCCCAACAACCTCATGGACACTCCGAGGGGATCTGTCTCTTATCCCTACACTGAGTTGTGTGTGGTCTGTGGAAGGTGAAGTGTTACTGAGCCTGACTCCAATCTGATGCCCTGGATGGGTGACCCACTGGAGGTCTGGGGTTCTGCCAAGGTTATTTCCATCCTAGATCTACATAGAGTTTTTTGGCAAATAGAGTTGGTCCCTGAGACCAGACTAGTGGGTGTTTTCATTACCCCATGGGGCTTGTATAAATTTATTCCCTTCCGTTTACAGAAATCTTCGTTCCAGCTTCTTTTCAGTCTTTGTGATAAACAATCAGTTGATTGTGTGGGAACATTCACAGTCACATACGTAGATGCTAAAGCCTTACTGAGTGCAGAACTGGAATTCTAGCTTGGACATTCATGGTTTGTCTAAAGCAATTCAAGAAGGTAATAAAAGCCAAATCATTCCAGAATGGGTCATCGAGAGTGGTGTTCTCGGAATGCCAAGTGAAATTGTGCAAACAGCACTGATAGGCATTTCAAAAAGAAAGTAAGAAAGCTCATGCATTTTTGGAATTGACAGGGTACATCCCAATAATTATATACTTGCTTGGTGCCTTAGTCTTCTCTCTCTTTGAATGACCTCCCAGTTATAAATAACCAGATAAAGTATCCTAGATTCCAAAATGCCAGGAATCTTTTGACCAGGTGAAGTCTCATCTTTCAAGGTATCTGATGTTAAGTCACCCCAGATCAACCTGTACATTTTACTTGATGACATAGGTATTATTAAAGTACTGATACAGGACAGTGGAGGAAGGAGACTTCCTATAGCTTGTTTAAGAAGGGAAGTAATTTTCTTATTTCCACCTGGCTCTCGTTCAGAAGTATTAGCTCAGTCGGTAAAGAATCCGCCTGCAGTGCAGGAGACCCCGGATCGATTCCTGGGTTGGGAAGATCCACTGCAGAAGGGATAGGCTACCCACTCTAGTATTCTTGGGCTTCCCTTGTGGCTCAGCTGGTAAAGAATCTGCCTGCAGTGTGGGAGACCTGGGTTTGATCCCTGGGTTGGGAAGATCCCCTGGAGAAGGGAAAGGCTACCCACTGCAGTGTTCTGGCCTGGAAAATTCCATGGACTGTATAGTCTATGGGGTCGCAAAGAGTTGGACACGACAGAGCAACTTTCACTTTCACTTTCAATGCCATACTATCGCTGAGAGTGAAGCAGGAAGAGAAATCCCTTGTGGAAGGTGTGGGGGCGGGGAAGAGTCAATAAATGGAGATTTTCTGGAGAGAGTTGAGCTTAAGAGAGGGATCAACAAGTATTTGTGATCTGTTCTTGCCAGGCTTCTCTGTGACTAGATATCTACTGAGTTTGAACCAGAAAGCATTCTTCATCCACGCCACAGACATTATCGCGCTCACACCTCTATGGGTGAGCTCTCCCCTCCTGCTCTCAGCACAGACATAGCTAATCAATCATAGCACTCTTCCTGCCAAGCCAGGATTTGGCATCAAAATCCTCCACACCCCAATGCTCCAGGCAGATCCTCTCATGAGCCATGACAGCTGGCACTTGAAAGCTGTTTACTTTCTCAGTCAGCTTCCCCGGTAGCTCAGCAGTAAAGAATCTGCTTGCAGTTCAGGAGACGCAAGGGACATGGGTTCTGTCTCTAGGTCGAGAAGATCTCCTGGAGAGATGGCAACCCGCTCCTGTATTCTCATCAGGAAAATCCCATGGACAGAGAAACCTGGCAGGCTACCGTCCGGGTCACAAAGAGTCGGACAAGACTGAGCAACTGAGCAGACACACAGTGGCGATGCAGACATGAATGAAACATGGCACCTGACCTCAGACAGCTCACAGGCTGCTAAGGGAAACAGATCTGGCAACAGGGACTTACAGTATTTTGAGATGATATGATAGAATTATATTTCAATGGTGTGGCAACACAGAAGGAAGAGTAACTATCTATAACTAAAGGAGGGTTTCCCTGAGGAAAGGAACATGAGTCAGACTAAAAGGAGAAGAGACTTCAGTTCCCAGGAAACAGGATAGGCATGGGGGCTCTGAATCACTTCATCTGTGACAGTGCTTTCTCAGCCTCGGGTCCGAGTGGGGGAATGGCAAGGCTGTGGGAGTGGGGGCAGCCACAGGTCAGGAGCTGTCCCTCCTCAATTGCCAAATAAGATGTCGAGGACTTCTCTTGCAGAAAAGTTCCCAGTTTGTAGCATGTGGCCCCCTTGGGGACCATAGCATTATTACAAGGGCGCCATGAATTCACACCAGACCGAGTAGCCTGCATTAGCAGGAAGTGTGTCACGTGAGTCTGTGCTCATAACGTCACTGCTAAGAAAGCACCATATGCTACGGGCAGAAGACACAAGGGAAAGAAGGATTCCACCCTCCAGAGTTCAGTCTGAAGTCCGCAAACCAAATGCTATGCACCTGGGGGTCCTGACTTGGAGAATCTATTTAATTGTGAAAATGTACTACCTGTGCAAACTGGGAAATGTGAAGAGCTTGGGAATCCTGGACATCTACTCAAGTGCTTTTATATTTTACATGATCAGATGAATTCTTTTTTTTTTTTTTTTTTGACAAATACATAAATTTGCTTTGGGTTCACAAGCTCATAGCATATGTTTCCACTAAAGCCTTTTCTTAAAGTTAGGTTCATTCTCTGAGAAGTAATTATATTTAAATAAATACTATAGAGGAAATACGCTCAGCCATTAATCTGCCAAGTAGTTCATCCTTGAAAGAAGACACAGTCTGTAACATTGTTATGACTAAATTAGCAGCATTAAGGATCAGCAAGCATTATCAATTTAGTTGGGGTTCACACCTCTCAAAATCTAGTTAATCAACAAAGCTTTCAGTTTATTTGTCAAAATATTGAATAGCCAGCCCTCATTACCCAAGTTAATGTTATAATAATCTCCTGCATTTGTAAAGGACAGTTGGCAAAGGACTTTTCTCTAATGTATGTTATATCATTTGAAGCTCGCAATACCATTCAAGGTGGATGGAAAGGTATTAAGCATATTTTAGTATCAGCAGTATAAGTATTGCCAGTATCCTAGGTCTGGATTTTTAACCAAATACCTATGTAAACAGAATGAAACGGAGGGATTGAATAATTATCTTCAGTGAGAACTTGAGGACAGTTAGGTATATTGGTCCTTTCCCACCGCATACTAGTTAAATCATAAGAGGGTTACCCTGGGTTTTCAAGAGCTCTTTAACACTTTTCAAGGTGAGTTAGGCACCCAAAAGATGAACCAAGTGAACCTAATATAAAATTGGGTCCCATGGCAACCTGGCAACATGCAATTTGAGGAATTATCCCAATTTGAAACATTTCTATTAATAGCACATTTTCATAAGCACAGAGTGTACCCTGGAAAGCAAGAAAAACAAAGTCAAATTTTTAAGAAACTGAAGAAAAAGGAAGTTTAAATGAACAAGACTGGAACAGAGAAAGAGGTGGGGTTCTAGTTGCCAAGGAGAGGTGAAATGATGACTGTATCATCCGTATGACCCATGAAAGGAGAGAAGCTGCTGCAGGGCTTGTTGTCAGTTCTTTTTCTAGACGACATTTGGATATTTGCAGTAGCAAAGTGTACTCAAATGGCATCTAGTTATACAAAAGTAGTAAAAAAAAAAAAAAAAAAAGGAGTGGGAAAGAGAAACACGGCTTCCAGTGATTTTAAGTGTGTAGAATTTCATAGTGATTAGATTTTCCCCCTGAGGGTTCTACACTAAATTTATTGCTTCTTTCATTTTATTGATACTATAATGGAATTTGATACACTCTAATTCAGAAACTTCAAATGTTTGTTCATTTCATATGACAGTACAGAATCCAATCAAGAATAGAGATCGCCCCTCCCAGAGCTACAAATATACAAAATGATAATTGCTTGGAAAAGAAATAACAAATTTGGGATGAGGGTGCTATTCTCTGCCAGTAGCCAGTGAAGCAATTTCAAAAGTGTGGCTCTTCCAGATTTTTCCTGCAGAACTATTTGTGTGTTTCTATGCAGGAAGGACAAACTGTGGGAACTTGATGGCTGTGAGTCCACTTATTGATCAGTCTGCTTGGGGACTTGTAAACATCATCTGTAATCCTAGCAATGCAGTCCGTGAATACCCTCAACAGAGGTGTCTTATGGGGCAGTTTAGCCTATCAACCTGTAGGGTAGACTTTCATGAAATCTGGGTCTGTGCTCAAGGCAGAAAGGTCTGGGTTTAAGTCCTGGCTTCAGCTCACCGAATTAACTTAGGTAAGTGTCATTCAGTTTCCTCATAGAGTTAGTTGGGAAATAAATGAGATGATCCATTTGAGCCATTCAACATAGAAACAGGCACATAGTACACGTTCATTTTTAAAATCATTTGTAAATGTGTGTAAAGTGTATAAAATAATAGCCAGCATTTATAGAGCAACTTATCTATGGTAAAGAATCTGCCTGCCAATGCAGGAGACATGGGTTAAATCACTGGGTCTGGAAGATCCCCTGGAGGAGGAAATAGCAATCCACTCCAGTATTCTTGCCTGGAAAATCCCCATGGACAGAGGAACTTGGCAGGCTACAGTCCATAGGATTGCAAGAGTCAAACATGACTTAGCAACTAACACTTTCACTTACTTAACCTTTCATGCATTGTCCTACATGTTTTACATGTCAAAACTGATTATATGAGGGAATGCAGAAGTTTCAACTCATGTGAGAGTTAGCCAATTACAAGATTACACCAGACTAGCCTCACTACTAGCACCAATTGCAAGTTCAGGGTTTCTCAAAACCATCCTCAAGTTCAAAAATCCACTAGAAGGACTCACAGGACTCACTGAATGATGCTGTGCTCATCCTTATGATTTATCACAGGAAAAGGATAGGGGTAAAAATCAGCCACAGGAATAGGTATGGAATGGAGACCAGGACAGATCCCCGGGTGGTTTCCAGTTAAACAGCATTCATTCCTCCTGGTGAGGGTGTGTGACCCTGTGCACGATGGACAGCTAACCAGGGAAGCTCCCTGGAGCCTTCGATGTCCACAGTTTTACTGGGGCTCAAATCACATGCTGCCTGCATGGCTGACCTTCAGTCTCCAGTTCTTCCCAGGGACACAATTGCTACCATGTGAGCCAAAGCTATCATCATAAAATCACATTCTTAGATTGGCTGGTGGCCAAAGTTCCCAGGCAAAGACACTCCCTGAGAGGTAGGATATTCTAGGGGTCTAGAGAGCACCTCTTAGTAGCTGAGAGCAAAGACCAGACCTCTCTTTGGGTAGATTAATTCTTCATTGTATTTCCATCTCATAGATGAAGAAACTGAAATGGAGGGAGGTTAAGAAACTTGAGCCAGGATTCCAATCCAGGCAGTCTCTCCCTGGAATCTGTAAACATTACCCCTCACTGCCTGCTGCTGTGTTCACTGACTACTGAGATCAGACTGCTGATAGATGGTAGGATTTAAATTTGAACTTAGGTAGGTCTGATTCAAAAGTTCTTGGTCTCACTATGTCCCTCTGACTTTTCCTTGCGAAAATATGAGAACCCCACTGACCTAAAAGACTCTTCTTTGGCTTCTTATACCCCTGAAAGCAAGTGGAGTTGCTAGCACCCCTCCCTGGGTTCTTTCTCTGGCACGTAAAACTGTGCTTGGCTCGGAGGAAAGTGCACCTTCATGGTTTCCTCGGACACTCTTATGACTAGTAAGAGTCAACGGAGTTTTTATGAGCCCTAAAAATAGTATAATCTATGAAGCTAATAATCCTCTGTTACTTCTACAGGGGAAAAAATGTGCTGCCAGTGGTGGTGGTTTAGTCGCTTAGTCGTGTCTGATTCTTTGTGACCCCGTGGACTGTAGCTCACCAAGTTCCTCTGTCCATAGGATTTCCCAGGAAAGACTACTGGAAGGGGTAACAATTTCCTTCTCCAGGGGATCTTCCCGACCCAGGGATCAAACCTGGGTCTCGTGCATGGCAGGAGATTCTTTACCAACTGATCCATATATGCATGTAAGTAAAGCCAAGGGAAGGTGTTTTAGTCACATGCTATGAGTGTCTTCATGAAAGCTTTGCTCTTGTCACCTGTTTGCATAGAGTGTATCACAGTGGCACATGTAAGAGCATGCTTCCTCATGTATTCTTCAGGTCACAGTTTGATGTCTCTCAGCTCAGTTCAGTCGCTCAGTCGTGTCCAACTCTGCAACTCCATGAATCACAGCACGCCAGGCCTCCCTGTCCATCACCAATTCCCGGAGCTCACCCAAACTCGTGTCCATCGAGTTGGTGATACCATCCAGCCGTCTCATCCTCTGTCATCCCCTTCTCCTCCTGCCCCCAATCCCTCCCAGCATCAGAGTCTTTTCCAATGAGTCAGTTCTTAGCATCAGGTGACCAAAGTATTTGAGTTTCAGCTTCAGCATCAGTCCTTCCAATGAACACCCAGGACTGATCTCCTTTAGGATGGACTGGTTGGATCTCCTTGCAGTCCAAGGGACTCTCAAGAGTCTTCTCCAACACCACAGTTCAAAAGCATCAATTCTTTGGTGCTCAGCTTTCTTCACAGTCCAACTCTCACATCCACACATGACCACTGGAAAAACCATAGCCTTAACTAGATGGACCTTTGTTGGCAAAGTAATGTCTCTGCTTTTCAATATGCTATCTAGATTGGTCATAACTTTTCTTCCAATGAGTAAGCATCTTTTAATTTCATGGCTGCAGTCACCATCTGCAGTGATTTTGGAGCCCCCCAAAATAAATTCTCTCACTGTTTCTACTGTTTCCCCATCTATATCCCATGGAGTGATGGGACCAGATGCCATGATCTTAGTCTCTAGCAGTCTGAAATTTAGGATGTAGTTACACATACCAGGCTAAAGCTTGTTCCTCTCAGCACTGTCTTAGTTGCTTGTCAGACCTGGAGGGTTTTGAAGGGAGCAGTGGAAGGACAGCCATAGTCCATCACCCTCAGAGAAGAGCTTTTCTGAGTAACCACTGCAAACAAAGGGATCACTGATGAAAACCAAAGGGGTGGGCCTCTCCCGCCCACAGATATCAACCGTGCTGATGTACATGGCCTGCTCATCACCAGGCTAGGGGTCAAGCTATATGAGTTCAGTCGATTGAACTTGAATCAAGGCAAAAAGTACATGTAACCCACCCCCACTTCCTACAGCTCTCATCAGTTAGTTGAATTCCTCATTAATCAGAGTCTCCCAGGGTAAGACATCAAAAACAATATGTATTTAAAGTTCCAGGACTTCCCTGGTGGCTCAGTAGTAAAGAATCCACTTGCCAGTGCAGGGGACATGGATTTGATCCCTGTGCTCTAGAGCCCAGAAGCCACAACTACTAAACCCATGCTCCCCAGAGCCAGCACTCTGCAACAAGAGAAGTCCCTGTGGCAAGAAGCCCTCACACCACAACTCGAGAGTAGCCCCTGCTTGCCACAGCTAAAGAAAAGCCCGCACTGCAGTGAAAGCAGTGAAGACCCAGCACAGCCAAAAATAAACAAACACATTTAAAATATTTAAAGTTCCACAGAGATTCTTAGGCTCAACAAATGTCAAGAGCATAATAGAGCTAAAAGGATGCCACCACTGAAAAACTTAAATTTGCAAAATATGTGAGACAGGACAATCTATCATCTAATATTCATTTTCAGCAACTAAAGCAGGTTCATTCTTTAAAGGGAAGGAAAATGCTCAATCCCCACTTTTTAATTTTGGTTTGTAAGAGGGGCTGTTAGTGTTAATTGAAAGGTAAGCATTTAATTACATAGTAATGCATATTTTTAAAATTACCACAAAGTAATTTAATTGTCATTTACAAATACATCGCTGTTTTTAAAGTGTTTTCACACTGGATGTTAATGCCCACAACTGAATGAAAGCCTAAAGCCACTGCTAGGCATGAAAATGTCCTTTGACTCACGTCTCTTCTTGGGGACAAGGGTTGGTTTGCAGCTATTTCCTCAGTGCCCTGTCAGTATCACACTGATGGAATAATTAGTTATTAAGCGTTTGTTGATGCCAGTGGGACATGCAGGCTGGGTTTCAAGTTCTTTTGCTGAAGTTCACACAGATGTATTATGAAGCAACATGGAGAAGTGAGGGAAGACATAAAACCAGGGAGGCAACCTCACAGAGAAGCGAATATGGGTCATTGTTAAGGCCAGGATTGGACAGTAGCTCCTTCATCTGCAGGTGGTTCTAGAAACTCAACAGCAACTCTAATAGCTTCCCAAGTTCAATACTCAGCTCTTCCATCTCTGCTCCTCTGTCTGCCTGGTTAGACTTCCTATTCCCTGACCAGCTGTGGTTTCCGCTGCTGCTACCAGTTACCTTCCCATGCCATAGCTTCTGTTTACACAGAGCTTCTGCTCTCTATGGCTTCTGCTTCTTGCCTTCCTCCTGTGTCTCTGGCTTCAGCCCATCCTATTGTTTTTCGATGCTCTCAGTGTCTCCCATTTAAAGCCTCTAAAAGATAGATGGGTCAGCAGTCGTGATCCCATTTGATGCACCTCCACTGGGTATACATCACAACAAGCAAGTCACCATAAGGGTCAAGGGACTGCCTGCAGAAGGCTGGCTTGGGATCAACCACTGGTTCTTCATCTAGCTGCCTTTGACCAGGAAAGGAGAGTCACGGGATATGTAGCATGGCAAGCTATGCATAATAAATCCCTTAGGAAAAGGAAACTATGAGCATGGCAGGCACTGTGGGACTTTTCAGAAAGCCCTGTGACATCCAGAACAAGGCACATCACATCAGCATCCCTCTGGTTGAGCCCCTGGCCAGTCCCCTTTTGGGCGCAGCTCTCTGTGTGCCCTGAGCTGAAGCCCGGGGGTTCAATTGCTCTTCTCCATGAATGTGCCTCTCTGTGTCTTCTTGCCCATCCAGGCTGGCTCTCCAATAGGAAGCAGCTCTTCATAGTCTTCCTCCCTTCCTCTGTGTCCCTAAAGACCACATGGTTTTTCTGTTTTCAGTGCTTTCCTGCTAATTACTCTGGTTTGAGCATGGGCTAACTAGAACAGCAAACATTAGGGAAGGTATACATCTCAGAAGAGTTCCATGAGTAGTTTAGGTTGAAATGTAAACATTTTTGACCAAAATAATAATAATAATAACATGTCTACATCTTAATCTCCAGAACCTGTGAATACCACCTATTATGGCAAAAGAATGATTTTTAACTTTTATGGCAAAATGATGTGATTGGTTAAGGATCTAAAGGGAGAAGCTTATCCTGGATCATGAGTGTCCTTGTGTGAGAAAGGCAGCGGGAGATTAGACAGAACACAGAAGAGGTGGCAGCAGGCCCCTGGAGGTAGAGATTGGAGTGGTGTGGCCACAAGCCAAGGACGCCAGCAACTTCAAGATGTGGAAGAGGCAAGGGAAGATTCCCCCCAGAGCCCTTGGAAGCACTGCATCTCTGCCGACAGTTTCATTTCCGATTTCTAGCCTCTAGGACTATGAGGAAATAAACTGTGATGGTTTTAAGCTATCCAGTCATGGTACTCTTTGTAGAAGCCCTAGGAATCTAATATATATGCTGTCTTAAATGTTCCATGGGAGTGTCCAAAGTTTCTTGAGAACTGACCTGTCTTATGCTATTGGTTTGCAAACTAGAGTGGATTGTGGCCTGAGGTAGTTCAGGATAGCACCCCAGCTAGGTCTGCTGAGGCAGCTGGTCTGCAAGTTTCGTGAGAGTAGAACAAGGTGCTCATTCTAGGTGCATGATTTGTTGAACAAACGAATGCATTCTCTGGCTTCCTTCTAATCCATTTTTTTCCTGGATCTGTGCATCCAGATGACTCTTCTGACCTCAGATGGCCCTGCAATTTAAAGATGGGACTTTTCTAGCCATCTGTTTCCTCCCATTCTGGCCCCTGGCCTTTTGCAATTCTTTCCACTGCTCTTCCTTTCAGCACCACAGAGACATTTTGGATAAGAAAGACATCTTGCCTTTCTTTTTGTTTCCTTTAAATACAGCAAACTATAGTTTCTGAAATAAACCTCATTACAAACAGACCTTGTTTTATTGCATTTTGCTTTATTGCCCTGTGCAGATACTATGCCTTTTTTACAAATTGTGGCAAATTGAACAAGTCTATTGGCTCCATTTTCCTAACAACACTTGCTCACTTCATGTCTCTGTGTCATATTTCAGGCTTTTTCACTATTGTGTTTGTAAATTGTACAGTATTTCAGACTTTTTCATTATTATTGTGTTTTGTTGGTAATCTGCCATCAGTGACGTTTGATGTTACTTTTATGACTCATTGAAGGCTGAGGTGATAGCATTTTTAGCAGTGAAGTATTTTTTAATTAAGGTGTGTACATTTTTAGACATAATGCTGTTGCACCCTTAATAGACCACAGTACAGTATAAACATAGCTTTAATTTGCACTGGAAAAGCAAAACCTTCATGTGACTCAGTTTACTGGTGGTATTTGCACTATTGCCTAGAATCAAACAGCCAGTGTATCTGAATTATGCCTGTGTATCTTCTTTCCATTTCTGCTTTCCATCTCCCAAGCTTAATAAAATTCTGTTTCTCCACCCTTTCCCCCTGACAGAACTTTCTCCTCTTTGGAACTTTCATGCCACCTTATCTCTTTTCTATATCACTTATTTCTGTTTGGAAACCACATATTTATGAGAATACCAACTCTTCTGCCAGACCATCCACTTCATCTTTCTCTTACTGTGTCTTATAGGGACAGCTTACAGGATAGGAACCCAAAAAATATTGGATGATTGAATAAACAGAAATTTGGGCATTTCAACAAACATAGAGAAATTTTGTAGTGAAATCCTTAATATGCTAGGAAGTTAAGAAGGTAAATCAAATTATTTTGAAACAGCATTGAAGGCCCAGTTGAAATGGTGGTGGGCTAGTCTGAACGTGGATGAGTAAGATCAGAATAGTTAGATGAATCTGCACTTGGTTTCTTAGTTTTATTTTTTTTTCTATTGTTCAATAGCAAATTACTACAAACTTAGCAACCTAAAAGGGCACTCAGTTATCATCTCACAGTTTTTGAAGGTCAGTAGTCCAAACATGGTTTAGCTGGGTCTTTTGCTAAAAGGCTTCTCACAAGTTGCAAATCATCAGCCAGGGCTGGGGTCTTACTGGAAGGACTGAGTGGGGAACGAGCTCTTACAAAGAGCAGGCTCTTGGCAGGATTCAGTTATTCAAGGGCTGCTAGACTCAGAGCCTCAGTTTCTGGCTGGCTGTTGGCCAAAGGATGCTCCCTTAGGTCTTGTCATATGGGCCTCCCCAGCATAGCTCTGTGGCTCATCAAAGCCAGCAAGAGAAGTAGCCTACTAGCAAAACAGAACTCACAGTCTTATCTAAACTAATCATAGAAGTAATATCTCATCACCTGTACCAGATACTGTAGGTTTAAGGCAAATCAGTGCCTACCTTCCAGCAAGGGCGTAGACATGAAAATACATCTTTGAATATGTCTACCACTTCTGATAAGTACCATAGACATTCCTTAAGTATTCTGAAAAGGTCGTGTTCCAAAAATTGGTTTCTTTTGGCTGGAACTAAGAATTCAGTAGGATTTCCTTACAAAAACAAGGGAGTTTTATTCCTGGGCTTACCTCCAGGTAAGGGCCATTTTACTCAGACTAGGCCAAGTAGCACACTAACCAAACTACAATAAACTACATTTATTTATGCCATTGTTATTCTATGACAATATGCTTTCCAAATGTCAAGTTGGAGTGTTGGGACAAATTCTCCAATTAGCAGATCTTTAGCATAACCGTGTAGGGAGGTTAGGAGTTCTATACGTCTGCCATCAGGAACTCGTCAAGTATTTCACACTATGTATATGAACAGATGATCCCCAAGCAAAATATTTATCCATAAGCTGATAATCAATGACACATTTACGGTGTAAATGCCTGTACACCATAAATATATCATTTACAGTGTGCTCATTCTCTGACATCCTCAATATTTGTATGGAAAATCTGAACATTTCCAACAGGGAGAGCAAATCATTTTCAAAGACTTTCAAAAAGTATCATTCAAGAAAGCATTTCAAATCATTTTTATACTCTTCAGACTAAACAAAAACTTCCACCGAAGCAATACTGAAGCCCCTAGGCTGAAGTTCCTGGTCATGGTTTGTTTACACTGAATCTCATGGGTTAGTAATGATGCCACCTCCTCTGCCTGCAGCTCAAGGTGGAAGACTCTCCCCATTAGGTCAGCAGAAGAATTTCTTTTGAATTTTCAGCTTCATCAAAGACTGGCCTTCTCCCTGTTTGAAGTCTTCTCTTGCTTCTTAGCCATTGGGGGTGCTTTGAACTCAGCTCCCACTGACCCTGTTTCCTCTTCAAAGGCTTCTTCCCTTCCGTGCAGGGAGAAAATGCCCTTTGAAAATAGTGGGTTCCTGCCTTATATGAGTTGGTTGGTGTAAGTGGCAATAAACAAAAATAATAATAAGCAGCAGGAGAAAATGGGGAAGTGGTGAGAAAGCCACTCTGCAGTATTACTTGGAGGAGAAAGTATTTAACATGCCTTATTCTCTGCTGTGCTGCAGTGTCTGTAGTTTGCATGAAGCAGGGGATGGGCATTTAAAGTGGCCTATCCTTTGGTGGGAATTTTGGCCCAAGTAGACTTTCCAGAGATGTCATACATAGGAATATCCAAATTTAAAGCAACTTCACTTATCTGAATGAGAATCTTCCCCAGACACATAACCAGTTAGACCCTGTCATGAGGCAAAGACCTGGACATCTTGTTTTGACTGGTAACACAAACTGAAGCTGAAAATTCTTGAGAATTATTCCTTTTCTGAGATATTGACTCAGGAGTTCATGGACTAGTTATGGGTTAATTCTGTTGCGCTTTTTTTCTTTTGTCCAATTTAAGTCACTAACTTGCATATGTACCATTTTAACCCTGACGAAGTAGTTTCTGTTTTGTTTTCTCAGGAAGATGCTACTAGAGTTGTGATAGCTTGTAAGACACTTAAAAGTAGGTCCTTCCCATTCTAGAAGTCTCTGATTATGTGATCTTAGGTAAACTATCAGTAGGAGCATCAGCCACTGTGACGTAGAATACCTCCTTAAATTGCTGCCTGATACAGAATAGTTCCAGCATTAAACAGCAGTGGCCTGTAGTTAGAACACTGATCAAACCGTATTTTCCTTCATATCTGGGGTGTATTAATGTGCTAGGGCTACCATAACAAAATACCATGGACTGGATAGTTTAAACACCAGAAACTTATTACTCACAGTCCTGGAGGCTGGAAGTCCAATCAAGGTGTTGACAGGGTTGGTTTCTCCTGAGGCCGCTTCATGGCCGCCTTCTCACTGTGATCTCACATAGCTTTTTCTCTGAGTGATCACACCCCTGGTGTCTCTTCTTTCTTAACAAGGACACTAGTCCTATTGGTTTAGGGCTCCACCCTTATGATCTCATTTAACCTCAGTTACTTCTTTTAAGATCCTGTCTACAAGTAGTCACATTGGGGGTTGGGGTTTCAACATAGGCATTTTGGGAGAACGCATTTCTCTCCGTAGCTTGTGGTTACCAGTAATGTCCATAGGTGGATTGGAAGTCATAAATAGTTTGTGAAAATTGTGTGTGTTTGTGGCTTTTTTCTGGGGAGGAAGCTCACGCTTTTCTTGGGAATTTCGAAGAATGTCAGTAGGACTCATTGCTTTACATCAACTTTCCTAATTATTTTTCTAGTTGGGATGATATATGCTGATCCTTCGCAAAGATGCTGTGATTCTGTTAGCCCTGTTCCATTCTTCCTAAATTTTGAGATACTCTTATTTGGCTATGAATCATAACTCTGTTGAAAGGTTAGGGAGAACATGTTTTCTTATTTTGCTGAGATGACTAAAATGATGATGTTGCAGTTTTTCGGTACCGACCAGCTTAGAGTGTCTTTTTTTGTAAATGGTGGCTTAGGTGCTTAAGAAAAATATGTAGTTTTATAAATCAAATAAACATCTGAGAAAGTTAAAGAAAATAACAATTAAAAAGCAATTAGGAATTTAGGACATAGGAATAGTACTGCAAAAATAAATAGAGTTGAACTTCCCAGTTATAGGCAGTTTTGTTTGTATGAGCTAAGTTGCTTCAATCATGTCTGATTCTTTGTAACTCCATGGACTGTAGCCCGCCAGGCTCCTCTCTCTTTGGGATTCTCCAGGCAAGAATACTGGAGTGGGTTGCCATGCTCTCCTCCAGGGGATCTTCCTGACCCAGGGATCAAACCTGCGTCTCTTACATCTACCTGCATTGACAAGTGGGTTCTTTACAACTAGCAGCACCTGGGAAGCCCCAGTGTTGTTTATGCCTATGTAATATGCAGAGGAAAGCCATGAACACCAGTAGTAGGGATATAGGCCCTATGATAGTAACCGACAGAAATTAGAACTTTTTAAATAGAAAATGGGTATGACTGATACTTCAGTAGTTATCCCTAGCCAGTACATCCTCTCCCGTAGGCCTGCACCTTTATGTGGGTCCCATCATATGCTGATCTCTGAGGCTATTTTTATTGAATATATGTGCCACCGACTTTTTAAACTTGAACTTTGGATTTTCACTTGCCATCAATAAGGTTAATTTTGATAGGTTTAGCCATTTTTCTTGCCCAGTGGTATTCATTTTTTTTTTTTTAATTGTGGAAACTTTAATTCCAGACGAAATCTTCCATGGATGCCAAGTGGACAAAAATGGAGCTTATAGCTGAGAGAGAGAGCGCGCAAGGGCCCTGCTGAAATAAAAAATGTATGATCAGTATGATATTTCCCTACTCCCAATTCTGCTCTGTTTGGAATTCCCAGTCCATCAACTGTCCAGAGCAGATTATTTCTTTCTTTGCTCAATTCTCTCTATATATTAAAATATCATAAGAAACAAAATTATGTTCTTTTTTTTTTTAATCAGCTGGGACATAGTTATTTTTCTCTGACAGCAACCTCTTGTAAAAATGTCAGTAGTGGATGGGAAAATCAAGGCGATGCCCACTTCCCTTTCCTCATTTAGGGCAGTGATGGTAGGAGGAGGAAATCCTACATCATGTAACTGGCTTTGGAAACGTCTTCAACCTTTGGTCTCATTTGCTCCTAAAGCATGCATCTGGAGTCATAGAAACTATATAAGATGTCTTATGACTTTCTGATGAATGGCTATTTTGGAAAGAATCCTTTCAAAGCCCCCACATCATTTTTACTGAAGTCACTGTGTCAGTATCAAAGACATCTGGTAACTCACTGCCTTGATCCATGCCTGATGGCTTTTAGGGAGTGCTCCAAGTTCCTGGAGTCAATAACACCTGAATCGCTGAAATAAAATGAACTTTGAAATGGGCTGTTGACTATTAAAGTTTGAATATTTCCAATTTTTTAATTAAAAATATTTTTTTAAAAGCTTCATTCACTGACCTTCATAAGGATTTAAGGAAACCTTCCTTAAAAAGCAAATTGACTTCTGAAATTAGTACAGATGTAACACTTGGGAGTCTTTGCAGTTTTCAGTGGAATACATACTGAATCCATGCATGTGTGTATGTGTTGAAATGTTATAGTTAAGCATTTATATTTTGGCAGAAAGTTTTATGCTTGCTTTTTTTGTTTTGGGGTTTTTTTTGTTTGTTTGTATTTGGTTTAGTTTGGTTTGCTTTGGTTTGGTTTCTTTCGGGTTGGGTTTTTTGTTTTGTTTTGGTTCTCACAACATTTTTGGCTCTAAATGGCTCGGCAAAGAAATAAAAGTTTGCAACGTTTTATGTAATTTGCCCCTAAGTCATGCAGAGTTTGTGTCAAAACTAAATTGAGATCTTTTTTCAGCCAGGATTTTTTTTAATCTGGTGGTTTAACTAGCGAACACACCACCCTCTGTTTCTTAGTGTATCTGGTAGGTTCTGATACTGTGCTAGGGGCCAGGAGGACACAGAAATACATCTCGGGCCCTCTCCTCACATCTGCACCGTCTGCCTTGACTCCACAAACTCAGACAGTCCAATAGGCCAGGGTAACCTCTTCATGATTTCTAATTTTTACTTGTGCCCAGTGATGTCTCCGGAAGATGGAGACAATTCCGAAAGCATACATTTTGGTGAGAGGCTGAGTTCCCCTTACCATTCATCACTTGCTGCCAGCCCTCAAGATTAAGCATATCCGTGTGCTACTGATGGTGCTTTTTCTATTGGGATTTCGAAAATTAAGGAGGGAAGGGAAGTGATGAATGGCATTGCAGACTCATCTTATGCCATCCAGCTTTAAACATGGAGTTCTGCCAGACTTGTTCTCAGGCCCTCCTCTGGTCTTAATACATACATTTCTCTTAAATGAGCTTGTCTACACAGTAATTTCACCTGCCACCTAGCTAATAAGGATTCTTTTCCAAGTTCTAAACCCATGTGAACTTGAACACTATAAAGATTCCTCTTGTCTAACATGCTCGTGGCCAAAGTTGGGAACGTACGCAATGTCTTTTCTGAATGGTTGTTTGTATAATAGACAGGGAGCTCTAGAAGAGCAATGACATGGCAAAATGACTGGTGATGAATTTAATTTTGGATTGGCTACTTTTCAGCAAGTTTCAGTTCTGTAAGGTTTGGATATAGTGACCTTGAGGCCAACTGAACAATTTCTGTAGAATATATGTGGCCCAAAATTATATTGCAGAAGGAAATAAATGGAGACAGAATCTTCTACTTCTTAAAGACAGCTCTCCCCACCTGATACTTCAGTTCAATATACATAATTGTACTCAGTGTTTATTAAATAGTTGGAATTTACTTCTGTCCTCTGCTTATCTTTGGGGACCAGTAAACTTAACCATTCATTTGTTCATTCATTCATCCAGGGCCACAGATTATCTGGATGGGCAAGTTAAGCCCACTTTATTCCAAGTTTGCTCTGAAACCTTTACGATACTGTGATCGCAAGGGAAAATATAGTCAAGGAAAGACTATAGCAAGAACAATTAAATAACAATAACACAAAGAAAGCTGAGCACAGAAGAAATGATATTTTTGAACTGTGGTGCTGGAGGAGACTCTTCAGAGTCCCTTGGACTGGAAGGAGATCTAACCGGAACATCCTAAAGGAGATCAGTCCTGGGTGTTCATTGGAAGGACTGATGTTGAAGCTGAAACTCCAGTACTTTGTCCACCTGATGCAAAGGGCTGACTCATTTGAAAAGACCCTGATGCTGGGAAGCATTGAGGGCAGGAGGAGAAGGGGACAACAGCAAATGACATGGTTGGATGGCACCACCAACTCAACGGACATGGGTTTGGGTGGACTCCAGGAGCTGTGATGGACAGGGAGCCTGGCATGCTGCAGTTCATGGTGTCGCAGAGTCGGACATGACTGAGCGGCTGAACTGAACTGAACACAAACATTAATTGAGTGCTTATAATGTGCCAGGCACAGTACATTATATATACATTGTCAGATTTATTCCTGCACAACACCATTTATTTATTCTCTTTAACCGCATTTTACAGATGTGTGAATTGAGGTTTCAATAAGTTAACTGTCTGCCCCAAGATCACAAAGCTAGTGAGTGAAAAGCTAGAATTCCACCCTGGTCTCACTTGAGAGCACTTCCCTTAACCCGACACTTTTCATCCCACACTTGCAAAAGTTTCTAATTCACTGATTGATATATTTTGCATAAGGAAGTCCACCATTGGCCTCATTCTTCCTTTTGCTCATTAAAGTTCACACACAAACAAAAAGCCTGTTTAAATATGTTTAACTCTTCAAACATGTTTAACTCTTCTTTAAAGCATGTTTAACTCTTTAACTTCTCTTTAGCTGAAGGGACAGGGAAGAAAAATTAAAAATGAGAGTCCCCTGGAGATGACCTGAGAATCTTACTATATCCAGACATGGAGGATCATGTGCAGAGAAGCAGGGAAAGATGAAGGAAAAGCATGGGTTACTCTTCAAGTTGGCATCTTGCAACTCATGCAAGGCTGGATTCCAGGGTGTCTACTGTGACTACTGGCGGCCTTGACCTAAGCAGACAAGTTTCCCCCTGAAAAGCAGTTTTGGTTAAATGTCAGAATTAATGAGGGGGTGGGGGGTGGGGTGGGGTGGGGAATAAAGCTAATAAAATAACATAGGCAAATTGTAACCCTTAACGTGCCTACATATAAAAATTTTTTTAATGCTTGAGTCTCACATTTTTCAACACAGCTGGAGAAATAGAATCACCACCAAACTAACCCCACAGTGGTTTGAGTTCACAAAAATGGGAAGTTAAGGAAAACTCCATTAACTTAGAGTCATCATAGCCTTCTGAAAAGAAAAGAAATCTAATTCAGAATACCTGCAAGAGAGCAATGAGCTAAGTAAACAGCTCTAACCTCACAATGATTTTTTTTTTTTTACTTTTTATTTTGTATTGGGGTAGAGCCAATTAACGATGTTGTGATGGTTTCCAGTGAACAGCCGTACATATACATGTATGCTTTTTCCCTCAAACTCCCCTCCCACCCAGGCTGCCAAATAACATTGAGCAGAGTTCCATGTGCTATACAGTAGGTACTTGTTGGTTATACATTTTAAATATAGCAGTGTGTACATGTCCATCACAAACTCCCTTACTATCCCCTACCCCATCCTTGCCCCCAGCAACCATAAATTCACTCTCTAAGTCTGTAATCTCACAATAATTTGAGGAACTTCTTGAAGTTATTTCCTCTCCTTGATATTAGTGCAGCAAATTTAAGTTGTCTGGTAATCCTTGGGCTCTGAGAAAAGCAAATGGTTAGTTTATGGTAAATTTCTCTCAATGATTATCTTTCAGAAAACATGTGAGTTATGAGAGAGTAAGAGTACCTAATTCACCCTGCTGTTGAAAAGAGAATTGGATGACAGGTTCTAGATGCTGCTGCTAAAAGGCTTTCAGCAGTTGCTGTGCTCAGCCATGGATATGTCAGTGAAATAAATAACCAAAGGCAGTCTAAGAATTTGCAGAAGGAAGTGTTTTCATGCTATGGCTTAGCAAAAACATCTCTATATTAAATCTACTTGCAAACTTAAACTGTACCAGGGGAAGGGAAATGGGTTTATATAATCCAAGTAGCATAGGAAATATTAAATACTTTATGTTGTTAAAACAGGATGACATCATTGGCAAGGCACTTTTTTCTCTAGGAAACGGAAGGCTCCATCCACCAGTAAGAGGTTGGAAGAATTACTCACTGTGGGAGAAAGTCTAACATACTCAACAGCCCTGCCTACAGTTTATGGTAGCACTGGAAAACAAGAACTGACCTGTTTTATCTCACCATATTTCCAAGCTGCAACATAAAAAGGGAGCAGAGGTGGAGACAATAAGGAAATTCTGGGAATCCATGGCTTTCAAATGGAGGAAACTGCTGCCAAGAATCACATTAATGTACTACTTAATCATATGTGAGTTTTAAGAAATAGGATTCTTAAGGATTTCTAGAATGAAGGAAGGGATTTTACGCAGAATTAGGAAAAGATAGAGGTAGCCAATATACATCAAGCAAACTATAAACTGAGGACTTTTTTCTTAAGGTTTACAATCTAGCAAGTAGAAGATCTTAGAATCATGCTGTCCTGTCCAGTGTCCCAGAGGGCCAGTCCAGGGACAGAAAATCATTAGGGGGACCACAAATGAGAGTCATGCAATTTACTTTTCTGTCCAAACATTGTGGTCAGTTTTTCAGACGTTTTCAATGTGCATTGAAATGTGCATTTCAACTCCAGTCCTTTCTAATATTGTCCCCTTTACATTCCTACTCAAACAAATGTGCTTAGCCATCCTGAAATATACATAAAATTAACACCAGGGATAAACAGGGGGATATTAATCCCCAGGAATATTTGTTAGGATACTTCGGCCCCAGCGGACTCACTTGAAAACTTGAAACCTAAGACACTATAACTCTTGACCAAGACCTGTGTACAAGGAAAATCAGATTAGTACCCCTCCTTCACTGGGCCACACCATGTGTGACTTTTCTGTTTGTAAAGTCAATTACTTCTGGTGACCAAGCATTTTTAAATAGTCCTCTAGTCAAGCAAAAGGGTTCTACTATTCCGCTCTACAACTTTTATCTGATACCTTTTCCTTTCCCTTTTCTGTGTCCTGGTATTTTGCCAGATTTTCTTCCATTCTTCCACTCACTTAAGCACTCACTTAAGCTTCTCCCTCGTCCTCACTGTGTTTTATATCTGCTATCTGGAACTTGCTCATTTGCCGTTTCTCCTGTTCATCTTCTCAGCTTATACTATAAGCTGTGCCTTGTTAGTTTGTTTTTCTTTTTTTTTTAATGCTATATTCTGATATTTTCCTACACATATGTCACATTCTCTTTAGTGTAAACATTTTTAAATGTTTAAATATTTAAATGAAGTTATCTTTAACAATAAAGTAATATATGTAAATTGAAGAACATTTGAAAAAATAGAAAAATGTAGAAACAAGAAAGATGACTCTGGGTTCTTCAGACAAAGGAAGTCACCGTTAACATTACAACGTGTTCTTTTTAGATTCTTTTACAAACAAGATTTTCTAAAACTATGTTTGATAGTATAAGTAGTCTTTGATTTTCTTTGATGTCTAAATATGATAATGTAAGTGTTTTTCTTAATGTACTTTAATGGCTACATAATATTCCATTGAGTGGCTGTAGCTTAGTTTAAAAACTGTTCCCTCATTGTAGATCATTAAGATATATTTTAATGATTTTACTATTGTAAGTAGTGTTTGGGAAAATATCTTTTTTTACTAGGCCAAGGAAGGGTGTGTTTATCTGTTTTATGCAGGGTAATTATTATTTCTTTGGCCTAGATCTCAGAAGTTCAATTACAGTCTTTGGGAAAGGGTTTGGAGCCCTTGATAATAAGGTCAGTTTGCTTTCAAAACAGTATTTGCAATGTGTTCTTTGTCCAGCGTTCATGAGTCTGTGTTTTTCACCTCATTCTTGCAACATTAGGTTTTCTTATTTTAAAATAAAGATTTGATAATTTAATATGTGAAAATGGTTTTCTTTTGAATGAAACTGCTTATTAGTAAGGGTACCTGTATTTCCATGAATTTGTTTATTATTAACCCTTATGCATTAGGTCTTTCACCCCTTCTTTCCCTTTCCATCACCTTGTAGCCACATGCTAATTTCCTATGCTTATCCTCAGTCCCTTCTGTTCGCTTTTCCAACCCCAAAGTTAATTCTGTAATTCTCTTTTGTCTCGTGTCCAATAACTTGTGGGGCAGTGGGACCCAAATTGCATTTTAAGATCATTTTTATGAGTCGTTCTCAGCAGGCGTTTTTGAGGCCCCAGGTTCTTTTTCTGTCCCCCACTGTGAAAAACTGATTGGCAGCTGGTGACGGGCAGGGCACTGGTGCTTGGCACTCACAGGAAGCCCTGCAGGAGGTGCCCAGAGCCACAGCGGAGGAAGTGTGGCCAAGCCAGCACAAGGTGGGGGACCAGATGTCGCCCGATTATGTTCCATTGAAATCCAAACAAAGCCCCAGATTCAGGATCATTTCCTTGAGACTCCCCCGTTGGAAACTGGCACCAATCCAGACCCTCACAACAGCTGGTCTCCCCATGCTAGGATTTATGTGCCTTGCAGAAAACTTTACCTGTGTGTTATTGATTGGTTTCTGCAAAGCAATCAAACAGTATCTTGAAGACCCAAAGCGTCCTGCTCTCTGCTGAAAATAAAAAGAGCCCATATATCACTGAACACGCCAGCGATCTTATTACAGGCTTGGGAACTCTGAGGAGGATGTGTTGTCCTTGTTATTTATGCCACCCATGTTAACCTTGAGGCTGTGTTCTGACACTTGCAGCTTGGCAGTGACAATGCTCTGCTCTTGTTAGGAGACTAAGTCCACCCTTTGGAAATAAATTCTATTATAAAATAAGCTTTCAGGGAACACCAGCAGATGAGAAATTGTGCTTATGTTTCTCATCATCCAGTTCATGTTGGGAAATCTGAGAATCTTTCCAAAAGCTCCTGACTTGTTATCTCCAGGTCATTTGCATCCGTGCCGTCCACTTTCTTGCTCCCGAGGAAGGTGAATTGGAAGCCTGACAATTTCATTTTCTGAATATCAAGGAGGAGGAGTAAACAGAAACCATCCTCACTGCCACCCCCACCCCGCAAAAAGATATTGTAGTTGCTTGTGCTGAGCAGCAGAGGAAGGTTTTACTTTTAAGACACAACAAGTATTTTTAAGGAAAACAAAAAGAATTGTGAAAGAACACCAATTTATCTAATACTTAGCTAAAAATGTATTCCTGACCTAGATCCAGGAGCTCAATTTTATGGGTTGCCTTTATAATTGGCTAGCCCAGCTGTTTCAATCACCTGATAAGGTCTGGGGGACTCTCTCTCTCTCTCCCCTCTGGTTGCCTGGCGGTCCTCAACCCAGATTCTCAGACCTCACAGTAAGATTCTGGAGCAAACCCTCTCCATTAGAAACAAACAAAATAAATTGTTTCCATTCCCCCAAAGGAATGTGCTAAAGCCTTTTTTCCTCTTTAACATGGATACAATTTAAGTTTGGCAAGAGCTGGACACAGTATACCTCAGAGGAGCACGCTTTTGTGAGAGACCCTTACGAAAGACCCCTTCATCCTCCCTGTAAACTTTCAAAGACAGAAAGTAACCAAGTCAGGCCTTCGGCATCCACAGGATTTCTGCAAAATCCTTAACTGATTCCCTCATTCCACAAAAATGGCTTCAGCACCTACTATGTGAAAACCCTGTGTGCATGTTCCTTTCCGGCTGTCCCCACAAGGCTGTGAAGTCAAAGCTTCTTACAGTGTGTACTTCGCTGGCTTCATTTCTAGCCCTTAAAGCTGCACCAGGGGCATCCAGATGTCATTCAGTGACATTTCGTTACTCTGATTCAGAATCCTATTTATCTGTAATGCTCCATGGTTGAGAAATTCAAGGGAATTAAAGATAAGACATGGTCCATTCATCCTATCCTAAGTTGCTCAGTCGTGTCCAACTCTTTGCAACCCCATGGACTATACAGTCCATGGAATTCTCCAGGCCAGAATACTGGAGTGGGTAGCCTTTCCCTTCTCCAGGGGATCTTCCCAACCCAGGCATCGAACCCAGGTCTCCCGCATTGCAGGTGGATTCTTTACCAGCTGAGCCACAAGGGAAGCCCAGGAATACTGGAGTGGGTAGCCTATCCCTTCTACAGTAGATCTTCCTGACCCCAGAATGGAACCGGGGTCTCCTGCATTGCAGGCAGATTCTTTACCAACTGAGCTTATCAGGGAAGCCTTGGCCCATTCATGGCAGGCATTGAGAGGGAAATCACCAGAGATGACCGCAAGAACTGATCAAAGACAACAATATGATCAGGAGCCGACTCAATTAGAACCAAAAGAGTTGATCTCCCAGTTTTTGTGCATGGACTTCCCTGGTGGTCCAGCGGTTAAGAGTCCACCTGCCAGTGCAGGGAACACAGGTTCTATCCCTGGTTTGAGAAGAGCCCACAAGCAGCAGAGCAGCTAAGCCCATGCACCACAACTTCTGAGCCCACACCCTGGAGCCCACGCTCCTCAACAAAAGAAGCCACCGCAGGGAGCCCACACACCACAGCTAGAGAGTAGCCCCCGCTCACCTCAACTAAAGAAAGCCCCTGTGCAGCAACAAAGACCCAACGCAGCCAAAAGTAAATAAAGATTAAGAAGAAAAGAATATGCACGTGACTCATAAACGCAGCCCTGGCCCTTGCCAGTGTCCTGTTATCTCTCCTTCCCTTCCCTGTCCCTCACCTACGTTTGTAAAACATTTCCTGCTCAGGGTTCTAAGGGATTCCAACATCTTTGCTCAAACACTGGGAATCATCTTGTTTCCCTGGACGGAAGCAATCCCCGTCAAGGGTCAGACCCCAAGTCAGTTAAGGCCAGAGGACAGGGTCCCCTGCAGCCACATTGGAGAAGGACTTATTTGCCTTCAGCTCTAAAGGCACTTGATATTCTTAACACACCCTAGCCTTTCCTAGTAATCCATTTTTCATTGATCATACTCACAAATTTGCCAAAACATTTACTGAATTGATTTATACTTTCAGTCCGCTCCACTTTCATAACCCAGAAGCTGCTTCTCCTCATACAGCTCAGCACACAGCTTTTTATATTCCTCAGCTTGCTTTATTCCTAGCCCCAGTATTCTGGGAACTGGCTGTCATATCTAGTTCACACAACCCGTAACGGTCCTCATTTGATACCTTTTGAACAGTCTTTCTCTCATCCATTCTCCCTTCATCCTCTTCAGTTCTTGAGACCGAAAAGATTCTCAAGGCTCCGAGTGAGCTCTGACCTCATCCAACTTCCTTCTTTAGTGGCTCCCATAAAGCTGAGATTTATGGCTATCAAAGTGAGAGGAATATTGGGTCAGGGAGATATGTTGGCTGGAGCAAGGAATTGACCTGCAGACAAAAAGTGATGAATAGCTCTTAAAAGTCCACTCTCCACTAATGAGGAAGGCTCCGGGTGAAGAGTCGTAAATTCCACTCACGACTGCAGACACTGGGGATTTTTCTATTTACCTAAGATATTTGCAGAATGGGGACCTGACTCTTAATGGGGTCAACAAAAGTAGACGTGGGGAAGAGTCCCTGAGCTGTGTGTAAGCTTGCAAAAATGTTTCTCTCCCCTTGATTAGTCTGGAGAGGCTAATGAAAATGTCAGGTTTCTTTGATTTGGCTGAACTGTGAACACCGGGTAGGTAATACCATTGATCTCATACTGATCTGAAGCTAGCCAAAAATATATGTCTTTGATTAATTATATAAAAATGGGGGAGGATTAGGACTTGAATATATACATCTTGGCTGCTGCTGCTGCTGCTAAGTCACTTCAGTCGTGTCTGACTCTGCGCAACCCCATAGACAGCAGCCCACCAGGCTCCCCCGTCCCTGGGATTCTCCAGGCAAGAACACTGGAGTGGGTTGCCATTTCCTTCTCCAATGCATGAAAGTGAAAAGTGAAAGTAAAGTCGCTCAGTCATGTCCGACTCTCAGCGACCCCATGGACTGCAGCCTTCCAGGCTCCTCCATCCATGGGATTTTCCAGGCAAGAGTACTGGAGTGGGGTGCCATTGCCTTCTCCAATACATCTTGGCAAATAAAATCATTTAAAGTATTGGTCAGTGGGTGCAAGTAACAGGATCTAAGGTCATAAGGAAAAATAAAACTGAAGATCTTTTGTGTGATCTAGATACGGAGCATGAAGATTCTTCTTCCTCCAGAAGCCCCTCCCAAACGCACTGTCTCACAGGGGAATAAGAGCTTTGCAACATCTGTATGACTGGCATTGTTGCTGGAGCCTCAGATTCACAGGGACCAAAACTACATGGTCTAGCAGGTGCCTGATTCAGCCTTACTCAGAGGAATAAGTTGTTGTATAGCTACAAATGGATGGCAACTTTTAGAGAGCATTAAGTGCCAGCTATGCCTTGGTTAGTAAGAAACCCAGTTATATGTCAAGGAAGCCTGTTACTCATGCATGACCATGTATGAAATGACGGTAGCTGCCTTTATAGATCCCAAACTAGGCGGTAATGAGGAATTTACTGTATACTGACCAGTTTCTTGTCTCCTAAATCAGTAAGTCATACGATGTCAGGGCAGTCATAGTCCTGGAGTGAATTATGAGCTGTCAACCAGGTGGTGCAGTAGAGAAGAATCTACCTGTCAGTGCAGGAGATGCAAGAGACGTGGGTTCGATCCCTGGGACAGGAATCTTCCTCAGAGAAAGAAATGGCAACCCACTCCAGTATTCTTGCTTGGAAAATCCCATGGACAGAGAAGCCTGGCAGACCGCAGCCCATGGGATCACAAAGAGCCAGACACAACTGAGCACAGCACAGAGCGCAGAAAACCACCCATCACTGTATTGATATATTGCTATATTCCCTTGATGAGTATCACACACAGAGATTGGACCTGGCTGCGTGATGACTGTGGGTATGGTCTCCTGGCGCTGTGATGTCCTGGGTGGGCCCCTTTTGGGGACCAAAGGACTTACTTCCCCAGCAGCTGGAGGTGCTGCCTCTTCAGCCCCTCATTGGAGGTTCTCTTTGGGAGCCACTCTCACCTGAACCAAGCCATCTTGCTAAAGGTCAGGCCCCCTTCCCCAGACAGCCACATCCCATCACTAGTCCATGCTTGGGATAAAGAGCTGGCCCGTTTACCCCAATTTGGGACAACACTGAAGGGCCAACCCAGCTTCAGATCTCCTGGTAGAGTCAGTTAAGACCCTCATTGAGCATCATGAGCATACTTCACCCTCTGCCTTATTGCCCTTCTTTTCCACCTACAGGCACTGACCCTCGGAAACTCCCAAATAAACCTCTGCACACCAGTTCCCATCTTAAGAGTCTGCTTCACAGGGAACCTGACCTGCGCAGGATCCCTGCTCTCAACTGCTGCAGACTCTTACAGATGAAGAGCCTGGGGTCCAGAGGGACCCCTGTCGGCTCAAAGTTATATAGCCCTCTACTGGTGAATGGCTTCCTGGTCCTACCTTCTCTCCATCTCTCCACAGCAAGCAGAGCCTGTGCAGCTACTAGTGGATTCAGTGCTGGCTACTTAATCATCAGTACAGCCTAAACAAGACAAGAATGTGCAGGGAATGACTGTTTGAACAAAGGCCTAGAAGGAGCAGTGAACTTGATGTGCTATGTGCCCAGGGCAACAGAGATGTTATCCATTTCCTAGAGGCCCCCCTCTCCCCTAGGACCTACTGTCTGACCACCCACATGACTGTAACAACCAGCATTGCTTTGAGTAGAAAGTGTGTCCTTTTCCATTTGCAAAGTCAAATTAAGAGGCTACAGAGAAAACGTTTTGTGCTCTGAGCTAAATTGCCTCTTTCTCCCTTGACTTTCCCTTGTAATCTTTGGGAGAATGTTTAAATACTTGATGCTGTAAAGTCCCCTCTGACAGTATTACCTTATGTCATGGAATGATTGTGAAAAAGAGCTAAATCACAGCTACTTTCATGCGTGTTAAATAGTGCTTCTGAAAAAGCCTGAATTTAGTTTAATAGGTCATAGAAATAAATTTCCAGACTTCCCTGGTGGTCCAGTGGCTAAGACTCCATGCTGCCAATGCGGAGGGCTCAGGTTTGATTCTTGGTCAGGAAACTAGATCCTACATGCTACAACTGAGACCTGGTGCAACCAAATAAATAAATACATACATATTTTTAAAAATAGAGATAAATTTAAAGATTAAAGCTGAAATCTTCCCCATTCCTGAGTATGTTGTTGTGTGTGGGGATTTGCGTGTGTATTTGTGTGTGTGTGTGTGTGCGCACACAGGTATGTGGGTGTATGCGTGTGTGTATTCATGGATGGGTTTGCGTATGCCTTACGGTGTGTGCATGTGTGTGTGTTTGCATGTGTGTGTGTGTATGCATATGCACACTCTCTATTAACATGATGCCATTGGCAGGGTGCATGTCACCCTCTGGAGATTCACAGCTCTCTGCTTTCGATTACACTCGGTCTAGTCCAAAACCCCTCTGAACTAATCCTAATCAACTTGGAAGCCACCAGGCTCAGGCATGAGGCTGTCAAATGTGAGTGTTTGCAGATGTCAGTGAGGATGGCAGGATTCCAGGAGGACAGATCAAGGCTTAGTCACTGAAAAATGCATGCCAGTGCATCCCGGCTCCAGAGCACCAGCGCAGCCGTAAGAAGAACGTGTCGTGACAGTAAATCAATAACTTCTTGGAGACGATTCTTTTCTGAAACATCCCTGATTAATTATGCCAGCGCACACTTGGCCACAGTACTTTGCTCCAGCATTAACTTAATGCTTTTTGCGTGAAGCTGGATTATAACTGGCTCTCATAAGTCAAATTTGACATTTCAAATCGGGCTTTAAAGGTTTGGGTTATAGATTTTATAACGTCTTCATGTCAAACATAATTGCTCCTATAGCTGCTGGTAGACATTTGCCAATCAATCAGAATAACATTTATTTTATCATAAACAAGGCTAAATGAAAACCATTTGAAATCATTGTATTTGAAGACTCGGTGAAGAAGCTTCTTTGGGATGGCTGAAATCTGCTTATGTATTGTGGTGGAGGAATGCAGGGAAATTACCAAAGTTGATGGAAATGTGTTACTATTTTCTCACTTCAAAAAATTAATGCCTCTCTGTATTTTGTGACTGTTTAGCTTCTGCTTTAGTTAGGTAATTTAGTACCAGATGAATATGATTTGGGGCAAAGTAGTCCCGTTCCTATCTGTAATAGAAAATTTTATTTTTTGTCCCTTCAAGATGAAGGTATTTTTAATGCACTTATATACTGCATCTAGAAATTTATTTTTTATTCATCTTAAATGGCCAGGTCTTTTTAATATTAAAACTAATGGAAAACAGGGCTTACCTAGGGGAAAGTCATATTTTCGTGGTCCTTGAACAAAGGTTTGTTGAGGCACTATTAAGTTGCCTGTTCAGAGCATGGGGCTAAGTCTACAATGGTCAGTAAAGCTTGTCCATTCTCCCTAAAGAAGTTCCCCGTGCCTCACGGTGCTCCCCTTCCTTTGTGTCCACTGTAGCATTCTGTGGCCTATTGATACTCAGTATCTTCACACCAGCATCAACCTAGAAGCAACCACATCACTCTTGTTAATAATAGCCTGTGGCGATGGCACCCCACTCCAGTACTCTTGCCTGGAAAATCCCATGGATGGAGGAGCCTAGTAGGCTGCAGTCCATGGGGTTGCGAAGAGTCGGACACGACTGAGCGACTTCACTTTCACTTTTCCCTTTCATGCACTGGAGAAGGAAATGGCAACCCACTCCAGTGTTCTTGCCTGGAGAATCCCAGGGATGGGGGAGCCTGCTGTCTGTGGGGTCGCACAGAGTCGGACACGACTGAAGCAACTTAGCAACAGCAGCAGCATTGACCAGAACTAGTCCCACTGCCCAACTTAACTGTGAAGCAGCAGAGATCTGTGAGGGGTGATTCTCTGATAAGCAGAAAATGACCATGCCTTCAGTGTGGACTAAAGAGAAGCTCCCAAATATCAGAGGATTATAATCAGAGAAAAGAGCATGAGCAAAGGCCTGGCCATGAAAGGTCTTTTGGTGGAACAGTAAAGTTGCCAGTATAAAATGTGTGAGATTAGTCTGGAAAAGCCAGCTGAGTCCAGTAGATGGGATGTGTCTCTGAAGGCAGTGGTAAGAAACTTGGACTTTGTTCTGAAGAGAGTGAGAAGGTTTCAGAGAAGGGAATCAAGTGGTCGGAATAATACCCTAACAGTAGAGGATGCTGATGGACTTGGATGCATATTTCTATGGAGCTCAAAATAATCTTAGAGAAGCATACGAATGACGTTAAAGTCCTACTTTCTTATTTTGCCAGTTCTTTTTAATTTCAGAGTGCTCCTCACAATGAGTTTCGCTTTTCTGTACCTGCTCCCTGAACTTGACAGTGTGTCATGAGCTTTAAGAGTGCTGGAAATTTTCCTGATGACAAGAACACCTGATTAAATTTCCTTTCCCTCGCCTTCTACCTCTAATATGTCTCCCATTACTCTTCCTTCCATTCCTTTTCAACCCACTGACTAAAATGCTTTCCAAATACATTTATTCAACCAGTGCATCCTAAAGGAGATCAGTCCTGGGTGTTCATTGGAAGGACTGATATTGAAGCTGAAACTCCAATACTTTGGCCACCTGATGCAAAGAGCTGACTCATTGGAAAAGACCCTGATGCTGGGAAAGATTGAGGGCAGGAGGAGAAGGATGACAGAGAATGAGATGCTTGGATGGCATCACTGACTCAACAGACATGAGTTTGGGTGGACTCCGGGAGTTGGTGATGGACAGGGAGGCCTGGCGTGCTGCAGTTCATGGGGTTTCAAAGAGTCAGACACGACTGAGCAACTGAACTGAACTGAACTGAGGCCAAAGAAAAGACAAGAAACAGCCACCCATAGCATCTCAGTGCCTTCCTATGTCAGTGGACTGCGATTATTCTTATTCATTTCTCTCTGCCTACCTGAGGCTCTTGGTACCCATGAGATTTACCCCCAAATATGAATGGGAAGTCTGTTCTGATAGTCTCCCTTTTAGCCTTGGGTGTAGAGGCCCCTCATCCTTCAGCCCTTGAAGCCCCTTGAGGTGAATGTGTGGGTGAGGGAAGGGCCAAGCTTCTCCTCCCAGACACAGTCATGAGACCAAGACCATCACTTCCTTGTCTCCATTTTTCCACTGACCATTCTCAATCCTCAGGTCTTCCCAAGGGCTTCACAGGTAATAGAGCATCACAGTTCAAGAATAAGTCCAAAAGCCAAACTGCCCAAGTCTAAGCCCAAACCCACTACCTTCCAGCTGGTGAACCCAGAGCAACTTCCTCAACTTCCCTGTGCCTCGATTTTTGTAAAACAGAATTGATGTAAACATATGCCTCAGAGGATCACTGTAAGATATAAATGACTTTGGACATGAGTTTGAGCAAACTGGGAGTTGGTGATGGACAGGGAAGCCTGGTGTGCTCTGGTCCATGGGGTTGCAAAGAGTTGGACATGACTGAGTGACTGAATTGAATCCATGTAGAGGACTGGCATGCAGTAGATATTAGACAATATCATTTAGCAATTCACCTTAAGTGAGAGATCTCCCAAAATCTCTCAGTTATTTTTGCATGTACTGTATAGGTCACTTTTACTACAGAATCTCGTATAATACTTATGCAGTCCTAATGACTTTGGTCTTTTCTGAGCTGAGAGACTCCACATTTGTATTTGCCTAATTGAAATGCCTGGTGTGCTACGGTCCATGAGGTCGCAAAGAATCAGACACAACTTAGCAACTGAACAACAACAACAAAATTGAAATGCATTCCCGAGAACAGCCATCCATTGGGGCGGTGATCTTTGTCTGCTCTATCCTGGAATATATTTAAACACATGAAATCGTGAATTGCACGTGATAGGAGTACAATAAGCTTTTTATTGAGTGAATGAACAAACAAGCTAGTTCGGGGAGCAGTATGTGTCACTCAGGAAAAAAACACAGGTTTGGAGTCTAGTAGATCTGAGCTCTATTAACTTCCCTGGTATCTCAGCTGGTAAAGAATCCACCTGCAATGCAGGAGACCCTGGTTCAATTCCTGGTTCAGGAAGATCCCCTAGAGAAGGGATATAGGCTACCCACTCCAGTATTCTTAGGCTTCCCTGGTGGCTCAGATGGTAAAGAATCCACCTGCAATGCGGGAGACCTGGGTTCAATCCCTGAGTTGAGAAGATCCCCTGGAGAAGGGAACAGCTACCCATGCCAGTATTCTTGCCTGGAGAATTCCATGGACAGAGGAGCCTGGCAGGCTACAGTCCATGACGTCACGAAGAGTCGGCCATGACTGAGAGACTTTCACGCTCACAAATCCGAGGTCTAAGGCTGGCTGCACCATTGCCTACTTCTGTGTAACCTCTGACAAGTCCATCCCTGTTCCTCCACTCCCTCGTTTATAAAATGGAGATGAAAATATGTTTCATTAGAGTTGCTCTAAGAATTAGATATAATGCTGATTGGAAATGTTTAGTATATAAAACTGAGCCTGTATTAGAAGCTTAGGAAATGGTAAACATTCTTATGACTATATGCAGTGTTTCTGCACGTAATGAATGATGGGGGAAGCAACATGAGACAGAGAGATGAATGAGGTCATTGGCTTGTTTAACCTATCATGTTTGTTTGCCAGAACTTTCTCAATGCACAGCAGAAACTAACACAACATTTTAGAACAATTACACCCCAATAAAATAATAATAAAATGAAGACCGGATTTCTCTTTTAGTCTTTCCCCTGTACTGTTTTCCAGTAGTATGGCAATTATTAACGTAAAAGAGAAAAGAGAAGTAAAGAGGGGGAAATTGTAGGTGAGGAAGCTGTAGAGAGGTCAGCTGTAGAGAGAGGAGGCTGAGGAATACCTAGAAGAAAGTCATGGAGAGACTCAGGTTCCGGCCTTGAGGAAAGAGCAGGCAGGACAAAGGGAAGGAAGGAGAGAGGACCGTGCCCGTAGACAAATCTCTCCTCTCTCCAGTCTGTCCTCCATCCTGCCTCCAGCTCACCCTTTCTACTTTATTATTGTTCAGTTGCTGAGTCATGTCCAACTCTCTGAGACCCTGCCAGGCTCCCCTGTCCTTCACTATCTCCCGGAGCTTGCTCAGATTCATGTCCATTGAGTTGGTGATGCCGTCTAACCATCTCATTCACTGCCACCCCCTTCTCCTTTTGCCCTCAGATCTTTCCCAGCATCAGGGTCTTTTCCAGTGAGTCAGCTCTTTGGATCAGGTGGCCAAAGTATATTGCCCTTTCTGCTATCAATACCCAAGTATGTTTCTCCTGCGTCCGTGCACTTCCAGCTGTATGGAGGAATTTAAGCAGAGCTACCTCTGCCTCTTACAAAAACAGAGTCCATATAAAAATACTGCACGATTTGGCTGCTGCCCACCTCAGCTGTCCAGACATCATTCTTCATGCTCTTTCGTGTCCTGTGACATGGTGATGGTTCCTTAGTGGTCAGTACGGGGCCTTTACATCATTTCTTCCTCTTGAGCTGGTAAATGAACGTTTTCCTGCGCCCTTTCTTCTACTTGTGAAGCCCTAGTCACATGTAAACACCCAACTGAAATGTCTTCTGGTGTGTGCAGCTTTCCCTCGACCTACCCCAGCAGACCAGGTCACCCCAATCGTTGCACCGTCCCAAGTGTGCACATCTATACCGATTGTGCGCTGTCCTGAGTGTGCACATCTGTGTGTAGCACCTCATGTTGTAATCACTTGATCATCTCAGACCAGTCATCCTCACATTGCTATTCTGTGCGAACCACAGATACTAATTGTGAAATGTTCATGGAACAAGTGACTATGGGGTCACTTTCAAGTCACTCTTACCTTTTAAGATACAACATGGGTTATTTCGGGAACCGTGTTCACAAAATTCCTTTTAGTGGCCCCCAGGCTGCTGGGCTGAAAAGAAGGCAGCACTCTAGAGCTTCCCAATAATGCCACAGAGCCTCAACACCTTGTGGATACCTTCACTAGCAAGACTCAGCAGGAGATACTAACTTCCCTTGAGTCATATTAAAACTGCTTTTTAAATGCAGAAATCATAGCCTGGTACCACTGTCCCAGTGTTAATTGTTTCTGTAATGCATCATTTGCTTTTAATTGCAAAGATACGCATGTCTTGGTTCAGTGCATGACTCTGTTTTGTTTATTTGGCCTAATTATTAAAACCATATCCTAAGAGCTGCTGGGGCTAATGTTAGAACTGGATGAGTCCCAAATTTAGTATTGAGTCCATAAAGCATTTTGGAAGTGCCTGGAACATACTGACACTTAAGAAATATTGGTTCCATCTGAATCTATGTTTCTGACCCTGGGTCACATTTCTAACCTCATTCTGAGAAGCCTGTGTAAGCGTATCTTGGACAGTTTGAGAGCCAGTGGTGACAGGTATCCAGCTCCACACAGAAAAGGCACAATTTCAAAGGCTCTGGTGTTTCTGGGGAGATTCTGTATCATACTGTACTGGTGTGACCACATTAAAGCCAGCACCTCAGCTCTCAGGAGAGGGAGGCCCCTGACACGGGGAAGTTCCATTTGACTCCTAGAGACTGGAAACTCCTGAGGATTAAAAAAACACCGAAATATCCCTATTGTGAAGAGAGAGAGGGAAGGTGGCAGATTTTGAGCTGACCAATTAATAAAGTTAATAATGACAGTTTTTGGTGGCAGGAGAAAACATTTGGTTGGGTTTTCAGAGTTTAAAATTCAGGATTTTTAGAGCCTGCCTCAGCTTTGTTTCCAAGCTGCCCAGTTTGACATTGCCATCTGGGCACATCCACTGACTGAATTTACGGTTGCTCCAGGAGCAGCCCCACCCCAATTCTGCGCATGCTCCACCCAGCGCTGCTTTTCTCTGCATTCATCAAACATTTGCCTTATTTGGAGAGCCCAGAAGCTTTGCAAAGGTTAGAATCTGTCAGTGTTTTGTGACTTTTTCTTGGGCGGGGGTGGGGGGGGGCGGTCTTTCTCATATCACCCCTCCTATCATTTTAGATCATGTTTTGCTAATACAATGGGCTTTAACTTCAAACTTGGAAATTCCTTGTTGCTTTATGACAGCACAGAAATTTCTATTTTAATCCCCTTTTACTCTGGTTAAGGGGTGGCAGAGCAAAGGAACAAAATATTCATGTTAAAATATGGAGTGTATGCCTTTCTGTATCCTAGAGCTGTTTTCCATATTATTTTTATTTATAATTTTATTTATAATTTATGAGGGCTTAAATTACACACATACACACACAGAGCCATCCTTCAATTTTTTATTTTTTGATCAAAATTTGTCATAGAATATAAGAAAACCTATCCTGACAATCATGAAGGGAAGAACTGGGTTCTACTTACATGGGGACCACCATGAGCACTGCTCCACTGGAATCCAGCAAGCCAGACATCCCCAGCAATCTCATTTTTAGCTAGCTCAGACAGCGATTTGAGGCATCTGTTACCTTGAGAACATTCTCAAAGGTCTGCCTGTGCCCTACTGATGCAAATCAGTGGACAGAGGATGGCCAGCTCTCTCGTTATCCAGCTAGGCAAGGGATGGTCTGGAACCCCTCATGTTCAAAAGATGGTTTTGCTTCCAAGGAAGAAAACCCTTTTTTTTGTTGTTTGGTCTTTTTAAAATTTATATTAACATGTAGTTGATTTACAATGTTGTATTAGTTTCTGCATCATCATCAGTTCAGTCACTCAGTCATGTCTGACTCTTTGTGACCCCATAGACTGCAGCGCACCAGGGTTCCTTGTCCATCACCATCTCCCGGAGCTTATTCAAACTCATATCCATAGAGTCAGTGATGCCATCCAACCATCTCATCCTCTGTCGACCACTTCTCCTGCCATCAATCTTTCCCAGCATCACGGTCTTTTCCAATGAGTCAGTTCTTAGCATCAGGTGGCCAAAGGGTTGGAGTTTCAGCTTCAGCGTCAGTCCTTCCAATGAACACCCAGGACTGATCTCCTTCAGAATGGACTGGTTGGGTCTCCTTGCAGTCCAAGGGACTCTCAAGAGTCTTCTCCAACACCACAGTTCAAAAGCATCAATTCTTTGGCGCTCAGCTTTCTTCACAGTCCAACTCTCACATCCATACATGACTACTGGAAAAACCATAGCCTTGACTATACAGACTTTTATTGACAAAATAATGTCTCTGCTTTTTAATATGCTGTCTAGGTTGGTCATAGCTTTTCTTCCAAGGAGCAAGCATCTTTTAATTTCATGGCTGCAGTCACCATCCGCAGTGATTTTGGAGCCCAAAATAAGAAAGTCTTTCACTGTTTTCATTGTTTTGTTGTCTGTTGCCATGAAGTGATGGGACCAGATGCCATGATATTAGTTTTCTGATTGTTGAGCTTTAAGCCAACTTTTTCAGTCTCTTCTTTCACTTTCATCAAGAGGCTCTTTAGTTATTCTTCACTTTCTGACATAAGGGTGGTGTCATCTGTATATCTGAGGTTATTGATATTTCTCCTGGCAATCTTGATTCCAGCTAGTGCTTCATCCAGCCCAGTGTTTCTCATGATGTACTCTGCATATAAGTTAAATAAGCAAGGTGACAATATGCAGCCTTGACATACTCCTTTCCCGATTTGGAACCAATTTGTTTTTCCATGTCCAGTTCTAACTGTTCCTTCTTGACCTGCATTCAGATTTCTCAGGAGGCAGACAAGGTGGTCTGGTATTCCCATCTCTTTCAGAATTTTCCACAGTTTGTTGTAATCCACATAGTCAAAGGCTTTGGCATAGTCAATAAAACAGAAGTAGATGTTTTCCTAGAATTCTCTTGCTTTTTTGATGATCCAGTGGATGTTGGCAATTTGATCTCTGGTTCCTCTGCCTTTTCTAAATCCAGCTTGAACATCTGGAAGTTCACGGTTCACATACTGTTGAAGCCTGGCTTGGAGAATTTTGAGCATTACTTTACTAGCATGTGAGATGAGTGCAACTGTCTGGTAGTTTGAGCACTCTTTGGCATTGCCTTTCTTTGGGGTTGGAATGAAAACAGGCCTTTTCCAGTCCTGTGCCACTGTACAGCAAAGTGAGTCAGTTATGTCAATACATATACATATATCCACTGTTCTTTAGATTCTGTTCCCATGTAGGTCATTACAGAGTATTGTGTAGAGTTCCCTGTGCTGTACAGTAGGTTGTTACTGGTTATTTGTTTTATATATGTCGCTCAGTTGTCTTATACATAGTAGTGTGTATATGTCAATATATATAATTTCCCAGTTTATCCCTGTTCACCCTTCCCCTTTGGTAACCATAAGTTTGTGTTTTTTTCTACATATATGACTCTATTTCTGTTTTGTAAATAGGTTCATTTGTACCATTTTTTTAAGATCCAATATTTAAGTGATGGACTTTCCTGGTAGCTCAGCTGGTAAAGAATCCACCTGCAGTGCAGGTGACCTGGGTTCAATCCCTGGGTTGGAAGATTCCCTGGAGAAGGGAATGGCTACCCACTCCGGTATTCTTGCCTGAAGAATCCCCAGGGACAGAGGAGCCTGGCAGGCTATAAGTCCATGGGGTCAGAAAGAGTTGGACATGACTGAGCGACTAAGCACAGCATAGCACAATATTCCGTCGTATATATGGTATATACGGACCACATTTTCTTTATCCATTCCTCCATCAATGGACATTTAAGTTGTTTCTATGTCCTAGTTATTTCAAAAGGTAAATGTACCCCAATGTCCATTGAAATGATTTTTAATCCATGTTATGTGGTATGGAAGCAGTACCTTTCTATTAAAAAAAATATTGGGGGGATTTCCTTAGTAGTCTAGTGGGCTGAGATTCCATGGTCCCCATGCAGGGGGGCCTGGGTTTGATCCCTGATCAGGGAACTGGATTCCGTAAGCTACAGCTAAGACCCAGGGCAGCCAAATAAATAAGCAATTTTTTAAATGTTCATTTTAAATATCTATATATTTTGGAAAGCAGGAGAAAGACCAAAGAAATGGAAGGTGAAAGTCTTCAAATTTTATTTAATATTTTATGTACTACACATTCTGACTATAACCACAGATGCTAGAACTTTAAAGTAATCTTGAGCAGTCTCCTAATTCATCTGCTCTACTTTTGTACCATCACACAGCATATATTTTAATCCTTCTATTTATTCTGCAGGAAAGTTTATTATAAAACTTCCCTTTAGTTTATAGATTACTAAATGCCATCACAAATAATCAAAGTATTTTCCCCATAGCAAGTCCAGACCCTTCTTGTGTAGTATAAATCCATTTTTTAAATCCTCTTAAATACCATTAAGTTCCTCCATCCATACCTAAACTTCCTAGTCATCTGTCTCTCCATTTTTTCTGGCAAAAGCACACCTGTTCATAAATCAAATAATTCAGCACTTAGAAGGTACAGGTACAGTTTACAGATAACTGAAAGGCACAGGGCCCTGGCGTTAAATAGTATTGAGTCACCTGGTGAAAAGCTAATTCTCTCTCAATTATCTTTCAGTCCTTCTGATTTCCTTTAGAAGGGTCTCTATTTCATTCTAGCCTGTCTTTGCACAGGCATACTAAGTCACTCAGTTGTGTCCAGCTCTCTGTGCACGTCTTTAATGCCCCTCTAATTCTAACACGCCTATTTAACACATATAGAGCAGGCTTCTGAATCAAACGGGCAAACGTGTCTATTGAATATTTATCCAGATCAATTAGTTTTCATTGTATTTGTTTTTGTGGTTATCTTCTATTAACATATTCCATTTAGGAGAGTTTAAAAACCTTGTAAGTTTTCCTTTAAATATATTTATTTAAGGGGAAAAAAGTGAATTGACTAAAAAAATTATTTAAAAAAGCATGTAGCATGCAACAGGACTGAATTCGGACTTTTGACTTCTCAGGCATTGTATCTTTCCTCCATGATACTGTTCTGAATGCCTATATGTCACAGGAAAGAACTCATTTAGTAAAATGTGTTTTCTCACAGTGAAAATCTTTTTGTTTATATTGAGGCTTAACCAAAAAAATAGTTCTGGTTTGTTGAGAGACAACATAAGTGACCTTAGATCATGTACTGCCACAAGCTTATTGAGTCAAACATGATTTATCTCTGATATCTTTTAAAGACATAATTCTAATATATGAAACAGCATGGAATTTGGAGACAGAACTGGGTCTTGACCACTTGGTAGACTTACTTAGTAGGGCACAACAGTTATTGCCTTTGGACTTCTCTGTTGGTCCAGTGCTTAAGAATTCACCTGCCAATGCCGGGGACACAGGTTTGATCCTGGTTCAGGAAGATTCCATATGCCGGGGGGTGGGGGATCGGGGGTGGCCACTAAACTGGTGGGCCACGCGCTACTGAAGCCCACACTCTCTAGAGCCCGTACTCTGCGACAGGAGAAGCCACAGCGGTTAAGAAACCCACACACCGTAGCTAGAGAGCAGCTCCCGCTCGCTGCAACTCCATAAAGCCTGCACACAGCGATGAAGACCAAAGCTCAACCAAACACAACAAATAAATAACTAATTTTTAAAAAGACAGTTACTTTTTCCGAGTCTTTGTTAGTCCCATCAACAGAAAAGAGTTAGTCACTCTCATTTAGGATGTGGTTTCAAAGATTAAATGATCTCCACAAATATTTATTGAGCCCCTCCTATGTGCTAGGCTCTTCTTTAAGTGCTGCAAATACCACAGTGAACAAAATGTAAGCTTACCACTCTTGTGCAGCTTTGATCTTAAATGGAGCTGAATATTTCTTTCCTGGTTCTTAAGTCATTGAAACAGTGTTGCCTGGGAGTGGGTTAGAACTGAATTTCTTGTACCCCTACTTCTGAAGTAATTGCCCCTCTTGCTGCTACAGATTTTGGGTCACGATTAGCTGCCAAAGGTAACTTAGAGATTCAACAAGGCCTTTCATAGGATTTTTTAAAATCTTTTCTTTAGTCATAAGACTTTAGCTACATGCAGAGAAACATTTATATTTGCTGTAAATATTTTGCACTATTTTTACTTTTGTTAATATGTAATGTTTATCAGTAAACATAATTTGTATTATAAAACTTTAGAAAAGGGGATATACATTATTTAGTGCATGAAAATTCTACATAATAAGCTGTTAGTACTCTCATATAGAATTTGCCCCTGGTCAAAACTGGCATGGGCACAGCTAGCCACAGAAAGATCTTTTGTCCTCGCTGATGGAAGAAATAGTTCCTTTTTAGTGGCGATGATGCCAGAAATGAAATGACCTGGAGAGATTTTTGTTTTTCAAAGAGATTTTTTTTTTTGGCCTGGCATCACCAAAGGACATCCTAACCTTTCCAGGTTTGACATCTGATGATCAGCAAATAGGCTTGGTAAAATAATGTTAACTGGGTAAAAATATTCAGATTAGTGGTTGGACCTTATACAGATTTATAGAAGAATGAGTGAATTTTTACTCAGTGTGGTGCAATGGAGTAAGAAGTCGAGCTTAGATACATCTTATTATTAAAAAGTCAAAATAATATCATTTTATAACCAACACAGACTATTAGAGTCACCACTATCTTCAGTATAAACATTTGATTTGCAGAGATTTTTCTTCTGTGTGGGATCTGAGAAGTCTCAGCCTTATTGCTAACTATATTTTTGACTTTTTACATGAAATCACTATTGTAGAACTATTTCTGGCATCTCAAATTGTTGGTGAAATTCTATGCCAACATTATCTGAGGTGACTAAATTATAGTGGAAAAAAAACAATGAAATAAGTCTTTAAAATACATACCATCTCTGTATTAACACAGGTGTTAATTTTGTGTGGTTCCCTTTAGAGTTAATTATACTAATTATTTAAAACAATAACAGAGAAGCAAAGGATAAGAAAATATAAAGCTACCCAACTATGGAGTCACCCACCCGACATTATAGGCATACCATAGTCTAATTGCCATGTATTGGCAGTCAGAATAATTATCTAGAAGAGAAAATTTAAAGCAAAGAATTGCCAGTATCTTATCATTTCTTACAATATCCTGTTTTTTCTATGAATGTAAACAGTGAGTTGCTCCAAAGATGTTCCCTTCACTATCCCTACCATGTCTTTTCTGCCCAGGTCTACCTGTCACCTGGTTCCATTTTGTGACAGTACTTATTAGAGTTTGAAAATCATAACATACGGTTTCCTGCCTTTTCCTAGAACATGCAAACCACACAGCAAGAGCAGAACAAAGACTCTTTCATGACCATTAAGGAGTATCCTTAATAGAATTCAAAGTTGCTGGTGGTTCAGTTCTTGGTTCCACCATCTTCTTACTCTTGGAAAACTATCCAGCGATGGAAGGTAAATTTATATCCTGAGTCAGCTTTACCTAAGAAGTTCTTTTTCCCTTGTGTCTGTCCACCAAATTTCAATGTCAGGAGTGCTTGACCTTCCTTTCTTCTTACCGTATGGAGGGGATAAGTTTTATCCCTATCCTGGCCCACTGAACTGAGAATCTAGAGTGGCCGCTGGGTTCGAAAACAAGTGGAAATATTCCGCACAACTTCTTTGGAGTGTCTCGTCCAACGTCATATCTAAATCCATACACTGCTGGTACAAGCCAGAACATCCTTTCTGCAAGCTAATTTGGCCTTCTTTTCTAACCTGCTGTTGGTTCACACATAATTTGGCATTATGTATCAACAGCCTTAAAATCATAACCTTTGACTGTAAGAAAATAATTTAAATCACTAGGTTGTATACCTGATACCAATATAATATATTGTAAATCATCAATACATCAGTTAAAAATAATTTAACAAAGATTTCTACAGAAGATATTGATTTAAAATGAATATCTTTAAAATTATTTAAATTAGGGAGGGGGGTTCATGTTTGGGAACGCATGTGCACCCGTGGTGGATTCATGTCAATGTATGGCAAAACCAATACAGTATTGTAAAGTAAAATAAAGTAAAAATAAAAATTTTAAAAAATAATAAAATTATTTAAATTAAAATTATTCAAGTAAAAATTGAAAAATCTTATACTACTTAATGACCAAGGATAAAAATCAGTTAAATAAGTGTTGGTACATGGAATTCCCTGGCGATCCAATGGTTAGGACTCAGCACTTTCACTCCTGGGGCCTGGGTTCCATCCCTTATCAGAAAACTAAGATCCTGCAAACCATGTTGTGAGGTCAAAAATAAATAGATGGATAGATAGAAAAATGTTGATGCATCCATAAAATGGAGTTTTCAGCAGCTCTGGTCAGGGTTTATATTCTAAAAGAATTTCTAAAATTGCATATCAGAAATTCTCATGCTGTAATTCCAAATAAAGTGGCATGCACAGTATGATCTTAACTGTGTATAAATCATATGAACAAAAAGTTTAGGGGAGGGGGAGGATGTATAGCAAAATATTAACAGTGGTTGTTTTTATTCCTTTATTATATTCTAATTTGTTTGTTCCTATTACATCTTTCTATAATTTCCTGTAATGAGAATAAGGAAAATACAGTTTTAAAAACTAAGATACGGAAGAGAAACCAGGGGAGCAATTGATGGACTGCATGTTTTCATGTCCATTCTACCACTTGGACAAGCCATACACTGGTCTCTGCTGAAGCACTTTTGCTAGGAAATGACACTATCCTTTCTCCTAGCGATGGCAAAACAGCTGTTGAGGGGTGATGATAAGAACCTGTGTCACCTGGTCTCTGTTCTTTTTCAGCACACAACGGTTTTGCCCTTTATATTAATTGAGATGAGGACATCACACCATGCGTATCCCAGCAGGAGCAGCGGACTGGCCGCCATATGTACCTTCTCTGTTGGCTATATATTATGGTAAGGATGGTGCCTGCTGGGCTTTCGTATTGTATTAGATTTTGTGCTGCTAAATTTGGGCACATATTTCATTATGGATATAATCACTAACAGATTCACACTGTGTGCCTCATTTGGTCCAAGACCTGGGCTTTGTCTCATTTCCCCAGATGCTTATATTTTTAGAAAGTATATGCCAAACCTCACACAACAGGAATTTGTTGAACAATCCCATGTAAGCAGTGCTTCTTCCAAGGCTGCATTTTTCAACTCTTTTTCAAACTAAATGTTTTTCTTGGACCTCAGTTGTATTGCTTTTTTTGCTTGGGGGTTTTTTGTTGTTGTTGTTATTGTTGCTTTTGTTGGGAGTGAGGGAGTTGCAGCGAATGCAAATGAGGACAGAAGGAATGACCTCTTCCGGGAGTGACTTCCACCCTCTAAGTGAAACAAGTGAAAATGTCCATTTTCCTGAGTCAGTTTAAAGCCTGACTGTCACCTAGAGCATGCATTTAATGGCTTTGTTTGGAAAAACTGGGGTAAAACAAATGACAGGAAATCTCCACTTGGTCTACTGGGCGTGAATAAATCCCGAGTGGGAGGTGGCCACATTTATCTGATAGAAGACTTTTTGCCTGATGAATTTATTTCACTTTAATTTCAGTTCTAACCATGTGTTAACATTTCAAAATTATTTAAGATAGAGACTTTCTTATTTCTCTGTATAATTCCAAGTCCTCTTTAATATATTAGCCTATGCCGAAGAGGTCTCTGCCCCTAGCACTTCTGTCTCTTGGGACTCTCAGGTGCTGAGTTCTGGGTCATCATCCCCTCCTGTAAACTTTTGGGACTGAATCATGTTCTTCCAAACACCCCAGAACTGTACTTAATCCCACCAGAATCCTGGAGCACTTTGGGAGGTCCAGTCCTCATGGAGCATTTTGCTCCAGCCAGTCCAGAAATATTAAATAAAGCTCAGTACAGTATTTCACATACTTTGCCTGAATAAGGCTCCGAATCTGAACCAAAAGAGGCTTTGCTGTTGGGAAGTCATGCGCACCCTATGGCTGGATCTAAGGGGACATCCAGACAGTAGACCCTAGAACAAACATGTGGTCATGCTCTATCTGCCACTTCATTGACCAGTCACTGTTCAGAAGGACTGGGAATCGTTTGTTTTCCTAGTCACATTTTAGGTTGGTTTTGTTTCCAACCAAAACATTAAGTATTGGCTTTCTCTGAAAGAAAAAGTTCAAATGATCTGGACTCACAGGTTAAAGTGTGACTCTGAAATAATGTCTTAAAAATGAAGGCATGTGCTTTATATATAGGAACTTGATGTTCAGATGACTTTTTTTTTAATTGGAGTATAATTACTTTACAATGTTTTATTAGTCTCTGCTGCATAATGAAGTGAATCAGCTATACATATAGTTACATTCCCTCCTGCTTTGACCTCCCTCCCACCCACCCCGATCCCACCCATCCAGGTCATCTTATCTTTCAGAAGAGTCAGGTAGGAAAGCTAAGAGTTATTCAGAGATGTTACGATGTTTACAGTTCATGTGGAACTGCCTATAGCTTTAGTTCATATCCCTTCCCATCTCCCCTCCCCTGCCAACAGTCTCATTACTTTGCATTCATATTTACTTACCTATGGTAAGAGATTTTTACTCTGGGAATGCTGGGTGTATTTCTGTGAATTCATTTAGATGCCATTAAATTATGTGGATCTTGTAGCACCCCAGAGGTTTTAGGAACTACATACTTTCTGATGGCTTTTCTTCTACCACGGGTACAATCAGTCCACGTTCCAAAGAGACACATGGGAAATACCACATAGTCTTTATTATAGACCCCCAAGATCCCTCATTAAAATGAAGCATTACTCACGCTCTGCATGCCAAGGGAGACTTGCCAGCTATGCGTCTTTCCTGAGCAAACCAGTGCTTGTTTGGACACGTATCTGCATTAACCAGCAAACTCTTCCAGATATGTTCTGAGAATGTTCTCAGAGTCAACTTTTTCCTTTGGTGTTCTGCCTTAGGCATTCATAGCTGTGCCAAGAGCTAAACAATGCCCCTCACATCATATCACATTATATAAATCCAAGAATTTTAATTGTTATCGCAGAAGGTACTGGCTTTTGCTCCTTTCCAGACTGTCTCAGACACGACATACCAGTGACACAGAAGCAAAAGGTTTAGGATATGAAATCTTCTGACAGCATACCAGGGTTATAACTGGACATTCCAGAGCCTTATGCCAAAATATAAGAAAGCATTCTTCTTGTCACACGCTAATTATAAAGCAGATCTCCCTGACAGTCCTCTGTGTGGCTGAGCTGAAGCTATACCTCCGAGGCTCCTGGCCAGCCTCCCTGTCTGCTCGGCTCTGATTCTGTCTTGCTGCTCATTCTCAACAAGTCTCCCTCCCCATCTGAATCTGCAGTCTTTCTAGATTTGGATCTCGAGAGTTGAGAAAGCGAGGGGGTATTGGAGCTTTCCCTCATGGACTGGAGTCCACTGAGTACCCATGCTCAGTGACTCCATTTCCTAGCCTCCATCTCACTCTAACCCAAGCTTAGCATCTGAAGTCATCCCAGACCCTTCCCGTGCCCATCTCCACCTGTCTTTCCACTTACCCGGAAGTCTGGGACAGAGACATCCCCTGACCATTGATGGTGGGCTCTTCACTCCTTCTTTTCACACCTCACCTCCACCATCACTCCTCCATGCATTTCTCTGCACCGCACTGAAATTTCCCCCTAATGAATAAAATCATCCCTTTTCCCTTATGCAGGACACAGCACCAAAAGTCCCTTTGGTTTCTAATGCAGCTGTAATTATCAGGAAATGTAATGAATGCCATTATTTTGACTGCTGTGCCAAGCAGTTTAAAGTATTATCATATTTAGTTCCCCAAATAACCCTCTGAGATAAGCACTATCTGGCTCATTTTACAGATTAGGAAACCAAACTTGAGAGAGATGATATGGCTTACCCAAGGAAAAGAGACTGTTTTCTGTTGTTGCCAGACCTACTGCTGACCCTGAACAATGTGGACTAGGGGTGCCAACCCTCTCTGCAATGGTAAATCTGAGTATAACTGTACAGCCAGCTCCATATACATGGCTGTCCTGTACCTGCAGTACCTTTGTACCTGAGATTCCACATCCGTAGATTCACCCAATTTCAGATCATACACCAATCTCGGGTACCGTTGTGAATATTGAAAAGAAAAACTGGGGGCTTATCTAATTGTCCAGTGGCTAAGCATCTGCCTTCCAGTATAGGGGGTGCATGTTCCCAACTGGGGAGCTAAGATCCCACGTGCCACAAGGCAACAAAGCCTGCCCGCTGCAACTGGGGATGCCAAGGAACCGCTACAAAGACCCAGCACAGCCAGGAAAAAAAAAAAAAAAAATCTGTGTCTAAATAAACAAATGAACCATTGAAGTTCAAATCCATGTTCTTGAGGGATCAGCTATAAGTACAAGCACTGGGGTGTAGCTGCAGAGTCTATACGGGAACCCTACTCTCCGCTCTCTCTGACTGTGTGAGGAGTAACTCTATGGGTGAAGGAATTCAGTGGGTCTTTAGTTTTCCTTTAGTTCTGCAGCAGTACATCAGAAGCAGCCGTGTCTGGTCATTAAGGCCGCTGGGTACGAAGTGCCTGCCCCGCGACTGGCCCTCAGTCCGCTACCCATTGTTGTTGTTCTGTGTTTATACCAAGGATACTCAGTCCTTAGGGAGCCTGAACTCAGCCCCTTTCTGCATGTTTTTTCCCTCATTAACTTGTCATGCTACTCTGAGAGGTGGAGGTCCGGATCCTTGCAGTCCTTGTTCAGATCCCCTCTTCTTAGGAGCTTTGAGCAAATTACTTATCCTCTCTTAGCCTCACTTTTATCTCGTTTAAGGTAGGAGATATTGCCTGCATGTTCTCTCCCATTAGAAATAAATGAGCACACTGGTCATTCCAGAAATGATAGTATCTTTCCTTTCTCCCAGTTGACTAAAGTCCTGAGTGTCTGAGTCTTGATAGAAAGTTTTCATTTCTCTCTCTTCCTCTTTTCCCCACCATCCTTATTTTCATTTTATTCTCTGCTCTTGTTAAGAATTTTGGGCCCACCTGGTGGGGTTTATGTCTCCTTCTATTAAGAATGCCAAAGAGTGTTCTGAAAATTTCTTATGTTTCATGTACTAAAGTATTTCCCAAGCTCTGCTTTTCCCCTGAGAATTGAAAACGTCATTACTCTCCCATTATTCTCATCTATTTGTTTTTTACGAACACCTCGTGTAGCGGTAGTTACTGTTTTCTTATCCTCTAAGGAGAAGTCTATGTAGGCTGTTGAGGACTTGCTGTGTGAGAGTGTGGCTTGCACAGGGTGCCTCCAATGTCCATTTGGGTCCTGGTAGGATCAGAGTTTTAGATCAGCATCTGGACAGAACAGGCTTCTGTGTATTATCCATCTCAGTTCCCAGTGTTTAGTGTTTGTTATTCTGAGTTTCATCTTCTCTTACCCCCAACAGCTGGTTCTCAGACATCCTGGGTCACATGAAGAGCTAGAATTCTCCATATGTATTAAGCAGGCCACTCACCAAGACCATTTTATGTGGTCATGACCCTTCCCACACTCCTCAACATCCTTACCCTCCATCCCAACCAATACGACTTCTTTTCCCCCGCCGTCTTCCAGAATCACCATTTGATGCTGTTGGCAAGTTTCCTTTGTATTTCTCCAGCCTGCTCTGCCCATCCCCCTCCACCTCCCTCTCACTCTGCCCTTTCCTCTCTATGCAGATGGCCGGGTCTTTAACTTCACACAGAATGTAAAAAACTTTGAACAGGAATTCTTGAGTTCTTCCTGCAGACATCCTTGCTGTACCCTCCTTGTCCTGTGTCTTCTGTGCCAGTGGGGGAAGCGTTTCCACAGCTTCTAACTGGTAGCCCATCTCTCTGTACTCTGGCTCCATCCCCTCCCAGCTCTCTACCCTTCCTCCATCACTTCACTCTCCTGTAACTCCAGCCTCACTACCAGAGCCTTCCCATCAATACTTGAACAGACTCCTGTCCTTTTCTCCACCCTAAAAAAAAAGAAAAATTATTATTATTGGCCCACCCCCTTTTATACTTGGCTACTGTACTATCACTGGAAGGACTGATGCTGAAGCTGAAACTCCGATACTTTGGCCACCTGATGCGAAGAGCTGATTCATTTGAAAAGACCCTGATTCTGGGAAAGATTGAAGGCAGGAGGAGAAGGGGATGACAGAGGATGAGACAGTTGGATGGCATCACCAACTCGATGGACATGAGTTTGGGTGGGCTCCGGGAGTTGGTGATGGACAGGGAGGTCTGACGTGTTGCAGTCCATGGGGTCACAGAGAGTCAGACACAACTGAGCGGCTGAATGAACTGAACTGTCTCCCTACTCACAGCCCAGTTTCTCCAAAGAGTTGTCTGTTGTTGTTGATCAGTCACCAAGTTGTGTCCAGTTCTCGGCGACCCCATGGACCGCAGCACACCAGGCCCCCCGTCCCTCACCATCTCCTGGAGTTTGCCCCAGTTCATGTCCATTGAGTCAGTCAAGCTATCCAACCAAAGAGTTGTCTACACTGTCTCTACCCCCATTTACACACTTAGCGGACAGGACAGGGGAACCGTCAGGAGAATGGAGTTTTTGAGGCAGGCTGCCTGAGCCTGGATTCCACTTCTCTCATATGACCTTGAGCAAATCACATGACCTCCCTGTGTCTTCATGTCCTCATCTGTAAAATGGTATAAGAAGCGTACCTACCTCATAAGGTTGCTGTGATGACTAAAGGAAGATTAATTTTTAGTACATGTGAAGCCTATAGGTCAGTATCTAACACAGAGTATACTATGTGAATGGGATTATAAGCCACTCCAGTGTGATTTAAGCTTCATCACTTTGGTTAAACCTTTGCGAATGTCACCAAGAACTTCTGTTTTGATAAATCCACTGGATGCTTTATAGACCTCTTCTCAACTGACATGTCAGCAGTTCTGATACTAAACTATCCCCCCACTTCCTGAATCACCCTCCTCCCTGACTTAGCTGATGTAACAACCACCCTAATTTCCTCCCTGCTCTCTCAGCATCACTGACTGGCTCTTCCCACTCTACCCAGTGCTGGAGTCCTTTGAAACTCATGTCTTCTTCTCTTTTTATGTATTATTTAATTTTTTTTTTCATGGCAAGAATACCTAACTTGAGATCTACTCTTGTAATGGAGGTCCTCCTTTTTGAAAATATTTATTTATTTGGCTGCCTCGGGTCTTAGTTGTGGGACACAGGGCCTTTCATTGAGGCGCAAGGACTCTCTAGTTGCATTGTGCAGGGTGCCCTGGCTCTGTAGTTGCAACACGCAGGCTTACTTGCTCTGAGGCATGTGGGATCTAGCTCTCCAACCAGGAATTGAACCTGTGTACCCTGCATTGCAAGCAGAATTCTTAACCACTGTACCACTAGAGAAGTCCTGGTCTCCCTCTCTTTTTTTTTAAACCACCTCTTATCAATAGGTAAACCCATCGTTAGTGTACATAGTTAGTCACTCAGTCGTGTCCGGCTCTTTGCAACCCCATGGACCATAGCTCGCCAGGACCTTTGTCCATGGGATTCTCCAGGCAAGAATAATGGACTGGGTTGCCATTCCTTTCTCAAGGGATCTTCCTGACCCAGGAATGAACCTGGGTCTCCTGCATTGCAGGCAGATTCTTTACAATCTGAGCCACCAGGGAAGCCTGACACGACTGAATCAACTTATCTCGCACACCATTTTTGCAGCCACTGTCTCAGATCTCCAGCTCAGAGCTCCCTCTTGATGTTTGCTCACAAGCCTCTCCCCTTTAGCAGCCACAAACCTAATTCATGTGCTTTCCCAATCACACCCCCAAGTCTTTATCCCCTGAGCATTGCCACCCACTCAGTGTTTCATGCCCCAAAACTATGAAACCTCCTCAGCCCATCTCTCTTGGACCCACTACAAAGAATCATCCACCAGTTTTTGGCTTCTGTGCCTCCAAAGTGCTTTTAGAATACTTACACTTTGATCCCTCTCCATTGCCAACATCATGGTCCAAGCTGCAGTTATCTCTCTCCTAAGCTACTGCAAAGAGCTGGCATTTCTTCACCTCTAACTCATCTCTATATAGGATCCCTCAGTTCTTCTGTAAAACCACATATGATCATGCCACTCAATTGCTCAGAGAATGTGGATGACTTCCCATTGTGTCTACGGATAAATTCCAAAATTCCTTTACATGGCTTAGGGGACCTACGTTGTTTGATTCCACCGACCTCTGTATCTTCATCCTCCTTCTCTTTCACCTTTGCTTAGCTCTAGCCATGGTGATCTTCACACCAGTTGTCAAGGGTAATACTCTCCTTTCAGCTTCAAAGCTTTCACCTCCCCATACCCCTATCCAACCCCACCCTTCCCTCAGTTATGTCTTCCATAAATATTAGTTTCAGATCCTACTTATCTGTCATGGATCTCTCTGTTCAGTTCAGGTGAGTCACTCAGTCATGTCCAACACTTTGCAACCACATGGACTGGAGCACACCAGATACCCTGTCCATCACCAACTCCTAGAGCTTACTCAAACCCATGTCCATCAAGTTGGTGATGCCATCCAACCGTCTCATACTCTGTCGTCCCCTTCACCTCCTGCCTTCAATCTTTCTCAGCATCAGGGTCTTTTCCAGTGAGTCAGTTCTTCGCATCAGCATTGGAGTTTCAGCTTCAACATCAGTCCTTCCAATGAATATTCAGGACTGATTTCCTTTAGGATTGACTGGTTTGATCTCCTTGCTGTCCAGGGGACTCTCAACACCACAGTTCAAAAGCCTCAATTCTTTAGTGCTCAACCTTCTTTATGGTCCAATTCTCCTATCCATACTGGAAAAATCATAGCTTTGACTATATGGATCTTTGTTGGCAAAGTAATGACTCTAGGTTGGTCATAGCTTTTCTTCCAGGGAGCAAGCGTCTTTTAATTTCATGACTACAGTCACCGTCTGCAATGTTTTGGAGCCCAAGAAAATAAAACCTGTTACTGTTTCCATATTTTCCCTATCTATTTGCCATGGAGTGATGGGACTAGATGCCATGATATTCATTTTTTGACTGTTGAATTTTAACTCAGCTTTTCCACTCTCCTCTTTCACCTTCATCAAGAATCTCTTTAGTTCCTCTTTGCTTTCTGCCATAAGGGTGGTGTCATCTGTGTATCTGAAGTTATTGATATTTCTCCTGGCAGCCTTGATTCCAGCTTGAGCTTCATCCAGCCCAGCATTTCTCATGATATATTCTGCATATAAGTTAAATAAGCAAGGTGACAGTATACAGCCTTGATGTACTCCTTTCCCAATTTGGAACCAATCTGTTTTTCCATATCCGGTTCTAACTGTTGCTTCCTTACCTGTATACAGATTTCTCAGGAGGCAGATAAGGTGGTCCGGTATTTCCATCTCTTTAAAAGTTTTCTTTAGCAGTTTGTTATGAACCACACAGTCAAAGGCTTTAACATAGTCAATGAAGCAGAAGTAGATGTTTTTCTAGAAATCCCTTGCTTTTCTATGATCCAGCGGATGTTGGCAATTTGATCTCTGGTTCCTCTGCATTTCCTGAATCCAACTTGTACGTCTGGAAGTTCTTGGTTCACGTACTGTTGAAGCCTAGCTTGAAGGACTGAGCATTATCTTGTTAGAAATGAGTGCAATTGTGTGGTGGTTTGAACGTTCTTTGGCATTGCCCTTCTTTGGGATTGGAGTGAAAACTGTCCTTTTCTAGTCCTGTGGCCACTGCTGAGTTTTCCAAATTTGCTGAAAACAGCCGTTCTAAACTGTGTCTTTATACATTAAGGTAGACCTATTTGCTTAATAATTTTCAAAGTAAGAGAAGGAACTATCTTGATTATTATGATCATATTTTACTTCTCTATTCTGAAAGCATCAGGTCCGTGTTGATTTGGGAAGAAGCTCCTTAGCTCTCACAGACAAGTATTTCCCTCCCATGTGTCAGGCACAGTGTTAAGTGTAGGAGGTGAGCAGTGTATAAATCTCAGCTCTGCCTTCAGGAGTTTATGGTTTGTTAGAGGATAGAGGAAAATTAAAAAGCAATTACCTGGGACTTCCCTGGTGGTCCAGTGGTTCAGACTTCGCCTTCCAATGCAGGGAGTTCAGGTTCACTCTCTGGTTAGGGAGTTAAAATCTCACACACCTCTCAGCCAGAAAACCAGAACATAAACAACAGAAGCAATATTGTAACAAATTCAATCAAGATTTCTAAGAAATAGTTCTCCTTAAAAAAAAAAAATCTTAAAAGCAGTTGCCCTGCAGTTCACAAGGGCTCTCATAGAAGAAATATAGGAGGCTCTCACAGTCCGGAGGAACATGCCTGTGTGGATGTGTGCTGAGTCACTTCAGTCGTGTCTGCCTCTTTGTGATCCTATGGACCGTAGCCCACCAGAGACCAGTCTCCTCTGTCCATGGGATTCTCCAGGCAAGAATACTGGAGTGGGTTGTCATTTCCTCCTTCAGGGGATCTTCCTGACCCAGGGATCAAAACTACATTTCTTGTATCTCCTGCATTGGCAGGAGAGTTCTTTACCACTTGGACCACCTGGGAAGCCCCCACAGGAACATACCCTATCCCAAACTTACAGGTTCATGGAAGGCTTCTGGCCCTTGAGAAGGGTGAATAAAAATTAGCCATGAGAAGGTCCCAGGTAAGGGAGTCCCCTGAAGAGCAAGGAGACAGTCTAGAGGCAAGAAAGAGCAAATCACAGTCAGGCCATGACAAGTCAGTGCACCTGGAGCCATTGACATTTTCCCAGCTCCAATTACTACCTCTCCTCTCCCTACCAAAACTGCTTTTATTTTGCGTCTCTGCAACATTGTTTTCTCAGTTGGATTTTTGTTTGGTTGGTTGGTTGTCGGATCGATTGATTTGTCAGTTTCCTAAGATGCCAGGCTGTCTTTGGCTTCTCCTTCTCGGCCTCCTTGGCAGCCCCATTCAGCTCCTCGCTCCCTCACTCTCAAGCCCTCTGAACAAGCTTTCTTCAGCTGCCTCCTTGTCCACTTTCTGCTTCTTGGCCAGAGATTATTTTAAAATGCAAATCTGATCCTGCCAATCCTCCTGTTTAAAACTCTTCAGTAGTTTGTTTTTGTTTCCAATTTGGGGGGGGATTTTTTTTTTTCTTTTTTGGTAGCACTTTTATTTTTCCTTCAGCCATGACGTATCCTTGGGCCATGATATTCTCACCTGAGAGTAGAAAAACAGGATGTCTAAGTCATCCTTGAAAGCTGAGAATTACGTACAAAAATCTTACGTAAATTAAAACAACGCATAAATTTGCAGGTACAAATACAAATCGTTTTGCGACTAGAGTGAGTAATTTAGCCCCGTGATATTCTGCTGGAAAAACATTGGATACGAAAGAAAATGGAGTCTGAAGGCTGGAATTAGCTCTGGTTCTTAGCTGTAATGGAAGACTGGGAGAAAGAAGTCACAGTTCATTCATAAATTCTTGCCAGCCTCTAGAGAAATCCAGAAATTGTCATTAAGGTTCTGTTTAGATCTGATCAGGCCCCGGAGGGATGAACAGCTCAAGAAAAATTGTCAGTTGGCTGAAGAACCGTCAGATCGGGCCAACTCCCTTCCATAGACGTATTAACCCTTGCCTCCCTTGGTTGCACAATATCTCCAACCAGAGATACTAAAGTAAACTAAACATAGATACCTACTGAACTTCTACCCCCGATTTTTTATCTTAAACATTACTTCTTCCAAGAGGTCTTCCCTGATTCCCATATAATTTAGGTCTGCTCTTGTTCTTCTTCCTGCTTCTTGCTTATTTGGAATACCTCCTTACATGTCTGGCTTTCCTTCCTAATGGGGATATCCTAAGGGTGGGAGCTAGTCCTCTTCTGTTAATTTCCATATTTGTGGATGTTTGCACAAAGCATTTATCAAACTCAGAAATGAATGAATGAGGAAAGGCTGTAAGCAAATGTTAAGGTTTGGTGACTACAAGTTAAGTTAGCCCTTGGTTTCTGATTTCTCTGTGACAAAAAAATTGCCTAACTGCAAGGAGGAAGATGGGTGACATGGAAAGGGTTTTTTGTTTTTGTTGTTTTTTTTTTTTAAGAAAGACTAATATAATATGTGGGGCTTCCCTCGTGGCACAGCGGTAAATAATCCGACTGCAGTGCAGGAAATTGGGTTCAATCCCTGGGTCAGGATGATTCCCCTAGAGAAGGAAATGGCAATGCATTCAAGTATTCTTGCCTGGGAAATCCCATGGACAGAGGAGCCTGGGGGAAGGGTAGGGTGGGCTACAGTCCATGGGGTCAAAAAATGAGTAGGACACAACTTAGCGACTAAGCAACAGCAAATATACCCCCTTATCCCTCACTTAGCACCAACAGTTATCAATATATTGCCAAACTTGTTTCATCTATACCTCTACCTTGGTTTTTTTTTTAGAGAGAGATATAACTTGTATATCATAGCATTCACCCTTTTAAAGTGTACAATTCAGTGGTTTTAAAAATATACACAAAGTTGTTCAAGCATTATCCTAATTCCAGAACATTTTTATCACCCCCAAAAGAATCCCTGCACCTTCAAGCAGTCACTCGTCCCCCAGCCCCTGGAAGGGGCTCATCCACTTTTCGTCTATATGCATTGCCTGTTCTGGATATTTCATGTAAATAGAATCATACAGTGTGTGGCTTTTTATTCTGGCTTCTTTCACTTATCATCATGATTTCAAGGTTCATCCATATTGTAGTATGAATTGATACTTCAGCCATTTCTATTGCCAAATAACATGTCATTGTCTGGGTATACCACAGTTCATTTCTCCATGCGTCAGTTGATGGACATCTTTGGATTGTTTCCACTTTTTGGGCTGAAGATGGAAGTTTAAAGGTATAATGTACACATAGTTAAAGGGAAAAGAGGTAACAGAGAAGCTGAAAGATATCAGGCCACAGAGAGGGCCCCTTTGAGACCAAAAATAATTCCGCGGGGGCGTGTAATCTTATGGCTTACAAAACTCTTTGAACATGAATTCTGCCTCTTCTCTGGAACTGCACACACCAGCTCTAGTAATCTTTTGTAGTTCCATGAACCTCCCTTGGTCTCTCTCACCTCTGGGATTCACAGCATTCTCTCCCTAGGGACCATTTTCTTCCAGGCTTCACTCGCTCATCCATTCTATCTTTTTTAAAAATTTTTAATAAACAGATTACAATGTTATAAAATTCAGAAGATAGAAGATTGACACAGAAGTATATCTTTGAGTCTCAGATCAGACATCACTTCCTCCAGGAAGCCATCCCTGATACTCTAGGGTGCCACTTTCCAGCCCTTTCCAGTTCTCCCATAGCATCCCCCAGTCACCCATCAAAGCACTCATTGTGCTGCTCTGCAGTCCCTTCCCTCCATCCCTGCCAAGCTGATGGGCAGTAACTACTAGGACATTCTCCGTGTGATTCCCCAGTGCCTGAGACAATACATGTGCCTAATCAAGGCTCAGTACATTTTGAAGGAATAAATGAATGAATGAGTGATGCATAGTGCAAAACCATGAACCCATGAGGGTCAAAGAGGCTGAGAATCTGAGCAGGATAGTAATGTGCCTGTCTTTCCAACACATTGGTGGTTGCAATTCCTCAGAGATAAATTTTCACTCTCTTAGTAAGTGAGAACTAGAGTGATGAATATTTATTTCTGTTTCTGAACCAGCCTTCCATCAAAGCTGAAAATAAATTTTCTAGCAGTATTAGCCCATTGATTCTCCCATTTTCTTCCTATCCACATTTGGTATTCCATTTTTGAATAAAGGTTTCTAGAATATAAATCAAAAGTGGCAAGAAGCTATTCTCTCTGGTGGAAACAGGTAAAAAGAATAGGAAACTAGCTGGGATTTCAAATGTAATCTAGCATTAGAGTACTATACTTTAATTGATATTGGAGTGAGTGAAAGTGCTTTTTTCAAAAGAAAGAAAACTGGGAATTCCCTGGCGATCTAGTGGTTAGGACTCAGTGCTTTCACTGCCGTGGGCCCAGGAAAGTCCCTGATAGAGGACCTAAGATCAGGCCAGCTGTGCAGTGCGGCCAAATAAAAACTAAAAAAGAAAACTGCTAGTGATATGCTCCCGCACAACTACCATCAATTCTGTTAACTCAAACTTTGTATTCCTTTGGTTAACTCAGTTAAACTTTCACTATTATGCTCACACACGGTCACTTAGTCACGTCCAACTCTTTGTGACCCCTGGACTGTAGCCCACCAGGCTTCTTTGTCCATGGAATTCTTCAGGCAAGAATACTGAAGTGGGTTGCCATTTCCTACTCCAGGAGATCTTCCCAACCCAGGGATCAAACCTGTGTCTCTTGCGTCTTCTCCATTGGCAGGCGGATTCTTTAGCACTGTGCCTGCCACCTGGGAAGCCCTTCACTATGTATACTCCCCCCAAGATATTAATTTTTTTTTCAGTAATGGAAAATAAAAAAAATTTACTAGCATATTGAGTTAATAGGGGTTCCCTGAACTTAGCAAAATAAACTCATCTTTGAAATATCTCCCCAAGGATTTCCCTGGTTGTCCAGTGGTTGGGAGTCCACCTGCCAGTGTGGGTGACGCAGGTTCGATCCCTGTTCTGGGAGAATTCTACAGGCCTCGGGGCGGCTGGGCATGTGTGACAACTACTGAGCCCAAGCTCTAGGGCCTGCATGCTGTAGTTGCTAAAGCCCGCTCACCTAAAACCTGTGCTCCACTACAAGAGAAGCCACAACAACGAGACTTCCATGCATCACAGCTAGAGAGTAGCCCCCACTTGCTGCCACTAGAGAAAGCCTGCATGAAGCAAAAAAAGACCAAGTACAGCCAAAAATAATAAATATGAACTAGAAAGAAATCTTGAACTTAAAAAAAAAATTATCTACCCATATAAATTATAGCTGCATTTAAAACACTGTATGCTCAGAGCCTTTGAATTAATTTCCTTTGAGGAAGGCACTGCGTAGAGGAAGCAGTATCTGACACATATAAATTAAGTGAGATTGATCTATTGAAATATAGCTGGCAACAATCCAGCTTCTTAGTTTGCTTTTAATAGTTTATTTCTGCGTGCGTGCATCTTTAAACTATGTAGCTTGTTTTTTGCAAGAGACAAATAGTGGGAGATGGCCTTAAATTGACTCTTGCTTTGCAATCCAAAGTATATCTTAATGCAGGTTCCCCTGTGCTTTTCTAATAATGAGGTTGGACAAGAATAATGCTGCCTTGGATTGCAATGTTCAAGGCATTCATTAAAGTTAATAATCAGTGCTGTTGCATAGACGCTCTATGCCTAATGTTGATCAGCCTTTTATTGTGTGGCTTTTGCTTGTATTCAAGTAGCAAGGAGCTCACCACAAAGGCCATCAGGTGGGTTTCCATGGTAGCAGTCCTTCTTTTGTTATTCCCATTTGTAATATAGACAGTAACCAGAAACTCACTGTGTCACTGCTTAATGAAAAGAAATAGAATATTGATAATACTGGCAGAGCAGGAAGCTGGTCTTTGGGTGTGATACCCAAGGAGGACATGCCATCCACTCAGGGTTTCTTTTAAGGAGCTGTCAAAGAAGCGGGACTTTGTCCTATTAACGACCTTCAGTGGCCACATATCATTGCTCTAGAGACAAATAGAGCTTAAGTGATGACTAGGATAGTCATCACTGAATCTTACAAGAAACAAGTTCCTGATTGTGCCTAAAAAGAGTACAGTGTGAAACTAGGGAAGAAAAAAAATCAACTTTTTTTTTAAAGCAATTATCTTTTAATTCCCCCAAATTTTTCATTAAAAAGTATACTGCACTGACATATATCTGTACTGATACCCTCACTATTAGGTTGAATCTTCCATCATGAAAATGTTGTGTTGGAAATTGGAATAAACATGAAAAAATTAACTTTTAACATACAAAGCGTAACACTGAGGAAAGAAAATTGCTTTTAGATTTTTGCTGCATTTGTGTAGGTATTCATCTTCATAGGGACTCAACACCTGGATTTTCCCATTGTCTCTGTTGTTGAAAAATAGCTGTTACTGGGAAGTGTCATTCCATTGGTTGTGAATCAGTTATTGGAGCTCACAGCAGCAAGGGAGCTCTGTGAGGCAGCCTGGCTTGTTCTAACAGAGACCCCCAGAGAAGTCAACTGGTCCTCAGTCATTCAAGCAGAATTTACTATGCCTTATGATTATTTTTCTATTCAGTTCAGTTCAGTCACTCAGTAGTGTCTGACTCTTTGCGACCCCATGAATTGCAGCACGCCAGGCCTCCCTGTCCATCACCAACTCCCGGAGTTCGCTCAGACTCACATCCATCGAGTCAGTGATGCCATCCAGCCATCTCATCCTCTGTCGTCCCCTTCTCCTCCTGCCCCCAATCCCTCCCAGCATCAGAGTCTTTTCCAATGAGTCAACTCTGCACATGAGGTGGCCAAAGTACTGGAGTTTCAGCTTTAGCATCATTCCTTCCAAAGAAATCCCAGGGCTGATCTCCTTGAGAATGGACTGGTTGGATCTCCTTGCAGTCCAAGGGACTCTCAAGAGTCTTCTCCAACATGACACTTCAAAAGCATCAATTCTTCGGCACTCAGCCTTCTTCACAGTCCAACTCTCACATCCATACATGACCACAGGAAAAACCATAGCCTTGACTAGACGGACCTTTGTTGGCAAAGTAATGTCTCTGCTTTTCAAACTGCTATATAGGTTGGTCATAACTTTTCTTCCAAGGAGTGAGCGTATTTTAATTTCATGGCTGCAGTCACCATCAGCAGTGATTTTGGAGCCCCCCCCCTCCAAAAAAAGTCTGACACTGTTTCCACTGTTTCCCCATCTATTTTTCTTTTCAGTCCTCCTCAAACATCATTTCTGCCACTCAGGAGAGAGTAAAAACTGTAACTTCTAATTTAATTTACTTTTCTTCTTCCCAGAAGCTAGGAGATCCAAAAACGTTTAGGAACTGGTAAGACTTCAGTGCTTCAGTTTTATCTGCTTCAATCCATGAAGTCTCCACAGTGCATTGTAAGACTTTCCCTTGTAGTTCTCGTCTTCATCATAAATGGCTCATGTAAATGTAACATACACGGAGGCATTAAAATTATGTTGTATATTAAATATATTTTAAAATACTTCAAAGAGAAAACTTCAGTGAGATAGATTGAGAACCGGAATTACTAGGAAATAAGAGTGTGGCTGGTAAGACAGAAATGGAAAGGACCCAGGATCGAGATAGAAGAAGTTTAAACTCAATCAAGGACTGAAGATTTCCAGCTTGAAGTTGTTGGGAGGCATCCTTTGACCTTTAAAGTTGGATGGATGATAGAAGAGGTGTGGGCTTTCCCAATGGACAGACCAGAGTGAGTTCAAGGGAGAGAGTCAAAGTCAGCAGGACTGGAAACTGGGGAACTCACTGAATACCAGAAGAAGCAGCAGCTGGGGCAGGCAATTAAGGTCTTGTAATAGAAGAAGTTTTGTGGTCAGTGTCCATTTATCTATAGTTTCTTTTTCAGATTTATTTATTTTTGACTGTGCTGGGTCTTCACTGCTGCGCATAGGCTTTCTCTGGCTGCAAAGAGCAGGGGCTGCTCTCGAGCTGTGGTGCTCGGGCTTCTCAGGGCAGTGGCTTCCCTTGTTGCAGCTCACTGGTTCTAGTTGCACGCGCTCAGTAGATGTGGCTCTGGGACTCTAGAGCGCAGGCTCAGTAGTTGTGGTGCACAGGTTTAGTTGCTCCGAGGCATGTGGCATCTTCCCAGACTAGGGATCGAACCCATGTCCCCTGCATTGGCTGGTGGATTTTAACCACTGGACCACCAGGGAAGTCCTATCTATGGTTTCTATTGCTTCATTTAGAGTTATTTTAGTTTACAAACTGTTGAAAGGATAAACCATCAACCTAGAATTCTTTATCCAGCAAAATTATCCTTCAAACATTAAAGGAAGAATAAAAAATTTTTCAGACCAAAAAAAAAAAAAAAAAGCTAAGGGAATTTATTGTCTGCAAACCTGACATAGAAGAAATGTAAAAAGATATTCTTTAGGGAAAAAGAAATGTCTGGAAGTTTTGCTGTTTATTAAAGAAAGTTGGCAGTTAGAGAGATTGGCAGTCCAAGGAGGTCATGGGATTAAAGAAGACGTAATCATGGCAGGGATAACCCGAACATTGTCTGTAATCCTAATAACAAGCATCTAGTAAAAGGAGATGGATGAAATGTGCTAGAGAGACCCTAGAGATCACTTTTGCAAAACCTGGAAACCTATGCTTTTTGGTTGTGGGATTTAGGATGTTCTTCCTCCTCCTTGTCCAGAGGCAGCAGTTCAAATGCACAAGTTTCTTACTCCCGCAGCCAATTCTGATGATTGCTTGGGCCACAACAATCCCTTGCTGATCACACTCCCTGCCTCCCTCCAGAAGAAAACACATGTTCCCTACCGTGTTCAGAAACGTGTCAACTTGGCACCTTGATGCTTTGAGAAGGTCCACATGATTAAACTTAAGCAAAACCACTCATGAATTTCATTAAGAGAAATTCACATTGAGTTCTCTTCAGGGAAACATCAGCATAAGACCAGGTAGGCTATACCATGTGGGACCCAGAGGAAGCCAGTCATTTGAAACCAGTTTACACGTGTGCCAGGACCTGTGTGTGGGAGGAATATTCTGAAGTAGATTATTGGCCTGCCTTTGTGGATAAATTACTCTGATATTTGTCGTTTTAAATCAGGAAGAAAGCACACCCTCTCATTACCTCATTATAGGGATTCATTTTGGGAGGCAAGCACAATTTGCCTCTTTCCCTAGAGATGGGTGGAGGGACTAAGTAACCTTGAAAACATCTTTGTGTATGAGAAGTACAGGAAAATATTATACATCTCTGCCTAAAGAGAAGCAGTGGAAAGCTTTCTTGTTTGTTTTGTTTGCTTGCTTTTTTGTCTAACCTAAGTTGACTGTTCTGAGAACTTTATGTTATCTGATGACTACATCGCTAAAGGAAGCAATACTGTCAGTAGTATCCAAGGTGACCTAACTACCATGTGGATGAACTGGGTGTTGGTCTGCAGTATAGATGACACAGGGCTTCCCAGATGGTGCTAGTGGTGAAGAACCAGCCTGCCAGTGCAGGAGACACGAGATGCGGAATTAATCCCTCGGTCAGGAAGATGCCCTGGAGGAGGATATGACAACTCACTCCAGTATTCTTGACTGGAGAATCCCATGGACAGAGGAGTCTGGGTGGCAAAGTCCACCCAGTCCATAGTCCATAGGGTGGCAAAGAGTTGGACACCACTGAAGCAACTTAGCACACATGCACATTGATAACGCAACTGCATAGACAGGATCTGCTATATAATTTGTGGGGCCCAGAACAAAATAGAAACATGGAGCTCCTTGTTCAAAAATTATTATGAATTTCAAGATGGTGACAGCAGAGCCTTAAGCCCACTGTGAGGCCCTTCTGAGCACAGGACCCCGTGTGACTGCACCCATGAAGCTTGCCCCATGTAGAGATTGTTGTTGTTTAGTCATTCAGTCATGTCTGATTCTCTTGCAGCCCCATGGACTATAGCCCATCAGGCTGCTTTATCCTTGGGATTCTCCAGGCAACAATACTGGAGTGGGTTGCCATTCCCTTCTCCAGGGGATCTTCCCCACCCAGGGATTGAACCCACAGCTTCTGCATTGTCAGACAGATTCTTTACCCTTGAGCCACCAGGGAAGCCCCATGTAGAGATACATCCTGTAAATTTAGGCTAGCTCTGATGAGAAAATTGAAAAGACTTTGATGAATCTTAAATTTTGATTTTACCTTAAAAGACTGTCTTAAGGATGCTCTTTTAAACCCACAGTAAATGAAGAACTGTCTAATTATATCTCTAGCATCTAAAATTCTCTCTGCTAACTGAGTTAGAGGATGTTTCCGTGCTGCTGGAATGAGATGCCTCCATTTGGCATTTGCCTGTGAATTGATGCATGAATTCTCATACACATCACCAAGGAGAGTGTTTTGAGTCCCATTTTCAGAGCCCTGTTCTCACCTAAACAAATGTCCTTTGTCATTTTCTCTGGAACCTACAGCCTTTTCAGTGGGAAATTCGGCACCCATTCCACACTGATCTCGTCAAGGGCACACCTTTGCACCATCATGACTGCTCATTCCACCTGGCACACAGTAGAGACTCAAGAAATCTTTGTTGGATAAATGAGTACACAAACTCCAAAACACTTCAGAAATCTAGATTCTCAGAAATGTAGCAGGAGCCAGTCTCCATGCAGTCAATACTCAGGAGATATCCAAAGGGCCTTTAGAATGACCCTCATATGAGATAGTTAGGTCTAAAGAGAGGGCTAGGTCTAAAGTCAGCAGTTGAGCCAAAGGTCAAAACTACCCTTGAAAAGTCCTTCAGAAGCATCAGGTTGGAGGTATCACATGAGAGGCACAGAAACCCACTGGGCAAAAAGCTGATGCACATCCTTTGTCTCACCCCACCTTGGGGTGCATGCTCATTGCCTGCAGAGCAGTCGTAAATTCCAACAGGCCAGCTGCACATGTGATGTGACTCTTTCTTAAGGGGTAAGTCAAAAGCTTCTCTGAAGGAAGTGTTTATTACTTTATCCCTGCAGTGGCTTTTCTCTCCTTGGGAGAAGTTGTAAAATTCACTTTCTGAGTTTTTTAAGAGACTCAGTCTTGTGTTACTGTTGTTGTTGTTCAATCTCTAAGTCGCGTCCAGCTCTTTGTGACCCCATGGACTGTAGCCCGCCAGGCTTCTCTGTCCATGGGATTTCCCAGGCAAGAATCCTGGAATGGGTTGCACTTCCATCTCCAGGGGATAAAGCTTCACCAAAACTGATTTATCTTACTTCTTGCAAAATGTCTGTGTCTCACATATTTTCTACACTGAACTTGAGTTGCTTTTATAGTCAATGGGGGAAAAAAAAGAAAAAAGATTTATGCAGAGATTTCAAAGTGGGGTTATTTTTTTCGGTTCTGAGCATATTACCAGCTGTTCCCATCCATTGTATCTTAGTCTTCAGAGCACTCAGGGAGTGCTGGCGTACAGGCTAGGAGCTAAACTGCTCAGGTGGGTATCTCTGCTTCTTGACCCTCTCAGGGTTTTTCAGGCAAGAATACTGGAGTGGGTTGCCATTTCCTTCTCCAAAGAAGGCTGAGTGCTGAAGCATTGATGCTTTCGGACCGTGGGTTGGAAAAGACTCTTGAGAGTCCCTTGGACAGCAAGGAGATAGACCTGGTCAATCCTAAAGGAAATCAACCCTGAATATTCATTGGAAGAACTGATGCTGAAGTTCCAATACTTTGGCCACCTGATGCAAAGAGGAAACCCATTAGAAAGATCCTGTTGCTGAGAAAGATTGAGGGCAGGAGGAGGAGGTGACAGAGACTAAGATAGTTGGATGGCATCACCTACTCAATGGACATGAGTTTGAGCAAGCTCCAGGAGATAGTCAAGGACAGGGAAGCCTGGCATGCTGCAGTCCATGGGGTCACAAAGAATTGGACACGACTTAGCAACTGAACAATAACTACTCTAGAACCACTTGTCCATTGACTTCAAGACATTATGCTTCTGTGTTTCTTCCATGTCTCTAGCTTACTTGTTTTTGGTATCCTTTTTAGCCACATCCTCCTCAAACTACCCCTTAAATCCTGATCCTTTTCAGAACCCTTTTATGGACTTATTTCCATCATACTGTGTACTCTGCCTTAATCTGTTCTGATGGCCTCAACCACCATCTTTTTGCCAATGAACCCAATATCTGTATTGCCACATCAGTCCTTTCTCTGCAGTCCAAACCCCTGTAACTGCCTTCAGGATATCTCCACTTGAATATCTTACAGATGCCTCAGACTCAGCATATCCAAACTGAACTCACTATCCTCTCAAACCAGCTCCCTGACAGCATTCCCTATCTCCGGGAATGGCAGTACTCTCCACCCAGTTAATCAAGCCAGGAATTTATGATTAATTCTTAACTCATTTCAGTTCCCTCATTGCCTAAATCCAATCCATCATCAAGTTCTCTTAATTCTATTCCCAATATCAGTGCCTCTCAAACTAATCTTACTGTAAACAAATGAAACATCTTCTGCATCATGACCCAACCAGCATGCAGAAGCACACACTCAGCGTAGACACACACACACATACACGCACAAGTGGAACAGAAGTTTCACAAAGCAATTTCCATCGTCATTATATGCCCAGCTTTCTAATATTTTCTGTTATGTTTTCTTCTGTTGTTACTAGTGGGTTACTGGCAAGTGTTTAACAACCAGCTCTTCTGGAGGTGAGCAAAGGGGACCCTGATGCATAGCATTTGACAATTTTCAGTATAAATACTCCCACCATGGTTGAATTTAGGCCACCAACTGACAAGCTTGCAAACATCCTAAAGTACTTGCTCTCCTGACCATATACAGCATGCAATTGCTTATGACCTACCATTTTTGATGGACACTGGTCTAAATAGCTCTTAAATCTACTAATTTTCATTCCCAATGCTACCACTCCAATTCTGGCGACCACCATTTCTGATACAATTGGTTTCCAGGTTAATCTGATCTGTTTCACATTTATTTAATACCCTTCAAAGACTTCCTGTTGTCCACACTAGGACAGAGTCTACAATTCTTAACCTTGGCTTAAAATACCACCCACAGTTTGGCAACTGCCTGCCCTTCATGCCCCCTTTTTTGATTTCAATAAGAATGGTTTCTTCTTGAACATCTGTGAATTCTCTCTTGTCTTCATGACTTTGAACATACTGTTCCATTTGTCTAGAAAGTTCTTGTCTCCCATCTTTGTTCAGCTAACTCATCCTTCCCATCACAGCTTCAGTGCTACATTTTTCAGTTATTCCTTCTCCAACCATGTGTCAGGCATTATGGTAAGTGCTGAGGAGGCAATGATATGAAGCAATAGAAACAGTCCCTCACTTCACTCAGATGTGCTAGAGGGGAAGAAATGTTATGCAAATAAAGATATGCAGATCTAAGTACTAATAAAAGAAGAGCTTAAAAGAGATTCATGGTTCTATAAGAATGAATAAAATCTGACCTATTCTAGTAGAGCAAGGAAAACTTTCCTGCATGATGGCTAGTTAGTTAGAATAGTTGAGATAAGATATAGAGGAGAAATATAACAATGAGTCTAAGGGGCAGATAACTAACACAGTAGACAGAAATAGAAGCACATGTAAATCCACTTGGCATGAGGGAATGTGGTAAAACCAAGGAACCAAATGAAAGCCAGTGTAAGAGAAGCAGGGTAGGAGGTGGGGTATAAGACAGGTAGAAGCCAACTCAATGAAGGGCACTCTAGACTTCGTTAAAAACTGAAGTCTTAAAAAACATACACACTGGAAGGCCATTGATGTGTTTGAAGCAGGAATGCATTGTGTTCAGATTTCTGGTGTGAAACACTCACTATGGCAATTGTGAGGATAAATTGGAAGGAGACAAAAGTACATGTGGAGACAAATTAAAACTATTACACCACTCCAGACAGAGATGAGCACAACACAAATTCAGATGTTGCTCATGGAGATATAATAGAGAGATGTGTGAGATTACCTGTCAAGACAAGGTAATGGACTGACTATATGTGATGAAAGAGATGGACACAGCAAAGATGACCCCCAGGCTTGAGTTACAAAACTGAATGGTGATAGTGCCATTCACAGACGGGAATATCAGAGAAGGACCAGGTTTGCTGGGAAAGAAAGCATGACTTTGGCTGTAGCTAAATCGACTTTGAGGTAATTTTAAGATATGTAAAATGAGATGTTTTGAGGACTGTTTGATAAACTGTTCCAGAACAGAGGAGAAACCTGTTCCAGGCTGCATAGATTTGTGGAGCATCTGTATAGGTAGTAGACATGCAGCAATGAACATGAAAAAACTCATCAGCCAAGAAGACATAATATGAGAGGAAGGTTTAAAAACCAATCCTTAAGGAAATTCAACATTGAATGGCTGGAGTAAAGGGTGAACTTAGAAAGGAAACCAAGAAGAGCAGTCAGAAACATAGAGAGCATAGAGGAGAAATTGAGGTCAAAGAGCCAGTATATTTTGGTGGAGTATCAAGAAAAGAAGCCAGACTTGATGAAAGAAGAGTGCAAAGCACAGAGCTGGGAGTCAGTGAATGTAACCGCAGTGGAGAAAATTGTCTTTGACAAGATGGAAAGATACAGAGCAGTATTTATGAAGCCGATGAAAACTTTTTGATTGTTTGAATGGAAAGCGTTTGCACATATTCATCAGCTATGAAAAAATTGGTTTGAAAGAAAGGTGAGTACATAAGAGAAAAAAAGTAACTGTAAGGTCCAAAAAAAAGTAGAGAATGATCCCTGGGCACCCGTCACACTCCTCCACTTATCCTAATTCTGACTACACTTGTCATTTTTCCTTGAGTATCTCTATTCCTCAACAGACTGTACTGCATGGGGACAAGAATCACCTTTGCCTCATTTTGCTTCTGTATTCCTGGTGTTCAACACAGCTCAAATAGGAGGCATTCATCTTAATTATACATTCAAGTGAATGAAATTGGAGGGACATTTAATAGTCAATCCCAGTCTTGTAATATTACAGCGTATGCATATATATGTATGCACAGGCACACAGTCACTCACACACGTGCACACACACACAAACTATGGTCATCCGTTTGTTTAGACTAAAATTCAAATTGGCATCATTACCTTAAGCAGAAGCTGTTTGGTCGCTAAGACAGGAAGGCCTTAAAGTGAGATAGAAATGGAAAGTCAACCAAGAACTGAGAACTCTCCACCAACAGATGAGCAAGATCATGAGTCGTTTTTGTGCAGAAAAAAATGAGCCCTGATTATATCAAGGAAACAAATGGTGAAAGCCCACAACCTGTTAAGACAAGTGTCTGCATCATTCACACCAATTCAGGTGAAGCCCCGCATAACAGGACTTTTATATCTGAGATAGTATGATACCTACTAAGTCAAAACAAGTTTAAAAAAAAGAAAACCTTCTCTTCCTTTGGAGACAGTTTTGAATATCTCATACAGGGAAGCAAGTCTATGCAGGAGAAAAGAAATCAGATGTACATTCCTTTCCTGGCTTTGCCATTTTTAAAGACAAGTTGTTTAATCCAGTTTCTGTTCCTTTGTTTGTAAAAAGGGGATGAGTCTACCTCATGGAATGGTTAAATAAAATAAAGTGGCTTCCATATCAGAGCACCATTCTCAGAATAGCTCTCCACTTCCCTAACTGGAGAACTTTGCATTTCCATCATCACTTCTGACACATCCTCATTTTACTCCAAAAACTCTTGATTTTTACATCAGTAGATGAGGACGACGGGCTTCCCTGGTGGCTCAGACAGTAAAGAATCTGCCTGCAATGCAGGAGACATGGTTTTGATCCCTGGTTTGTGAAGATCCCCTGCAGAAGGGAATAGCAACCCACTCCAGTATGCTTGCCTAGAGAATTCCATGGACAGAGGAGATTGGCGGGCAGCAGTCCATGGGGGTACCATATATAATACTCCCTATTCCACATCCTGCCTAGTCCCTGGTAACCTCTATCATACATTCCATCTCTACAAATTTGCTTATTCTAGTATCTCGTGTAAATGAAATCATACAATATGTGCCCTTCTGTGTCTGGCTTATTTCAGTTAGCATTATGTTTTCATGGTTTATCCGTGTTGTAGCATGCATCAAAATTGTATCCCCCTTTGTAGCTGAGTAATATTCCATTGTGTGTGTATATACAACATTTTATTCACCCATTAATCTGCTGATGGACACTTGGGATGTTTCCACCTCTTGACTATTTTGAATAATGCTGCTGTGAACGTTGATATACAAATATCTGTTTGTGTCCTGCTTCAGTTCTTTTAGATATATACCTCAGAGTGGAATTTCTGAGCCTATGAAACTTTAATACCACAGATAGACTATATCTATTGACGTTCAGTGTGTGTCAGTTCAGTTCAGTTCAGTCGCTCAGTCACGTCCGACTCTTCGCGACCCCATGAATCACAGCACGCCAGGCCTCCCTGTCCATCACCAGCTCCTGGAGTTCACTCAGACTCACATCCATCGAGTCAGTGATGCCATCCAGCCATCTCATCCTCTGTCGTCCCCTTCTCCTCCTGCCCCCAGTCCCTCCCATCATCAGAGTCTTTTCCAATGAGTCAACTCTGCGCATGAGATGGCCAAAGTACTGGAGTTTCAGCTTTAGCATCAGTCCTTCCAAAGAAATCCCAGGGCTGATCTCCTTCAGAATGGACTGGTTGGATCTCCTTGCAGTCCAAGGGACTCTCAAGAGTCTTCTCCAACACCATAGTTTAAAAGCATCAATTCTTTGGCACTCAGCTTTCTTCACAGTCCAACTCTCACATCCATACATGACCACTGGAAAAACCATAGCCTTGACTAGACAGACCTTTGTTGGCAAAGTAATGTCTCTGCTTTTCAATATGCTGTCTAGGTTGGTCATAACTTTTCTTCCAAGGAGTAAGCATCTTTTAATTTCATGGCTGCAATCACCATCTGCAGTGATTTTGGAGCCCCCGAAAATAAAGTCAGCCACTGTTTCCACTGTTTCCCCATCTATTTCCCATGAAGTGATGGGACCAGACGCCATGATCTTCGTTTTCTGAATATATATATATATATATATATATATATATATATATATATATGTATCTCTACTTTATGCATTGAAGGAGTAATATTTCTTTGCTACCTTCCTAGAACCAATTTTTACTTCCTTGAGGTGGGAGTAATATTACCCTCATTCAGACTGCAAGCTCTAAGATAAAGGCAGGTTTGTTGTCTCAGATGAGGTTTATAGATAGGCAATATACACATAGATCAACTGCTCGAAGAGGAGTGAAGCCATTGATGATATGGAAAATGATCCCCAAACACATAAATGTTTAAAGTAATTTTTATTACCCATTCAATAAAGTAATTTGTATCCTATTTAGTCTTCGGAATTAACAACAGTTGATAAAGTAATGAACCCAAGACTGTTTTAGAAAATAGCTCTCAGCAGTTGTATCAGGACTAAACCAACGAAGCAGATATTCTTACTAAACTTTTAAAAACAATGGAGATTAATGATATATTCCCAGTGAGCCTAAAATATCTCCAGCACACAAACAGAATAATTACAAGCAAGGATTATATAAAGCAGGATGAAAAAAAAAGATAAACGAAAAGTGGTCTGTGGGAAGCCAGATGTCAGTGAGGCTACTGGAGGGTTCTGTCAGCACATGGGATACCTACTGGTACCTAGTTGGATGGCAGCATGGCAAGGTTCCTGGAACATTCTCACCTAGGTGTTATGATAGTGTGGTTGCCTAATGCTGTATTGTTTCATTACATAAAGAAGAGATTAGGACGATTCTATAACTGTGTTTAGAAAAGTAACAGTTTCAGACACTTGACTAGACCCTTCAAGTGTCAAGAGAGGCAAGGAGAGAATGGGAACGTGCAAGATTGGAGGAAACTAAGGAAACACGACCGCTAAAAACAACGTGGGATCCTGGATCAATAAAGGACATTGGTGGGAAAACTGGAGAGTGTCAAGTGACGTCTACAGTTTAATTACTTCATTTTAGCAACTGTACCGTAGTTACCTGTTGTTTAGTCACTAAGTCGTGTCTGACTCTTCTGCGACCCCATGGACTGTAGCTCACCAGGCTCCTCTGTCCATGGGATTTCCCAGACAAGAATACTGGAGTGGGTTGCCATTTCCTTCTCCAGGGGATCTTACCGACCCAGAGTCTTCTGCATTGGCAGGTGGATTCTTTACTATGAGCCACCAGGGAAGCCTATGGTTAGATAAGATGCTAAGATGCAAGGAAGCTGAGGGAAGGGCATACTGCAACTCGTGGTACCATATTTACAACTCTTCCTGTGAGTCTAAAATTCTTGGGTTGGCCAAAATGTTCATTCAGTTTTTTCCATTACATCTTATAGAAAAATTGGAGTGAACTTTTTGGCCAACCCAGTATTTTAGAATAAAAATTAAAAGAAAACAAACAACAACAGCAAAGTTTCTGGTAGCTGCTGAACGTCAGGTGCAACTGACATTGCTGACCACGGTTTGGAGTTGGGGGTCTGTATTTGTCACAGTGGCAGCTCTGAAATCTGATGTCAGAGTAACTTCTATCTCTGTCTCCTTTCCCATTCCACTGCAGGGTGTGTTGGGTGCATCATGTAACCGGGATGTGGGTGTACCCTTTCCTGGAACACATTGGCCCAGGAGCCAGAATCCTCTTCTTCGGGTCTACAACCATCTTAATGAACTTCTTGTACCTGCTGGGAGAAGTTCTGAACAGCTATATCTGGGATACACAGAGAAGTAAGTATTGTTCAGGGGGGCATAAAACAAAAGAACTGTTGCAGAAACAGATGGAAAATTCCACTGTAGCACAGGATCCCTTATGAAGAATTTCATTTTTATAACTTCAATATTAATTTAAGAGCTGCTGGCAGTTACCTGAAAGGTTTATTACTCACTGTGTCATGTTCACTAGTAAAACATCCAGATCTAAAAGAAAAGAAGCACGTCTATAAAATTTTATAGGGAGAAATGTAGTGTTTGCCGAAAAAAAAAAAATTAGGAAATTCATTCTGATTAACAAAGTACTGCCTTAGCTAAAAGGACTCCTCCCCCACCCTGATGAAACAGATAAATTATTAAATGTAACCAAACAGTCTCATTAGAAATCACCCAGATCTCTACTTTTTGCGTCATCGTCTGCGTGGGTGCAGTAGCTGCCGAGAGGTCTTGCCACCGTTCTGCTAAAACTCTGGGCAGCACAGGAATGCCTCCGGCAAGAATGATTCACCAGTGACTGTCATATTCAAGACTTGAAGGTGGCAAAGAAGAATGGGCAGTAAAGGGTAATACTTCATGGCTGCAAAAACCTTCTTAACCTATGATTTGATTTCTCTTTTGTTTCTGTTTATGGCAGAGCCTCCATCTTGGCAAGACACGTAACCTTACCCCATCTGTGCAAAACTGGTCCTAAGTCTATGTCAGATAACATAAAAATGCGAAGGTGGAAAAAGTGACAGCATAGTATGTGGTGGTTTGAGTCCTGCATGAAAATACATCCAAAGGGAAGATGGTTTGAAGATCTTAGAGAGCTCTGGGCAGCTCCTCCGATACAGTCACAACATTGTAGATGTCACCTGTAAATGATCCCTGTTCCACAAACATTGGGCATCCTGCTTTGTGCCAAGCACTATGCCAGGAGGTTGATCTAATTAGACAAATAAAGCCCAGTCATTGCATGTTATTGAATTGGACTTCTTTTGTGTGTGGATCTTCTAAGATTGCATGCGTCAAGGTGTTGGCCAGTGTTAAATGGCCCAGAGGAATTTGAGGGTTTCCTTTCTCGGCAGCTGGCTTGATTTTAGGCACTGTTCTATTAGGAAAAGTGCCAAATATTTGTATTCAGTTCAGGCTACAGCTTGGTGGACCAGAAATTAATCTTTTAATAATTTTCTTCTCTGCTCAATGGAATTGTAATCTTTCTCTATTAGATAACTTATAAAAGTATTTAGTTAACTTACAAAAATATTTTGAGAACAAAACATAAGCTTTTCTCAGCTTCTTGAGAGAAAGGCCATATTTAAATTTAAGCTAACGTGTCCAATCTGTGTTATTCAGAAAGTACCTGTGACTCCAGCTTCTCCTTTGTTAGCTCAGTTCCCATCTTCATTTGCTTATTGTTCTACTACTTCTAAAAGAGGATGGTCTGAAAACCAGGAGGGAAAAAAGCCAGTCTAGGGGAATAGAATATTGCACTTTAGCAGCTTTGAGTTAGACATGGAAAATGAATAGTGAAGCTAAGGTTTTGGGGTTTTTTTTTTGTTTTTTAATGATCTGTCCAGTTTAATTTGTGCCCTTCTCTTAAGCGATACAAGTTAAGGTCAACTAACATTTTGTAACTCATTTCAGATGTAGAGATTAATTTTATCTACATGGAACCATCCAGTTAATTCCCCCAAAGGCAGATGTTTTGTGTCAAGTGGGCATCTTTTTTGTTTATGCAAGCAATTGCAAACTGATGGCCTGCTCCAAATTTTACCTGCCAAAAAGTTTTGTTAAGCCTAAACAGAATTTTTGTTTTTGAAGCAGTATTTAAAAGTTGGGAGATTTCACATAAAGTCCAGATTTCTCAGCTAATCAAGTATTTTAAGACCTGGCAACTCCAAGCCCACTGTTTTCTGCTGGCAGCAATGGATTAGAATTGGGTATTAGTTGCCCCCTTTCCAAAGGCTCTGTAAGTTGTCCCTAGTTCTCACCTGGTCATTTTGCTCCTTCACAGTAGCTGCCTGGTTCTGTAGGTAGTTGAATTTGAAATTGCTGATTAAAAGCAGTCATGCGTGTGTGTGTCTGTGTGTGTGTTAGAACGAATTGAGTACAATCAAGTACAGTGGTACAATCCTGATTGTATTTACTCCACCCGAGACAAAATGCCCCAAGGAGCAAGAATGCCAAATTTGAACACCCTTCCTTGGATCTGTCATTAGGGATTTTTAATGGCTCAGCTTCTTCCACTTGGTTATGTTGGCTTCAACTTCAAAATAAAAATTGCATTATTAGAGTCTTAGAATTAAAATTAGATTAGAAATCATCTAAACCAATCTTATTTTTAACTAAGAGGCAGCTGAGCCCAGAAATAAGTGACCCACCACAATAGATGGTAGCAGAGTCAACACCATTCAATCCAAGTACTATGTCTAGAGAACCATCAGAATGTCACCACTGGAAACCCAGACACAGGAGAGCTCAGAAACTTCACTCAGAATCATGGATCTAGCTTACAGAATAACACAATAGATCAAAACTGATATGAACTATGAACAAAAATCCCTTAAAACAGGCTAAATTAATAATGAAACATTTTGCTCTTTTCAAAAGAAAATATTAATAACTCAAAGTGGCTTTGTGGATGTTATATTGGTTTGCTAGGGCAGCTGCAACAAAGGACCACTGACTGGTCAGCTTAAACAGTAGAAATGTAATATCCCACAGTTCTGGAGGCCAGAAGTCCAGAATCAAGGTATTGGCAGGGTTGGTTGCTTCTGAGGCCTCTGAGGGAGGGATCTGTCCCAGGTCCCTCTCCTTGACTTGGAGATGGCTGTCTTCATGTTCACATGGCATTTTCCTCTAGGGCTGTCTCCAAATTTCCCCTTTTTGAGACATTGGCCATATTTGATTAGGGCCACCCTAACAACTTCATTTTATGTTAGAAAAAATTTTATCCACAAGTAGAATCACATTCTGAGGTACGAGAGTTTAAGTTTGTGGAGACATAATTCAGCCCATAACATTCTACTTTCTGCCCCCCAAAATTTATGTCCTTCATTCATGCAAAATACATTCCTAATAGCCTCCAAAGTATTTCCAGCATCAACTCTTTAAAGTCCAAAATCTCATCTTAATTATCATCTACATCAGGTGTGGGTAAGACCTGGGTTATGGTTCATCCTGAAGCAAAATTGCTACCCAGCTGTGAACCTGTGAAACCAGACAGAAATGTATCTGCTTTCAAAACACAGTGGTGGAACAGGCACAGAATATGTATCCCCTTTCCAAAAAGGAGATCGTAAGGAAAAAGGGGGTCGCAGTTCTCAACCAGGTTTGAAAGTAGCAGGACATTCCATTCGAGTTTAAGGCCTGAGAATAATCTTTGGCTGAAGGCTGTATCCTCAGGAATCATCAGAAGGGGGAGTGTGGCCCTACCCTCTCAGGCAGCCCTCTTGGGCTAAGGAGGAGTGAACCCCAGAACCACCTTCGGTGTCATTCATCCTTCATTTCATCTTGTCTCTGTCCAGGCTCACTGTGTTTCTGCTGACACAAAATTCTCCCATGTAATTTCATGAGGGTCCAAATCATCAGACAGGAGGGACCCTACAGGTCATTCCTGGCTTCTGCTGAAGTGGTAAATTGGATCCACGACTCACACACCTCATCTCTTTACCAGATGGTTGTCCAGACACAAGCTTGGCCTTCTCTCACGTTCTGAGGTCCTGGGCTTTAGGACTTCTGCATAGGAATCTGAGGGGGGATACAGTACAGCCTGAAACAGCTGAAATATTCTATGCTTAAGCTAAACTTTCTTTTAATTTCAATGCATCTGACTGGAGTGACCAGTCTTAGTAAAGTCTAATTTTTATGACCAGAAATGAAAATGTCCAAAAGTGATAGTTTGGGGTGAAGGAGGAGAAAGCAGGCCAAGAGGAGAAAGGAGAGGAGGTCAGAGCAAGGCCCATGGGACAGAAACCTCCACCTTGTCCACCCCGCTCCCCACCGGTTTTCCGTCCTACTCATGTCCCCCACAGGCCCACACAGACCTCTAGGGTCGGTCCCGCTGCCCTCAGGGCCCGTCTCCCAGCCTGGGGGAACCACATGTGACTGACTCTGTCAAGGTCAATCAGCTCTTCCGCTCCACTTCTGACAGAACATCCTGCCTCAGCTTCGTGACAGGTTTCTTTCTGCTGGTTGTGTGGAAATTATACCTCTGCTTCTTCCAAATATTATTTACAGCTGTCTAATTTTTTCCCTCCACCTCAAAGCTGCCAAACTAAAGTAGGTGGGGAGCCATTTTCCCCGTCTGGGTCAATGAACAGCCCCTGTTCTCCACCCCCGCTTTTGAAGATTCCACTGTTGCTGCCAACTCAACCCATCTGCAGGAGAACACTTAGGAGGAAAGAGACTTTGAAAAGAAAAGCAAGCGGTTATTAGCTTCTCCGCAGGAGAAGGAGCATGGGACAGAGGCGGGACCCAGATCATGTGCGCGCTTTGAACAGAATCTGTGTTGTGTTTTCCTGCCTTTGCCGTGGTTACCCGACAACAACCAAGCCACCTCCTGCCTTCTCCCCTCAGCCCTACTCCTCCTCCCTTCACACGTCCTTACTCTTCAGCTTGAAGTTTTCCTTAATATGATTTCTGAGAAGTACTTTGGAAAAAGTGTGACAGATCTCTGCCAGTTCCTTAGTCATGAAAACCAAACCTTAGAGACTGTCTCGGGACACCTGTTCTGAGCCTGTTACCCGCATCCCGCCGCCACCACCCTGACCACAGGAGCGGGTGGTGCTCGCAGCTGGGGGCTGGCAGAAGGGGCGGGGGTGTCTCTCCTATCGCAGGCCCCACGGAGATCACCCTCCAGGCTTCCTTCTACTGCTTTTCCACTAGTTGGCCCTTCTCTGTAGTCACTGTTTACTAATTTATCTCATAAAGATTACTTGAGCTCCTACCATGAGACAGACACGGTGTTAGGTGCTCGGGACATAATCAGGAACAAAACAGTGGGCTCTGCCCTCAGAGAACATGCAACTTTTAAAAGAATACCAGGAACTTGCCTGGTGGTTCAGTGGGTAAGACTCCATGCTCCCAGTGCAGGGGGCCCGGGTTCTATCCCTGGTCAGGGAACTGGATTCCACAGGCCATAACTAAAATATCCTATGTGCCACCACGAAGACCCAGTACAGCCAAATAAATTAATTTTTTTTTAAAACAGAATACCAACAAAACCTGCAGTAGATGGGGTCCTTTTGTTCCACCAAAAAGGCTCCAAGAATTTGATGTTAGGAGAAAAGTGTTTAAGTAGAAGCAAAAGAAAAAAAGTGGGGAGCATTTGCCAGATTTAACTTTAATTTATGAGAATGACCTAAACATGTTCATCTCCAGGAAAATGAAATATCACTAACTATTCATTACAGACAACTGGCGAGGTCTCACCAGTCCGGTACGTATGAGTCTCAGGAAGAAAAACATAGTTCTACCAGGCTTGGGTTGGATAAAGGAAGAACTCGAGTTTAAGTACACGTGGGTCTGGAAATAAATAGTTCTTGTGGCTAATAAGCTCTCTATGAGAGCTTATAAAAATAAAACAAAACAAACCAAAAAAACGATTTGACTTTTGAAAATCCAGAGTCCTTGCCTTGGGAAGAGTCATGAGTAAAATAAAAATAAATGAGGTCTCTTTGAAACTCATCAACGCCACACCTCCTGTTACTAGAAGCTGGTTACGAGGCAGTCCGATTGGGATTTCTCTGCAAACTCAACGAGTCAAGAACTAACTTGTGTTCCTCATTCCCAGAGGCCATAAGAGCTGGGTGTGTCACAGAGGTGTTATGTCCTGATTTGAGGGGGAAGGAAGGAGAGGGAGGTCACTGAGGAAATTTCTGGAGAAAGTTGTGAACGACTTTCCTTGTTAGTTAGGAGAAAAGGGATGGACATGAAGGGTGGATGGGGAGAAGTGTGGTGAGGTGAGAGTTCTTTTAAACCTGCTCCTGCTGAATCTGATGTCCATATAACGTGCTTTGCCTATATTTCTAGGTATGGAAGAAGAGAAAGAGAAACCTAAATTGGAATGAGATCTAAGTCTAAACAGAAGAGCAGAATGGAGCTACAATTGAAGACTCATTACCCCCTGGGCATCGCAGATGGAGGAGAAGAAGCTTCAAAGAAAATGGTGGAACCAGCCTCTGCCTGCCTGCCCCAGAGGAAGGGAACACCTTTTATGGAGAAATATGTGTAAGAATAGAATATGGATATTTCCAAAATATCTTCTCCTCAATTGTGTTTTAAAGAATTCTTTCCAAAATCATTATTGATAATAGCATCTTTTTTTTTTGACTCTTCTAGATTTTACAACTGAAATTGGTCATTGGATTTTAATTTTTGCAATTGTAATTCCATTTAATCAATGAAGAAAAGAATCCTATAGTGTTTCTTGTTGAAAAATATGTGAAAATCAAAGGGGCTGATGTGAAGCAAAACATTTGTGTATTTATTTTTTTCCTGTACTGAGTAACGTAAGCGTAAGCCTGGAGAATCGGGACGGATGTTCCCTATTGCAATAATGTTATGATTGCCTTAAACAGGCAATATTAATAATAATTGCATTGATTTAGTCAAAACCCTGAGTGTATTTGGATCTCATGATTTAATCTTGTGAACATTTCCTAGATGCAAGCTATAACTTTAATAAACAACAAGTAACCCCTAGCCCGATGTCTACATGGTGCATCTCAAAACCCTAGCAACACTGGTGTTTCTTTTCTTATTTCGTTTCTATTATTAATACTTTATGAAAAACGGGTTTACTGAGCCTCTGCTATGCTTAGTCATTGGTTGTGTCTGACCCTTTGTGACCCTTTGGACTCTAACCCACCAGGCTCCTCTGTCCATGGGGTTTTCCAGGCAAGAATACTGGAGTGGCTTGCCATTTTCTTCTTCAGGGCATCTTCCCAACCCAGGAACAAACCTGCATCTCCTGTGTCTCCTGCATTGCAGGGGATTTGGATTCTTTATCCACTGAGCCATCGGGAAAGCTCAGGTTCCTATAATTTTTGTTCGTTTGTTTTAAAAATGTGGATCTTTCCGATAAACCCAAAAAAGAAAAAAGCTAACTCATGAAAAAGAAGGCTGACTTAAGAAATCTTTGACCATAATGATTTTTAAATAATACTCACACCAAATAGGTAGCAGAAAACACATTAAATCTTAGAGGAATATAAGCAAGGAATGAATAAAAGCAAAAATTAAGTAAGGCAGCAAGAAACAAAGTGGAATTGATAAATATATTGATTAATAAATGCAGTATCTCATCTATACAAATAGGGTTAAAATATGCAAACTACTGATACGTTAACTGAAAATAAAGAAACACAAAATATTTGGCAAAACAAGCACGGATGTGAACAAATTTTTAATTATAAAAATATGTTTTAAAGTTCTATGGCAACAAATTCTTAGGACCCATGAAATGTGCAATTTTCAAGGAAAATGGATTCAATAAGAATTAGAAAGCTGTGATGGATTGAGATTCATGAAGGATATCTTTTTAATGTTCAGTTAACTATCTCTAAAAAAGGAATTGGGTCCAGAGTATTTTATGAGCAAGTTCTTGAAAACTTTCAAGTAACAATTCTCATGTTTATGAAATTGTTCCAAGATTACAAAATGATGAAACACTTCCCAAATTATTTTTCAAAATTAATAAAACCCTCAAAGCTAACATAGCAAAAGGGAAATTTTTTTCCTTTCTTTAATAAAAATATAAGCAACATAAACCCAACACTTACAGGAATCATTTTTTAAGACTTAGGTTTATTCTAAAAATTCAAGGATGGGTTAATACTATGATTTTTGTTAAAAAAAAAAAAAACATTGTCTCAATAGTACACAAAGAAAAGACTCATATGATTCTCTCCATAGTTGCTCTGAGGCAGTTGAAGAACTTTAGCATTTCTGATAATACCATTAGTAATATAAAAATATTTCATATTATGAGAAGCAATGCTGCTGCTAAGTCGCTTCAGTCGTGTCCAACTCTGTGCAGCCCCATGGTCTGCAGCCTACCAGGCTCCTCCATCCATGGGATTTTCTAGGCAAGAGTACTGGAGTGGGTTGCCATTGCCTTCTCCGATGAGAAGCAATAGTCATCTCAAATTCCCTTTTAAGGTCAGAAACCAGATAAAGATGTCCATGACAGTGTTACTGTTATTTTTCTGAGATGTTTGTGTGAGCTACATCCAGCATCAAAAAAGTTTTATTTTGACCTAGAGTGAAAAAGTTTTATGTTGTTAAAAAACAGTTTATATAACTAAAGAATTGATATTATTAACAGAAAGGAAAATTAAATGTTGTTTAAAAAGAGGCAGGAAAGGAGGAAAACCACCGGAGGAAATTATTTCTCCAGTTGACTCTTAGAATGAAGAAACCTCAAAGAATGGAATATTTCTCAGGACTTTCTGGGGCAATTCCTCTGGGACCCTGTTACTACACCTCTTCTCTAACAAATAACACTTTCCTATTATTGCCACCAAAGCAACACCTAAAGAAACTGACACCTGTGGGGCTTTAGACCTAAAGCTGATACAACTCATTTCTCTGCAGCATGCTGAATTCACACACCGCTTTTAGGTTTGAAATATGATTCTGTGATCAGATTTGCGGTTAAGTTTGGTTTTCCCATGGTGGATCAGTTTTGCTTTGGGAGCCCCAGGCCCTGAACTCTGGCCACACTCCTGGCAGGATGCCCAGGGCTGTCTGTACCAGGCCAGGGGATTCGCTAAAACACTCCCACCCAGCCCAGGTGCTGCCAGTGCACCCACTGACCCTCCACAGAAACACCAGGCTTGCCCTGGAGCAGAATCCATCAGGATGACTCGACTATTTGCTATGCTAATCACCAAGTGGAAGAAAAAAATTATTACCTGTGATTTCTCCCTTTGGCTTGGATCCATGGACTTAACCCCACCAGTGCTCAAAAGGATGTTCATGCTCCACTCTCTTCCCTGTGCGCCTTATAAAGACGAATCTGCCATCCACGTTCTTGAGGGAGTAGGGAGGAATGATGTGCTTTTAGCTCCACTTCTGAAACAAGAAATAATAATTAATGCAAATCAATAGGTAAACATTTAACAAGAAATTGTACCAAAGATTCACCACATGAAAAGCTTCTCAAATTACTTTTCAGACTTAATATACCCCTCAAAATAAACCAAAAGAGCACAAAACTTTGCTTATCATAGGTAAAATACTAGCAACATAAATCTAATAATTACTATAGTAAAGTAATAATTTTGCATGACAAAATGATGTATATTTTTCTCCTGAGGGGCTTTTTAAAAACACAAATAAAAATGGAAGGATAGACTAAATTCTGGAAAAGAAGACTGCATTCTTAAAAAAGATTATTTTTTTGTCTGAATAATTAATAAGTTCAATGTAACTCCATTCTAAATTTGACAAAGTAGTTTTTCTTTTTTCATTTAGCAGAAGTGAAAACTGAAAAACCTTGAAAAGGACACTTAAAGAATATGTGTGCTATTAAAACATATAAAAATGCAATAATTAAAATAGCATGGTATGGCTCAAGAATAGAGAGAAAAATAAAACAGAAAGCAAACCCCGAAACAAGTCCTAGTATATATATATATGTGTATATATATATATGTGTATATATATATATATATATATCACATTTAGTAAATAATAAAGATAGCATTTCAAAGCAGGAAGGGCATAATAAATGGTTGAAAGGTACTGCAACAAATGAATAACTATTTGGTAAAAAAAGAGAAAGCTAGATCACACAAAACGTAAACACATACAATTTCAGATAAAGTAATGAAATGTAAAAAGTATAAAAATATAAGAAAATATATATGATTATTTCATCCTATAATAGAGATGGGGAAAGTATGTGTATATTATATATAATATGTATATTATATGTATAATAATGTATTTGTGTATTTAGGAAATCGATTATTACATATATATGAGGAAACTGAATACAACATATACATTAAAAAATTGTATCTTCAGGTCTCATAGCTGATATACTGTGGGGTAATTGAGAGAATACCAAGATGAGATCAGGGTAATAAGAGCACCATTTCCTTAAATAAGAAGCATGGAGGTGAATTAGGCTGGAATGGGTTTGGATTGACTTTGGATTGACTTTGAATTTTTCTGTGTATGTAACTCAGGTGCTAATTTAGTGAAATTGTAGGGACAGAATCTAGATTCCAGAGATTTGAAGAATCATTGACATTAGTGGATGGTAAAGAAGTAGAGCTAGCAATTATAGAATGCCCACACCCCCATTTTGTTGTTGTTGTTGTTTGTTTTGTTTTGTTTTGTTGCTACACCCTGAAGCAGGGGGGACCTTATGACTAGGGATTGAACCTGTGCTTTGTGCAGTGAAAGTATGGAGCCCTAACCACTGGACCACTAGGCAGTTCCCCAGAATGCCATTTTGAAAGCAGAACTTAGGCCTATAGAACACAGCCTGCAAGGAGGATACAAATCAATTGTGGATATTCCTTGTTTGTGAATATTAAGAATTGCCTTAGGAGAAAATAAGAGACAAAAGGCCTCGGAAGTGAGTTTGTAGGACAAGGGCAAAATATACGGACTTCTTTTTAGTGGCTTTAATGGCTGCAGTTTTTTCCTCAAAGAATTGTCTGAAGAGAGGGAGAGAACAGAGAATGGGGTTGGAGTCTGTAACATACCCTAAAAGAGTGGCCTAGACTATGAAAACATAGTAAGCTTTTGAGCCCACGCTGAGGGCCCCTGAAGATCATGACTTTACCTTAATGATAACAAGGACCATTTGGGAATTTCCTCCAAGAGACCTCAACAGGCCAGGCATCATAAAGAACTTGAAAGTTTGGTTTAGAACAGGAAGTGTCACAAAAAAAACAAGCAGGTAAGAGCCAAGAACATTGGCAAGGATGGTTGGAAGGAGGACCCATGGAGTCTACAAGGAACTGAGGAGGAGAGAAAGAGCGAGGACCCACTTTGGGACACAGCAAAGTGGCCCAGAAATTGGCAGTCTCAATAAGGTTGGAAGGCAGGGAAATGAGGGCAACAGATAGGAAGTCATGATCATAAATTAAATTTGAATTTAACATTTTACAGGAGCATGAGATCATATGATTTTTTTTGCTTTTTTAGTTAATATGACATGGTAGTAACATTCTCCAAAGATGTCCACATCCTCTAATCACCGGAGTCTTTCAATATCTTACCTTTCACGGCGAAAAGGACTTTGACATAAAATTAAGGTAAGGATTTTGAGATGCGGGGGATACCCTGGATTATCCAGTGTGTGTGCACGTGCTAAGTCACCTCAGTTGCGTCCAACCCTTTGCAACCCTATAGACTGTAGCCCTCCAGGTTCTTCTGTCCATGGAACTCTCCAGGCAAGAATGCTGGAGTGGATTGCCATGCCCTCCTCCAGGGATTTTCCCAACCCAGGAATCAAACCCAGGTCTTCTGCATTCCTGCACTGGCAGGCGGGTTCTTTCTAGCACCACCTGGGAAGCCCATTATCCAGTGTATCTAGTGTAATTACAAAAGTCCTTGTAAGAGGGAGCAGGAGGTTCACAGTGACTGCAAGACATCTGACCACAGATGGTGTCAGAAGCTGGAGTAACGCAAGGAAGGGGCCACACGCCAGAGATTACAGGTAGCCTCTAGAGTCAGATATGATTGAGCGACTTCACTTTCACTTTTCACTTTCATGCACTGGAGAAGGAAATGGCAACCCACTCCAGTGTTCTTGCCTGGAGAATCCCAGGGACAGCGGAGCCTGGTGGGCTGCCATCTATGGGGTCACACAGAGTCGGACACGACTGAAGTGACTTAGCAGCAGCAGCAGCAGAGATTTGAAAAGGCAAGGAAACAAACTCTTCCCCAGACCCTCCCTACCATCCTTATTAGCATCTTTACTTTTAGACTTCTGACCTCCAGAACTGTTAGGTAGTAAATTTAACCCACTAAGTTGTGATAATTTTTTATAACAGCAATAAGAATCATATGTTATCATTAAGCACTTTGATATGTTTTTGTGGGCTAGGCTTGCAATGCTCAACACACACAGACTCATAGCCACATGGTAATAGCTAGAACTCATATTTGTGACTTTTTAACCATTGAATGACCAACACTGTTGTCTTTCACTAAGCCAAACCACTTTCCCAGTGCTGACAAGCCCATCAGAGTCACGCAGACTCTGACTTATTGAAATGGAAGTGCTGAGGAACACTGAAGACATCCCCATGGAAACATCCAAAGACATTTGGACACTTTGCCTCCTCATCAACTAAACAATGAAAATTTTTGAGACAGATGACCCTAATTTCCAGTACAATTCAAAGGATTTTGGAGTAATAACACATGTCTATGTTTGCAACAGGGAGTTTCGCCAGGAAGAGAGGTAGCCATCTTATGTCCAAGCTTCACTGAAAATGTACATTTTGAGGCACTTCCCTGGTGGTCCAGGGGCTAAGACTCTGTGCTTCCAATGCAAGAGGCGCAGGTTCTATCCCTTGTTGGGGCATTAAGATCCCACGTGCTGCATGGCATGGCCAATAGAAAAAAAGAAAGAAAAGAAAAGAAAATACACATTTTTAAAAGCTGCAGTCAAATCAATCCATGCAGTAATATTCTTTCAAGGGAATTTTGCAAGCATGTACGATAAAAGCTTCTAAAATACTCTCTCTGGCTTTATATACATGCACAAGCATATTCATAAGTTTGATAGAATCGTCTCAACATAGACATTTGCAAGAAGGAAATTCATTCATTTTCAAGCAGCACTAAATGTCTTGGGCCCTCAACCCTCTATCCTGCCTGAGCCAGACACCTTATTTCTTCGTCCTATTGAGGTTTACTATTTAATCTTGTGCTTTTTGAAATCCAAAGTCAAAACTTCTCCTCGCCCTGCCTTTCCCTGTGGCTGGAGGAGAGTGAAAGGAGCTCTGCTTACATAGCACATGACATCAGAGCTGGCAAGTCTCTGCTCTGCCTCTTAGTCTAACACCAAGGGGCTTAAGTGTTGGCTCCGGCTTTGAGTGCGGATGAAACTGTTAGCCCTTTAGGGAGCTCTGCAAGGGCCCACCCTCGCACAGTTCTTTGTCCTCTGCTCCCCTATTCCCAAGGTGACAAGCAGCCCACCCAGAAGTTCTGCTTCTGTCCCGCCCAGCTGCCTCCCATGGCAGGCATCCTTCAATACTGGCCAAGCCAAGGCGGGGAGCCCAGGTTGCCCTGCTCCAGCAGCACCAAATGCTCTGACACACCACCCTACCTCCATCCCCGCAGCTCGTGCTGAGGGTGGAGGGAACTTGGGAAACACAGATTGCATCAGAAGAGGGAGGAACGAATAGAAATTTCCCTGCTTCCTGTCTCCCAGCTTTTCCAGTAAGGGAAAGAAGGAAAAGACATTGTTAATACTTCAGGAACCTTCCTTCAGATGACTGATACCCCTGACTACCCTGTGTCCTTTATTGTATAAAGACCAAAGAAGTGGAGTCTAAGAAGCTTGATTCTGTTGGAGGCCTTCTGTCAGCAAAGCTTGCAATATGGGACTGGCATCAAGAAGGCAGTTCTCAAAAGGTGAGACACTTGGCAGGTTTTATCCTGAACCATGGATTCTGGTTGGCACTTCCAGGGAAGCACAAATGTCCTTCATCACCACTTAACCACTCTCTTTATAAATTTTGTATTATGGTCACCGTCATTTGGAATTTTTATATTACAAAATGGTTTTCCACAGACAGATCCCCTATAACATTGTGGCTGTAAGTGAGTTTTCCATTTAAACTCGCTCAGCTTGAGACTCTAATCTTGGCAGTAGTTAAGTTATAATTTAGGAGGTTCCTATATTGATTTTGAGAATCTAGTTGAAAGTCTGAGATAAAAGTTTCTGAGAATTGAGCATGGTAGGGATAAGGGGAGAAAGTCCAAAAACAGAGTTTGCACTTGTGAGAGAAACTGGCAAACTGGAGCATATATTCTGCACTTAAAGTGGGAAATTAAGGCAAAGTTGAAAGAAAGTATCTGTGTCGGGGGAATTTCCACTTCCTGCCATGAGGAAGTGATAGCATCTGGAATTATCTCCCCCACAACTGTAAACTAGAAAAGATTGTTAAAATATAATAAAAGTACTGATTTTTGGACGTTGGTCAACAGAGCTGCTGAAGGCTATGATCCCTAAAGAAAGGGAAATTAACTATATGTGCCCTATGATGGCCTTGGCTTTCTGCCTGGAGGCAATTCCCAGATTATAGCGCTGGGAGTGGGGATCTCAACCAAAGTCCAGCAGTCTCGCTAAGCTATGGAGCCCAGGGTCCAAGGAGACCGAGGTGGCTCAAATTTGCGGAGAGTATTGGACATAAGAGGCTCCGAAAAGAAGGGGCTCAAGGAGTCTGCATAGAGTTTCCTCTAGTCTTTGAGTATGAATCTTCACATGAATACAATGGAGTTCTACAGTTTGAGAAAAAGAACAATTACTGAGGACCTGTAAGCTGATTAGGGCTTCCCAGGTGGTGCTGTTGGTAAAGAACCCACCTGCCAATGCAGGAGATGCAAGAGACATGAGTTCAATCCCTGGGTCAGGAAGATTCCCTGAAGGAGGCCATGGAAACCCACTTCAGTATTCTTGCCCAGAGAATCCCACAGACAGAGGATCCTGGCAGGTACAGTCCACAGTCACAAAGAGTTGGACTTGACTGGAGCGACTGAGCATACACACACGTAAGCTGAATAAATCCAAGAGCTCATGTAAGGCCAGGACTAGTTCATATTCCCACTAACCAGAGTAAACAGACCTCATTGAACAGAGGGACTTGAAGGGTCAGGTTGAGTCACAGACCTTGATTAAATTTTATTCAAGTCCCACTCTTTAAAAGCATTAAAAGTAACTTCACAATTATTTAACTCAGAAACTTAACTGCCTCAGAGAAAAAGCACAATGATCTTTAACCAAGAGCAAAACAAACAAAAATCCAGCACTCAGGACAAAATGTATCATAATTGTAAACATACTCTATATGTCAAGAAGTCACCCAGAAATTTGACATAATTGGGAGACAAAGGGAAGATGCAAAAAAAAAAAAAATACAAGCAAAACTTTTATGTATGAAAAATATACTGAATGGGATTAACAGAAGACTGGAGAACGTATGAGGAGAAGGTCTGTGAATGTGAAGGCATTGCAATAGAAATTATGCATCCCAAAGCACAGAGAATAGGAGGATGGTGGTGGAGGGTAGTGAACACAGTCTCAGCGACTTGTGGAACAATATATAATTGCAGTCTTATTTTTTTTTAAAAAGAAGAAAAGAAGAGATGGGGAGGAAGCAGAAAATAATACTTGAACAAATAATAAAAATTTTTCCAGTGTTGTTGAAAACTGTAATGTCACAAATCTGAGCTCAATAAATCTCTTGCTGGATTAAAAAAAAAGACCAAAGAAAATCACATCAAGAGAAATAATAATCATGTTACTGAAAAGCACATCATAAACAGAAAATCTTCAAATCATCCATAGAAAAAAGTCAGGTTACATAGAAAGATTACATCTAAGAATCACAGATTTCTTCTCACAAACTATGCAAGTCCAAAGAAATGGAAGGACATCATGAAAGTGCTGAGAGAAAATAATTGTCAGCCTAGAGTTAACATATCCAGACAGACATATTTCCAAAATTAAGGCAAAATTTAAAAAGTGTTTGAGACAAAAGTTGAAAAAATCTGTCATCAACACGATTCTGGCAGTACAGGCAGAAGGCAAGTTATACCAGATGAGAATTTGAGTGTCCACACTGCATGAAAAACATTAAAAATGAAAAACATTAAATGCCACAAATTTGTGGTTAAATGTGGTTAAATATCATTTTTCTCATATTATTATATCTTTAAAAGATAGTGTTTAATCTATATGTTGTGGTGCTTAAAGCACATATATCAGTAAAATGTATGAAAACTTGTAGCACAAGGGATGGGACAAGGAAACTTTGTAAGATTCTTCCATTATTCAGAAATCAGTAGAGTGTTTTTGAAGACAAACTCTTATAAATTAAAGATGTAATTTGAAGGCAACTACTAAAAAAAGGAGATATGGCTAATAAACCCAATTGTGGGGATAAATGTTAGTCGTTCAGTTGTGTCCGACTCTTTGTGACCCCATGGACTAAAGCCAGCCAGGCTCCTCTGTCCACTGAATTCTCCAGGCAAGAGTACTAGAGTGGGTTGCCATTCCCTTCTCCAGGGGATCTTCCCCCAGTATTTGAATCTGGGTCTCCTGCATTGCAGGCAGATTCTTTGCCATCTGAGCCACCAGGGAAGCCCCTGGGGATAAAATGGAGTACTGAAAAGCCCAGTTATCAAACTGTTCGGTATCTTGATTGTAGGGATGAATCGTTATGTATATGCAAGTATTAAAACTCATCAAATTCACATTTTCAGAGAATGTAGTTTATCATACATAAATCATTTCTCAATAAAGTTAATAAAAATAACCTAATGGAAAACAAGAAAATAGGAGAAGCATAAAACAGATGGGACAAATAGAAAATAAATCATAAGATTATAGGTTTAAACCCAACCTTTTAATAATTTCATGAATCTAAATATTTCTATAAGAGATAGGAATCTTCTGGCTGAGAGACATGGTAAGACCAAACTATATTCTGCCTACAAGAAATTAATTTTTAAAATAAAGTTACAGGCTAAAAATAAAAGGATTAAAAAGATACACCATGCACCACTAGTCATAAGAAAGCTGAAGTAGCTTAATTAATAGCTGACAAAATAAACTTCATAGCAAAGAACACTAACAAGAACAAAGCAGAACATGTTGTAATGATAAAAGAGCTAATTCAACAAAAAGAACAATCCTACATGTGTGTGCAACTAACAATTGTTTTAAATGTAAGGCAAAGCCTCATAGTTTTGAAAAAGAAATTAGCAAATTCATAATTATAGTTGGATATGTCAATGCCCTCAGTAATTGACAGAACAATTAAATAAGGTATCAGTAAGGATATAGAAGCTTCCCAGGTGTGCTACAGCTAAAATAGTGCTTTGAAAAAAATGCATATCTACAAATAATTATTTTAGAAAAAGTAGTTCTAAAATCAATGCTGTAATATTCTGCCTTGAGGTAAAAGAAGAAATCAAAACAAACCTAAAGTCTAAGACAGAAGGAACTATTAAGAACAAAAATGAACAAAACAGGAAATGAACAAGCATAGAGAAATTCAAAGAAACTAAAAAATGATTCTTTGAAAATATCAGTAAAATTGATAACCTTCTGGCTAAACTGATCAATAAAATAAGACAAATATTTACCAGTATTAGGAGTGAAAAGCAGGAGTTTGCACTACGCTAGAAACATACAGACATTAAAAAGGTGATTAGAGAATATTATGAGCAAATTCATGCCAATAATTTAAATTGAGGTAAAACAGACAAATTTCTTGATAAGCAAAAATTACCAGGTGGACTCCAGAAGAAATGGAAAACCTGAATACCCTATAAAAATGGAATAAATTTAATTCCTGATTCAATTCTCACCAAGATAATTCTAGGCCCAGGAGGCTTTACTTCTTTACTAGAAAATTCTACGAAACATTTAGGAAATAATACAACCCCCACTTTCAAGAAGTATCTCACAGAATGGGGGTTGCCAGAAGTGGGGAGTGGAAGATGGAGGAAATGAGCGCAAATGGTCAAAAGTTGCCAACTTCCAATTATCAGATAAGTCAGACTGGGCAATGTAATGTACCACACTGTAACTAGTTAACAATGCTCTATTGTGTGCTTGAAAGAGAGTAAATCTTAAAAATTCTTATCATAAGAAAATAAATTGTAACTTTGTGAGGTGATGGATATTAACTTATTGCGCTAATTATTCTGAAGTATATACATACATCATTATACACCTTGAACTAATACAATGTTATATATCAATTACATATCGATAAAACTGGGAGAAAACATTTCACGAAGAATAGCAATCCTATATAAACACTTATAGACCACAGAAGAAGGAGGAACACTTCCCAGCTCGTTCTGGTAGGCCAGCATCATCCTGACATCCAGTACTGCCCTTAGATACCAGCAAGCAGGTCTTAGCTCTGGACTCTGAAGCCTTAGGAAGCCCCACACTTTGGGAGGGGAGGGCACTCCTTAAAATTTTCTAAGTCCCCTGGTGTCTGGGATCAGTTGAGGTTAGCAATGACACCTGGGCAGAGTGCCTTGAGCCTGGACCCTCATAAGTCCTGGTCCCATGCTTTTTCTTACCTGACTCTGTGCTATTCACCTGGGCTCAATTATATGCCATATTTGCATATGGGGTTCAGACCTACAGGGTCAACCCAAGAGCCTGTGGCAAGGTTCCAAGGGCCCGTGGCAAGGTTCCAGTTCCAGGAAGGTGGACTGGCAAGCAGATTGCTCCCCTTGTCTAATACAATATTGCTTTTGAGGGGTCATGAAATATTGGGCCTCCAGAATGAAGCTGATATGATAATTTTTTTCTGGCTGTGCTTGTGACATCTTGTTTCCCCAGTCAGGGATTGAACCCATGCCCCCTGCATGGAGTCTTACCCACCTGACCGCCAGGGCCGTCCTTGATATGCTGATTTTGAGTGACGTATGTTAAACACGTTGGGCTTCCCAGGCGGAGCTAGTGATAAAGAACCAGGAGACTCTGGTTGGATCCCTGGGTCGGGAAGATCCCCTGGAGAAGGGAATGGCTATCCACTCCAATATTCTTGCCTGGAGAATCCCATGGACAGAGGAGCCGGGTGGGCTACAGTCCATAGGGTTGGAAAGAGTTGGACACAACAAAAATGACTTAGCATGCAAGCGTGTCAAACACATAGCAAGTTTAGGTCTCTGGGCTACTAAGAGTTCACTGCCAGCCCTTGGGTTTGAGTCACATATTTGGACCAGTGCCTCGACTTTCACCCACCTACATTCTGACAACTGTGTCGTTCACGTGTCTAGCCCCTGAAGGAAGCAGGTGTCTTTTCCCTGTGGTGGCAAGAATGCTTTACCCCTCGCACTCCCCTCTCTGGCCTCAGGGTTGGTCACCCACCCTCTTCTGCGGGCTTCATGTGACATGTCAGGCAGTCCTCTGGAAGTGGTTGTACCTGTCTCCTGTCTCCTCTGGAGGCTTGAAAATCATTGCTCAGCACACCCATTGCCTTTCTGATTGATTTCTCCCTCTCATCCCTGACTAGTGTGGCCCTGCTGCCCCTGGGATTTAGTCCTGCCAGATAACCAGGGAACATTCCTTATACAAAAAGGGATGGCCTTTCTTGCTTTGCCCATAGGCCCCTACATCTCTTCCCGGCTAGTGGCAGCGTCTGGAAAACAGCAGTGTGGTCAACACTGGGAAAGATTACACTCTAAAAATGCACTGATTACAGTCTAAAGACTTATACATCTAGGCTCTGAAATTCCAAACCGGACATTGAGCACCATCAGAAAAAAAGAAAGATCATTCACATTTCCCTGCATACTTGGGGTAAGACTTGTTGTTTGTGGTCATCATCCACAAAGTATAGTAATAACTGTTATTGTGTCTCATTGGAAGCCGGTAGTCATGGGTGGTGGATGGGTCATGTGACATTGTGAGTTAATGGTGTGATCAGTGTTAAATAAAAGGTAGTAGAGAATTGCAGAGGTAATTCTGCAAACAGTGCAAACAGGTTCCACCTTTATGAGTAATACTGGCATTGCTATTTCATTTCTGGTAGTGAGGTAAGACATAAACCAGAAATGATGCATTTGATAATAAAGAATTGGAAGAAATGGTTCCTGGACTTAAATCCAAAGAGCTGGATAATAGAAAAGAAACCACCGATAAGACAATACACAAATACATGAACATCTCTTTTCTACCTATGCATCACATAGACTCATGGATTTTGTAGTATATTGTTAATCAAAGTATTTATATAGACAAAGACCTGGCAAAAAAAAAAAAAAAGAATGCCTGGAGCCTCACACAGTCTAGCGAATGACAAACCAAATACATCATACAGAAAAGAAGCCTACACACAGTTTCCCTCAAGATCTTAAAGATCTCAAAATTCTTAATAGAACGTTAACAAATTGAATTCAGCAATTCTAAAAAAGATAATCCATCACAATTAACTGGAGTTTATCTCAGTAATACAAGGTTTGTTTAGCATTATAAAAAGCCATAATTCAGCATATTAGCTGAACAGAAGAGAAAATGGTATGATAATCTCAATAGAGGCAGGAAAAGAATTTGACAAAAAGTAAGTGCCCATTCATGAAAGTATTCTGTGTCAGACAAAGGGTTTGGGTGACAGAGCCTCCTGAAACAGAGAAAGCCCTGGTTCTGGAGATAGACTGAGTTAAATGAGCATGTACTTACTATGCCTCATTCCAGAACCGAGGCTCAGAGAAGACCAGGAACGTTCTCGAGGACCCACCCTGAGGCAGCTGAGCACACGCGCGTGCTCTGGGTCTTTGTTGCTACACAGGCTTCTCTCCGGTTGTGATAAGTGGGAGCTGTTCTCTAGTTGCCGCCCACAGGTTTCTCACTGAAGCGGCCTTCTCTTGTTTCGGAGCATGCGCATTAGGGTGCAGAGGCTTCAGGAGCTGCAGGCCGTGGGCTCAGGAGTCGTGGCTCCCAGGCTGCAGAGCACAGGTTCAGTAGCCGTGGCGCATGGGCTTAGTTCCCCCGTGGCATGTGGGATCTTCTCTGGGCAGGGATTGAACCCGTGTCTCCCGCTTTGGCGGGAGGATTCTTTTCCGCTGAACCACGGGGCAAGTCCCCTATCTTGACATTCTTATTCTTAGGTTCCTGCATACTTCCATCCTTGCTATCTGGGCTGGAGCAAGAAGTCCATTAATCAGGAGAAGAAATCCAACAAACAGAAGCAGAAAACACTTGGGTTGTCATCCATAAGATTCCACTGGTGGGACCAAATCCTAGTCAGGCTCATTTTCAGGCAGATCACTCTTGACAGATGCCCTTTGAAGCTTTGGGGTTATTTGCAAATAACTGGATTTACTTTTGTAAATAATATCCCAGAGTTAACCTCTTGCTACATCATCTAACTTTCAGAAGGGTTACTTAGGGCACAGAGTGCTCTCTTATTTTAACATCAGTTAAGACCAAGACTAAGAGAAAAGACTGTTTCCCTACAGGAGAGTTTCAGTGTAAATCCTCTCTCCAGTTCAGCTGTGTTGGGGATGTGAGTGAAAGCTCTGAAACAGGGCAAAGCTGTTCACTTTCCTAAAATTATTTCTTTTTTACCTGCAGTATATTCTTTCTAGCAGTCAAGGGGCAGTTTTTAAATGCTCCACTCTAGCCAGTGGAGATAAAGACGTTATCTCCCTTTCTTGCATTTCCATCCAGAAAGGGAAACTGTTGTACTTACTGTGTGCTTTCTCACTATTTAGACATGAAATTCTAATGGCTTTAAAATAACCTTGGATATGTACATACTCTTTGGTATACATCAACTATGTAGACATTTAAAATGATGACACAGGAAGAATAATTTGGAAATGGTTGTGATGGATTTCCTTTCCCTTTTCCCTGTTCCTCCTTGGTCCCCATTCTGCATAGGGACCCCCTCCTCCTCCTTCTCCCAGATTTCTGACCATTTGCTAGCCAGGCAATTTCTTAACTCATTATTGCTGCCTATTTATCAGCCTTCAGCCCCCTTTCTTTATTCCTGTCCACACTGCTCCCCTCTCCAACAATGTTCATTCTGTCTCCTTGCTTGAGACAGCAGATTTCATAACCTCCGCTGGGAGTGGTGGGCATTCCCCACCGCTGGAGGGCTTGGTCCCTTTTATCCAGAAAAATGACAGGCGAGGGGGCCTGAGACAAGGGTGTGGACATGGGGAGAACTGGGCTGGGACTCTGCCAGGCCCCCTGCTAACCTGAACAGAGTGCCTTTGTGTCCCCCACCGAGTGGGAATAGAAGAGGAAAGTGTGGGTCCCAGAGCACGGGAAGTACTCCTGTTAAATTGTTTGGGGATGTTAGGCAATTAGCATATTGATTGTTACCACAGACCCCAAACTCTGGATCGCCCCAAGATCCTTCAGTGGCCCCTCATTCTGTTGCTGCCCCCTCCACAGCCCCTTCAGTGAGTGAAAAGGAACAACTGTAACAGACAAGAAAGGGCAGAAAAGCATTCATGGTCTTTTGTGACAAATTCCCGAGTTTACCTTCCTGAGGCTGAAAGAAAACTATTCTGTTTGAAACAAAAAGGAAATGAATGGTGAGCTCCAATCGCACAGAGCCTGGGCTCTCAAGCTGCAGAATCGGACAGGCGTGGCTTTAGTTCCCAGCTGGGCCATTGCCTCATTGAAAACTGAAAATGTTAGTCACTCAGTGTCCAACTCTTTGCGACCCATGGACTGTAGCCCACCAGGCTCCTCTGTCCATGGGATTTTCCAGGCAAGAATACTGGAGTGGGTTGTCATTTCCTCCTCCAGGGGATCTTTCCCCAGGGATCAAACCTAGGTCTCCTACATTGCAGGCAGATTCCTTCCCATCTGAACCTCCAGGGAAGCCCCTTGGGGGGCCTCTTTATTCACCTCCCTAAGCCTCAGTGCTCTCATCTGGAGAGTGGAGATAATAATCTACCCTTCCTCACTGAGCTGCTATACATGAGCAGTGAGACAGTTTTAATGGGCTCAACCTAGCTTATAATAAGGACTCAAGAAAGGAAGACAGTCCTACTCTTCCAATGCAATGTAGAAACTAAAGAACTCTTTATTTTATTTTTTTTCTTGCTATTTATTTGTGTGTGCTTTTTTAAGTAAAAATTTTAATTGAGCTGTAACATCTACATAGGAAAGTACTTACATCATAAGGAAACAGTCTGATGAACTTTCACAAGTAAACACATGTGTAGCTTCTGCCCAGGCTGAGAAGCAGAACAGCAATCACCTGGTACAGAACTCTGTCCCTCCCCCACTCAGTCTTTCCCACTCACAGATAACCTCTCTTCTGACTTCTGTCGTCATTGTTTAGCTTTTGGTTGTAAAACCAATTCTATTTTATAGATGAGGAAACTGAAGAACCAGAGGGGTTAAATTAGTTGCCCAAGGTCACACAGCTAGTAATGTGGCAGGACCAGGATTCCCATCAGGTCTGTTTGATTTTAGAGCCGGTATATTAGTTATCTATTGCTGTGTAACAAACTACCCACTAGCTCAGTGGCTTAAAATAACCCTAATCATGTATTCTGTCTATATTCTGTTTCTGAGGGTCAGGAGCTCTGACAGGGCATAGTGGGGATGGCTGGTTTCTGCCTGACTGGGTGTTATATGGGGCTGACATTACGTAGTGGAGGCTTATTCATTCAATGTCTGATACTTGGGTTAGGCAGACTCAAACAGTTGGGGCCCTTTGGGTATCTCCACCTCGAAAAATACCTCTTCAGCATAGTGGTTTCAGGATAGCTGGAGTTTTTAAAGGAAAAAAAAGTGTACCTCCCAAAGGAGAGCTGTGTTAGTTGCTCAGTTGTGTCCGACTCAATTTTGCGACCCCATGGACATAGCCCACCACGTTCCTCTGCCTTTGGGATTCTCTAGTCAAGAATACTTCAGTGGGTTTCCAGTTCCTTCTCCAAGGTATCAATCCACCCAGGGATTGAACCTAGGTCTCCTGCATTGCAGGCGAATTCTTGACCATCTGCCACTCTTTAGAAGTGGCAGGTATTTGCTGCCCTTCAGGAACTCACAGTCTAATCAAAGAAACAAAAACACAAAGAAAAAAATAAGTAAAAATGTAATTGAGGAAAAGATTGATGTCCTAGACAATGGCCATTATAAGGGACAAGAGAAATTTGTGAACCCTGAGGAAAGTATTAGAGATGCTATAAAGGACACAGAACGTTTGCTTAACTTTAAGAAATCAAAACTGCCTATGTAAAGCCATTCCCATACTGTCTTTACTATCCTTAAAGTTCAGAGATAGTGGAAAACTACAGATGGTTTTGCAGGACAACATCTGTGACTACAGTTGAACTTGGCCTGAATCTTAGCCTTCTGCCCTAATGGCTATGGGAATGCTATCAAAGGGAAAATTGGAAGAAGCTCCGAGTAAGATCACTGTGACAAGGGCCACAAGGATGCTCTTCAGCCCCCTTATCTTAGACAACTCTCAGCGATAGTTGCTTTTAATCAAAAGATTAATGTTTTTCAGGCCTAGAAAATATTGTGAATTATTTATCAGTAATTTATTCCCTTCATTTTTCTCTGTCCTTTGTGTCTGGAAATCCTGTTATTCAGATGTAAGACAGTCTGGACTGGCCCTACAATTCATCAGTCTTTTCTCTAATCATTTATCTCTTTGTGTTTTTATTTGTTCTGCTTTCTTGGGAATTTCCTCATTTTGTCTTCTAGCCCTTCGACTGAGCTTTTCAAATGTGAACATGTTTTTAATTTCCAAAAGCTCTTTTATGCTTGCTATATGTTTCTATTTTATAGCATCCTATTCTTTTATTTTCTGGATGCACTCTCTTCTCATTTCTTGAGCCTTTTAATGTTTGAAATACATTATCCCTTTTCTATATTGCTTTTGTTGACTACACACTGCATTTGCTGATATTTTTATTTGGGTGCCTCTCTGCCACTTTAGAGCTTTCCCCAGAAGCAAGAGAGTTTTTGGTTGTTCATTCATGTTTAAGAGAGAGATGCTAAAAAAAAATCAATTTGGGTCTCTAAGAAGGTGGGAGGGGTTGTCAACCCAACACTTCCCACAGAGGATTTATCTGGACAGCCTGATGCTCTCCAGTTTCACCATCTGTAGATTTTTCTTTGTTGACTGATTAGATGCCCTGAGAAGAGACTTTCAAACCCCTGCCTGAAGGCCTAATTGCTAGTGCTCTGGGAGTCAAATATGAAGATGAATGGTGAAAGAGGAGTGTCTCAAAATTTGGGATCGATAGTTGTGTGTGTGCAGGCAAGTGCAGTGTACACAGATAAACTGTTTCAGTCAACCCCATGCTCCTCTCCACAATTACCACATTCAGACTGCTATAGCGAATACCATAGACAGGACGGCTTAATCTGCAAACATTTATTTCTCATAATTCCGGAAGCTGGGTAGTCTAAAATCAAGGTGCTGGCAGATCCAGCTCTGGAAAGACCCTCCGCCTTCATTTCCTGCCCTCTCCTTCTACCTCTTTATCTGCCAGGTCTCAAAAAACATTGGTTCGCTCACTCGCTTTGTCTAGAAAGTTTGAGCAGGGGAGTCGCAAGCTGACTTGCATTTCTGAAAGGTGGCCCTTTTCAGTGTGGAGGCTGAAAAGCAGGAGACCTCTGCTCTGGTAAAGTAATGTGGGGCGTGGGCATGAGAAGGAGAGGTGATTGGGAAATGCTTTAAAATAATGCTGTCCAGTAGAACTTTCTGCCATGATGGCAGTATTTTACGTTGGCACTGTCTTGTGTGGGAGGTACTTGCTGTATGTAGCTTTTGAGCACTTGAAATACAGCTAGCACAACTAAGGAATTGAATTTCTAATTGTTTTCCAATGTGTGTGTGTGTGTTAGTTGCTCAGTTATGTTCAACTCTTTGCAACCCCATGGATTGTAGCCCATCAGGCTCCTCTGTCCATGGAATTCTCCAGGCAAGAACACTGGAGTGTGCCATTTCCTTCTCCAGGGGATCATCCCAACCCAGGCATTGAACCCGGGTCTCCTGCATTGCAAATGTTTCCAATTTACTTAACTGAAATAGTCACAGGAGTTTCTTGGAAGTGTAGCTTTAGAAGTAGAACTCTATGTGCATGCTTGCATGAGTGTGTGTGCATTTAAAAAAACATTTTAAAATACCATTATTAAGGTATAATTCGTAAAAATAAGTAAATTGCATATGTTTAAAGTGTACATTTTGATGTTTTGACATTTGCATCTACCCTGAAACCATGACCATAATAAGAAAGTGTGCGCATCCACCCTCTGAAAATTACACATAAAATTAGCACACCTGAAGAACAGATGCTGGGTAAACATGAAAGGACACTAGATTGCATCAGCTGTTTCTTTTTCTGCTTCAAGGATAAAAATGCAGAAAAACAAAACTTCACACCTTTTTTGTCATTTTGGTGTTTTAGGGTTTTTTCCTTTCCAATTTCAACATTATATAAAGATTCTTACAGCTGAGGTAAAAGTTCTAGAAGGGATGGGAATAAGAATAGATTCAGATATAGAAATGACTTGGGGCCCAGAGAAGTGGGAGGAAGTCTCTGCACTGGGGCCTCACTGTGCCTCCAGAAAGAGCTGTCAACCAACTTGAGACATGTCGTGTATGGAATTCAGACTACTTTCAAGAAATGATGGCTCAGATGGTAAAGAATCTACCTCCAGTGTAGAAGACCTGGGTTCAATCTTGGGTCAGAAAGATCCTCTGCAGAATGGAATTGCAAGCCAGTCCAGTATTCTTGCCTGGGAAATCCCATGGTTAGAGGAGCCTGGTGGGCTACAGTCCATGGGGTTGTAAAGAGTCAGACACAACTGAGCGACTAACACTCACTCACTCAGGCTTCCACTTGGAAAATCCTATTGTCCCTGGGAATTTCACTTGAGATTAAGATTTTCTCAATAAACTTTCTGTGGGTTTTTTTCATTGTATAGATTTTTACTGCTTAAATGCTTGCATTACATAGGATTTCTGTCAGGAACATTATTGTGCTAATCCAGGGAGGTAGACCGTTTTCAAGATTTCAGGGAAAAAGAAGGAAAATGATTCAAAAAAAGTTAATGGGGGAGCATTTAAAATGTATCAATTTGGGATTTCCCTGGCAGTCCAGTGTTAAGACTCTGAGCTGCCAGTGCAGGGGGCCTGGGTTTGAGCCATGGTTGGGGAACCAAGGTCCCACATGCCATCTAGCGGGGCCAAAAAAACCCCATCTACCTATCAATATTAAGACATGGTCCTCTCTTGTCTTTGCTCTGAAGCTCACAGAGTGTGTCTGTGGGAGCCCCGAGGCCCTGACTTTGCAGGGCATCCATCTGTGAGGATACTGCATGCCACAGAGCACTCTCATCTTCTGAAATATTTTTAAAGCAAATTCTTATTACTCCCCACAAAACTAGTCATGTTGATTTAGGAACTGTCTTTAGACGCTGATATGGGCCACTTTGTTGAACGATAAAAATGAGATAGTTCCTTTCATTAAAAAATAAATTTGTGAGAATTTCCTGGCAGTCCAGTGATTAGGACTTGGAGCTTTCACTGTGGTGCCAGGGTTCAATTCCTGGTTAGGGAACTAAATCCTGCAAGTCGCATGGTGCACAAATAAATAAATAAATTGACTTGTGATAGATCCAGGCATTCTACTTAACACTGATTCATCTTCCTTCACCTCATAAACCCCCTCCAAGCCTGGATAGACTAAGAGTGCTTCATGCATGCACCCACTGATTTCATTCACAAAATATTGACGATGGTTCTCTCTGTGCCAGGTACTTTTCTAGGAACTGGAGATGCAACCTTGAACAACAACAACAAATCCTACTCTCACCCTAACCCCATCTCCAGAAACATGAGCTCATTAAATTTGTATTGTGTGAAGCCACTAAACTTGGGTAAGAAGGAAAATTAAAAAGAATGACAGTAAATATACAATAGGTAAAGATAAGGACTGTAGGGAAAATAGAATAGAAGAGGTGATGGAATTGTCAGAGGAGGGGGAGTTGCTATCATATATAATTTTGTCAAGCAATTCACTGAACAGATCTGATCAGGTTTCTGCAGTTAGTGGGGGAATTAGCCACGTGGATATCTGCGGAAAAGGCTCCAGGGCAAGCTTTTCTTTGGTGTGTCTGGGATTGGCTGGGGCAGAGCAAGCCAGAGATCGGGAAGAAAGAAGAGGGCCAGATGATGTAAGACACAAGAGGTTTTATCAGAGAGACCTGGAACCCAGATGAGATCAGAAGTTTTTGGCTGATTGCAAGCAGAGCTGTGATGTTCTCTAACATATGTTTTTAATGGACCACTCTGAGGTTGCTGTCATAAGACTAGACTTGGCATGGTGTGGGAAGTCCAGTAATGTCCATGGCCTAATCCTTGGAAACTTCCAATATGCTGTATTACACGGCAATAGAGAATTCAGGTTGCAAATGAAACTAAGGCTGCTAGTCAGCTGGGGAGAAATAGGTAGATTATCCTGGATTATCTGGGTGTGCCCCCATGTAACCAGAGGGCTCTTCCTTTAAGTGGAAGAGGGAGACAGGAGAGTCAGAATCAAGACTGAGGCAACGTCAAAGACGCAACCGTCATTGGCGGCTTTGAAAATGGAAGGGGCTCATGAGTCAGGAAATCCTGGCAACTCAGAAGCTGGAGAGGGCAAGGAGCCTTCCAACACATTTTAGATTTCTCATCTCCAGAAACATGAGCTCATTAAATTTGTATTGTGTGAAGCCACTAAACTTGTGCTAATTTGTTACAGCACCAATAAGACACTAATAAAGATAGGGTGCGAAGGTGGAAGCAAAGACAGTTTAATCACTGGGCATTTACCATGTGCCAGACACTGGGTTAAGCACTGATGATAAAAAGATAAAGCATATAGTTCCTGTCATCAAAAAGCACACAGACGAAAAGAGACACATAGACAAGTAATTACAGAAGAGAGTAAATACTGCATACAGATGTACATGAAAGCCTCACCCCCGACGCAAGGAGAGAAGTTGTCAGTCCTCTTCTTCTCTTTGGAAATTAGGAAAGGTTTTTTTTTTTTTTTAATTTTAATAAAAAGTTCTAGATGAATGTTGAGGAAGAAAAGATCTAGACATGCCCAATGGTAGAACAAGCACATGTAAAGTCACAGAGATAAGAAATGGGGTGGAATAGTCGAGCACTGATGGAGAAGGCAATGGCACCCCACTCCAGTACTCTTGCCTGGAAAATCCCATGGGCACAGGAGCCTGGTGGGCTGCAGTCCATGGGGTCGCTGAGAGTTGGACACAACTGAGCGACTTCACTTTCAGTTTTCACTTTCATGCATTGGAGAAGGAAATGGCAACCCACTCCAGTCTTCTTGCTTGGAGAATCCCAGGGACAGGGGAGCCTGGTGGGCTGCCGTCTATGGGGTCACACAGAGTCGGACACTACGGAAAAGACGCAGCAGCAGCAGCAGCAGTCCAGCACTGTAAGCAGTTTGGAGACGATAAATATAGTGGGGCAGTGGGAAATGAATTGTGAGACATACAGATCATGAAGAGTTTTCCATACTAAGAATTGTAGACAGTGGGATAACTGCAATAATTGCAGGAAATTAATCAGGAAAGATTAATTCTAAAATCATTCCAAGGGCAGTGTGGAGCATATATTGGATAAGGATGAAGGACAGGATTGGAAAAATAAAGGCTTAAAATAAGAAAGATCCCAGAGTGGTAGATTCAATAGGACTTGATGACTGATTGGATGTGGGTCTTGGAGGAGAGGGTATAGTCTAACGTTACTCTAGGATTTTGGTTTGGCTGAGATATCAGTTAGGACTAGGTTTGGCTGTGAGTAATAAAGACAAAAATAGCAAAGTCTAGAGAAAATTGATGCTTAATTTCTTGTGCATAAGTCCAGAAGTTGGCAGTGTAGGATTAGAACAGCTCTGCTCCCTGAAGCCCTCAGAGATTCAGGTTCCTTCTGGCACAAAATTCAGTATTTCTGGGGTGTTACCTCAGCCTTGTGGTCCAGGATGGCAGCTCAAGCTCCAGTCATCACATTCACATTCCCAGCAGCAGGATGGAGGGAGGAATAAAGCAAATAAAGGCAAAGGAAGGATGCTACAATATTTTCAAAAGCTGCCACATGGCACATCAGTTTGCATTTTCCTTTGGCCAAAACTTAGCTACAGAGAGATTGGGAAAGTAGCCTTTATTCTGAGTGGCCACTAGTCAGCTAGAAACATGGGTTGTATTTCTATGGAAGGAGGGGAGAGTAGACAGTGGGCGACAACAGCAGCTTTGCTCCGGCTGATCTCTGGTAATGCTATCACTGAACCAGATAGAGAGTAAAGAAGGAAGAAATGGAAGCCAAGAGAAAGAACTTGGCTTGGCTCAGGTTGAGTTTCAAGCATTTTGAGACTATAAAATTGGAGCTGTATAATGGTTGTTAAAGAAAATGGGTCTAAAGAGCAGATGCAAGAAATATGCTAGAGATGAACACTTGGAAATCATTGTGATTTAAGAGTAAAGGTGACTGCGAGGTGTGAGGGAGGTTCAAGAGGAAGGGGGCACACGTATATCTATGGCTAATTCATGCTGATATACAGCAGAGATTAACACAATAGTGTAAGCAATTATCCTCCAATTAAAAATAATTAATTTTTTTAAGAAGAGTAAAGGTGAGTTTATTCAAGTAGAGTCTAAAGAATGTCAGAGGAAAAAGGTCAAGAAGACCTTTGGCAATGTCAATATTTATAGGAAACAGAGGAAAAAGGAGTGTGCAAAGGCACAGAGAGGACCACGAGAAAAGTGATTAATCAGAATCCATAGGAAGAGCGAGTTTCAAAAATGTGGAAAGAGTCAGCAGTGTGAAATCTTAGAAAGGATGATGAAAGGAAGATCAGCTAGAAAAGGAACCGCACAAATTCATAATTAGGAGGCCATCGTAAAGACTGGCAAGATGGTTTTGGAGCTGTGATGATGGGAGAAGCTATGCTGCAGAGAGTTAGGAAGCAGATATTTTTTTAAAAGTATAACAACTGTAGACATCTTTTAAAGAGGAAAAGTTTAACAAAACAGAAACACCGGGTGATAAGAGAAATTTTACATGGACATGTGTAGAAGATGATTTTATTTAACCTGAATTTCCTTTCGAATAAAATAACGGTGAGTGAAGGGGTAGGGGAAGCGGGTGGCTTGTTCTGCAACCCCTGGCCTACAGCCCCGGCAAACCAGCCCCCATGCGTACCCACAGGCACCAAAGGCTAGCGCAATATTCAAAGAGCTCATTTTGGCCTCTAATTTCTTTTTATACTTCTTCTCTCTAATTTTACCTCCCTCTATGTCACCAACTCCCACTCCCTCACTAATCTCCCCCACCACAAACACATGACCAAGGCAGGGCCTATGAGAGAACCCCATCCCTCTGACTCTACTAATTAGAACAGAGATGAACAACTAAGTCAAGTTCAGCCATCAGAGTTCCCCTCTCTGGGTTTTGACTTTAAAGAGAAAAAAAAAAAAAAAAAACAGATCTTGCCTTTTATTTTATACAACTGGAAGGATATGAATCTGGAACAGTCATATTTTTAACACGTGTTTTTACTACATCTCGAAAGCCTATATGTTGGAGGAAAGACTTACATGATGTAGAAGGGAAATGGGGGGGTGGGGGAGGGCGGGAATGTAGGAAGGAGAGAGTACCTGAAGTTACTTAGTGCTCATGTTCAAGGAGCTAACCTGACTTCTGGTTACACAGCTCTTCCTCTCTGAGAACCACCTTGAGTCTTGTCAATAATTTCTCCTTTTTGGTTAGGCTAAGTTCAGGAGTGATTTCTCTGACTTAACTGAATATACAAAAGGACTTATGTGGTCCCCCAATTCCCACCACCCCAGCAAGCTATACTCACATGGGAATAGATGTAATAATCATGGAAGTCTGGACAGCTGGGCATTCAAAACAAATACAGATGGCTTCACTGTGGTCAAGAGCCCCAGACAAATGAGCTAGACAGTACCCACACAGTACTGTTTTGGAGGAATGAAGGCAACACCTTCTGAAGGTCAAAGATTCAGGTGTTTGGGAAGACAGAGAAGATTGAGATATAGAAGTTTGGAAAGATACAGAAGTATACAAAGATACAGACAGATGTTTGGGAAGAATTACGAGCAAGGAGAAAATATGACCAATGTTCTACTTGAATTCAAAAAACTAAAAGTGAGTTGGTTGAGGAAAACTGAATGAATTGCCTTACCACATGAAATAATTCACTGGGGCTTTAGAAACTGCTTTGGAGAAATACAGATGGTTGAGATGATTCAGTGACAGAACTCTTGTGGTGCAGTGGCTAAGACTGTGCTCCCAGTGCCAGGGAACCCAGGTTCAATCCTTGGCCAGGGAGCTAGATCCCATATGCTGCAACTAAAACCTAAGGCAAGCAAATAAATATTTTTTAAAAGATTAGTATCAACCAGTTGCAATAAACCTTATGTAGATCCTGATTCTAAGGATTAAGAAAAAAAAAGAAATGACTCAATGACAAACTATAATACCAAAGTATTTAGCAATGGTAATTACCATCAAACATTAACAGTTCATTTCACTTAAGTATTTTTGGACTCTTATTAGGGACTCAGAGAGTAAAGCGTCTGCCTGCAGTGTGGGAGGCCCAGGTTCAATCCCTGGGTCGAGAAGATTCCCCTGGAGAAGGAAATGGCAACCCACTCCAGTACTCTTGCCTGGAAAATCCCATGGATGGAGAAGCCTGTAGGCTACAGCCTATGGGGTCACAAAGAATCAGACATGACTGAGCGACTTCACTTTCACTTTAGGGACTCAGAGAGAAGAATACAAAAGAAATAGGAGGCAAAGCTCTGACCTCAAATGCCCCAGTGCTATGGAGAGCACAAGGCTTGACGCACGTGAAACACAAGAGTTTAAAAGGACATAATCAAAGGCAGAATATACGCTATTTTACCTCAAAGTTTCAGTAACACAGAAGCAACAGAAGGCTTCTGCATCTCCACTTACGAGGATTCCATTTCCTAAACTGGATCAGACTACATGGGAAAATGTAAAACCTTCAGTATTACCAGCACTTTTTTGCCCACTGCAAGCTCAATATATCCAAACCAGCAACACTCAGAATAAAATTAATTTTGGCCAGTTGATAAGCACTGCTGCTGCTAAGTCATTTAAGTCGTGTCCGACTCTGTGCGACCCCATAGACGGCAGTCCAGCAGGCTCCTCCGTCCCTGGGATTCTCCAGGCAAGAAGACTGGAGTGGGTTGCCATTTCCTTCTCCAATGCATGAAAGTGAAAAGTGAAAGGGAAGTCACTCAGTCATGTCCAACTCTTCGCCACCCCATGGACTGCAGCCCACCAGGCTCCTCCGCCCATGGGATTTTCCAGGCAAGAGTACTGGAGTTGGGTGCCATTGCCTTCTCCGTGATAAGCCCTCAGTTCAGTTCAGTTCAGTTGCTCAGTCGTGTCCAACTCTTTGCGACCCCATGAATCGCAGCACGCCAGGCCTCCCTGTCCAGCACCAACTCCCGGAGGTCACTCAGATTCATGTCCATCGAGTCAGTGATGCCATCCAGCCATGTCATCCTCTGTCATCCCCTTCTCCTCCTGCCCCCAATCCCTCCCAGCATCAGAATCTTTTCCAATGAGTCAACTTTTCGCATGAGGTGGCCAAAGTTGGAGTTTCAGCTTTAGCATCATTCTTTCCAAAGAAATCCCAGGGCTGATCTCCTTCAGAATGGACTGGTTGGATCTCCTTGCAGTCCAAGGGACTCTCAAGAGTCTTCTCCAACACCACAGTTCAAAAGCATCAATTCTTCGGTGCTCAGCCTTCTTCACAGTCCAACTTTCACATCCATACATGACCACAGGAAAAACCATAGCCTTGACGAGTTGGACCTTAGTCGGCAAAGTAATGTCTCTGCTTTTGAATATGTTATCTAGGTTGGTCATAACTTTTCTTCCAAGGAGTAAGCGTCTTTTAATTTCATGGCTGCAGTCACCATCTGCAATGATTTTGGAGCCCCCAAAAATAAAGTCTGACACTGTTTCCACTGTGTCATAAGCACTAGAGGGCTCTAAAATGACTTCCCTGGGGGCTCAGATGTTAAAGCGTCTGCCTACAATGCAGGAGACCTGGGTTCAATCCCTGGAAGATCTCCTAGAGAAGGAAATGGCAACCCACTCCCCTATTCTTGCCTGGAAAATCCCATGGACAGAGGAGCCTGGTCGGCTACAGTCCATGAGGTCACAAAGAGTCAGACACGACTTTCACTTTCACTTTCAGAGGACTTTAAACATCATCATATTCCCCCTTGGCATTCTGATATGAAATGGGAAACAGAGAATGTCCTGCGATGTTGAATTACCTTTTACCCACACAGCATGGACTTGAACTCATGTGGATAAAAATGACAGCAAATAGAGCAACAGGAGAATAAATATTAAACTATTACAACTTTGTGTGTGTGCTAAGTCACTTCAGTCACATCCCACTCTTTGCCACCCTGTGGACCATAGCCCACCAGGCTCCTCTGCCTATGGGATTCTCAATGCAAGAATCCTGGAGTGGGTTACCATTTCCTCCTCCAGGGGATTTTCCCTACCCAGGGATTGAACCTGAGTCACTTACATCTCCTGAAAATTGGCAGGTTGGTTCTTTACCACTAGCACCACCTGGGAAACACAACTTTGTGTTTTATTGAAGAAAAAAAAAAAAAGTTAGTGATGTTTGCTTTAAACTTCATAAACAGTACTTCCATACACTTTTAATTTTTCATATAATACTTAGAAACTAAAAATGAAAGTAAACTTAGGATAACATAAATAATTTTTTTAACAAGGTAAACTCAACCACAATTGAATGTTTGAATGGAAAAAAGTTCCATTAAATGATTCCTGCTACTGTTACTGCTGCTAAGTCACTTCAGTCGTGTCTGACTCTGTGCGACCCCATAGACAGCAGCCCACCAGGCTCCCCCATCCCTGGGATTCTCCAGGCAAGAACACTGGAGTGGAGGCTATTTTTATTATCCACATGTCTTTAGGGAAGGAGGAAACTGTTTAATCATACAATTGCTCAGATTTTACTACAATGCAAATTTCAGTTCTCTGTATCTTTATACAGTTGCATATTTTTTTAAAGATAGAGCTTTAACAGAAAAAAAATTAAAAAGCAGTCCAGAAAAAAGAAAATACAATCCAGAAATATTTTCTATGTCAGAGCTTACTTTCACACACATGGAATGAAAAAATTTAATTGAAATACATCAAAACTTGTTCATTATTTTATATGTCCATGCACGTTTTGGATGTTTCATATTTTCCCAGGCATCAACATGGGTTCCAAGGAAAACGCTACTGGATTACATTTTGTCCACAGAGATAAAAGAAGGAGAATTGCACTCTTCTAAATTGGTGATGGCTTTTCACTCAAATTCAAGATTAAAGAAGTTTAAGTTCTTGCAATTATAGCTCTCTAGACCACATCAATGAGTCTTCACAGACTTACCTTGGCTAGAAATTGTACAACTGAAGAGATGAAAAAACAATGACATCCTCTTTAATTAGAGCTTTGCTAGATCCATTCTCTGTATATTATAGACATCCTTCAACTTGATTCTAAGACATTTAAGGCAACTGAGGAAAAAAAGGTGAACAGATCTGATAACAAGTTTAAGTATGCCTCTCATTAGTTACTATTTTCATGGGGCCACAGAACTTCCTGTGGTTAATGGTTAACACCATCTGGTGGCCTGCAGGACAGGTGGCAAAGGCAGTCTCAAAGGAGACTTGAGAGGCCACCTTAATTCATTTCCCTGCCTTTAGGCAGAAGAGGAGAAATACGAGATGCTATCAAATTTTTGAAGACTCTCAAGAAAGTAGATTCTAGGACATAAAAATAATAACTCCCCAAAACGTCAGCGTCTAGCAACCTGCATCATCAACTCTCATTGTCACTGTCGAGATATTTTAAATCTGTGAGCCTTGGAAAATAGAGGCATGACACAACTAATCTGTGGATGTCAACACGTTTACCGATGTGACTCCCCAGAAAATACACATCTGATGTCTGCACAGTACAAAAAAAAAAAAAGGGCTCAAAGCCCTCATAATTTCTGAAGGGGTTCTAAGCCAGAATGACTTCCATTCTCTCGAAAATGAAATATTGATTTGGAGAGTAAAACTACCAGTCCCATTTCTATTTACCAGACTAGTCAAGATTTGAGATTTTCAAATGTTATTGTTCTCTTTGTTTCTTCTCTTTGAAATTTGTTTCTACACTGGGAACATGAAAGTGAACATGTGCTTTAAGGGCTTAAAAAGAAACACACCCTTTAAATGCTAATCATGTTTATAATTATTTAGCACCTGCTCAGATAAAGACAAGAATAGCACCAAACAAAAAGTGTTGCTTATTTTCATTGATCTTAGGATCCTGGAGAAGAAGGTGGGATTTTAGAGGGGAGGAAAATAATTCCCTGAGAGTATGACAAGGAGAAACTATGAAAAACCCTGGCAGTAGCAAATCAAAACTATCCCAAGCCAATGACTGCATTCTTTTTCTTTGATCACATCAAATCTCAATTCATGTTACAAATTACATCATGCCATGGAGTTTGCTTCTCTGTCAATCCCAATCCACACCTGAGAGCCTTTGGTGACATCATGTTCTCAACCAGATGTGCCTTGAAGAAACATGTAAGGAAACAGAATGTAAGATGATTGCAGACCTGAAAGTCAAGATATAAAAAATAGATCTGTGACTATTCCAAAACAGATGTTTATGGTGAGAAAAACGGCCCATGCACTTCCATGGAAAGAGTAGCAGAAGGGAAAGACGTAGAATGGAATGTACATGTTATAAGAAGAGACAAAGAGAAGACAAAGAGAAGAATGGAAATAAAAGCAGAGGGAGGAGATGGCAGCGTCAACTTGTGTGCAATGAGATACATCTTGCTTTTCAGGGAAGCCAAATGCACGTGTGTCCATGAGTAGTGCATGTCTCCGTGTGTGGGTGTGTGGGTGTGTGAGTGTGTGTATGTGTGCAGAGTAGGAGGGAGAGAGCTTGTGATCTGAAATTTGGATTCAAAGCACCTGTATTTTGAACCCAGATTTAGCCTTCTCTGATAACGTGACCATAGGTACCATAAGTAGATGTGTGTGTTAGGGCTGCCAAAATGAAGCACCACAGACTGGGCGGCCAGACCAACCAGGGGTGGTATTTTCTCACAGCTCTGAAGGCTAGAAATCCAAGATCAAAGTGTCATCAGATATGGCACATATACACAATGGAATACTACTCAGCTTTAAAAGGAGCAAAATTGTGGCATTTGCAGAGATGTGGATGGACCTAGAGATTGTCATACGGGTAAAGTAAGTCAGAAAGAGAAAAACAAACACCATATTTTAACACTTACAGGTGCAACCTAGAAAAATGGTACAGATGAACTTATTTGCAAAGAGGAAATAGAGACACAGATGTAGAGAACAAACTATGGACCCCAAGTGGGGAAAGGGGGTGGGATGAATTGGGAGATTGGGATTGACATAGATACACAGCTGCTGTGCTGTGCTGTGCTTAGTCGCTCAGTTGTGTCCAACTCTTTGTGACCCCATGGACTGTAGCCCACCAGGCTCTTCTGTCCATGGGGATTCTCCAGGCAAGAATACTGGAGTGGGTTGCCATGCCCTCCACCAGGGGATCATCCCAACCCAGGGATGAAACCCAGGTCTCCCTCATGGCAGGAGGATTCTTTATTGTCTGAGCGACCAGGGAAGTCCAAGAATACTGAAGTGGGTAGCCTATCCCTTCTCCAGGGGATCTACCTGAACCAAGAATTGAACCAGGGTCTCCTGCATTGCCGGCAGATTTTTTACCAGCTGAGCTACCGGGGAAGGCCTTATATATACACTGCTGCTGCTGCTGCTGCTGCTAAGTAGCTTCAGTCGTGTCTGACTCTGTGCGACCCCATAGATGGCAGCCTCCCAGGCTCCCCCATCCCTGGGATTCTCCAGGCAAGAACACTGGAGTGGGTTGCCATTTCCTTCTCCAATGCATGAAAGTGAAAAGTGAAAGTGAAATCACTCAGTCGTGTCCGACTCTTTGGAGCCTACCAGGCTCCTCCAACCCATGGGATTTTCCAGGCAAGAGCACTGGAGTGGGGTGCCACTGCCTTCTCCATATATATACACTACTATGTATAAAACAGGTAACTAATGAGAACCTACTGTATAGCACAAGGAACTCTACTCAATTCTCTGTGGTGACCTAACTGGAAAGAAAATGTGAAAAAGAGAGGATATGTGTGTGCATAAAGCTAATTCACTTTGCCGTAGGGCAGAAACTAAAACTACATTGTAAAGCGAGTCAGCTCAGGTCAGTTCAGTTGCTCAGTCCAGTTCAGTCGCTCAGTTGTGTCCGACTCTTTGCGACCCCATGAATCACAGCACGCTAAGCTTCCCTGTCCATCACCAACTCCCTGAGTTCACCCAAACTCATGTGTATCGAGTAGGTGATGGCATCCAGCCATCTCATCCTCTGTCGTCCCCTTCTCCTCCTGCCCCTAATCCCTCCCAGCATCAGAGTCTTTTCCAATGAGTCAACTCTTCCCATGAGGTGGCCAAAGTACTGGGCTTTCAGCTTGAGCATCATTCCTTCCAAAGAACACCCTGGGCTGGTTTCCTTTAGAATGGACTGGTTGGATGTCCTTGCAGTCCAAGGGACTCTCAAGAGTCTTCTCCAGCACCACAGTTCAAAAGCATCAATTCTTCAGCGCTCAGCTTTCTTCACAGTCCAACTCTCACATCCGTACATGACTACTGGAAAAACCATAGCCTTGACTAGATGGACCTTTGTTGGCAAAGTAATATCTCTGCTTTTTAAAATGCTATCTACGTTGGTCACGACTTTCCTTCCAAGGGGTACAGTGAAAGTGAAGTCGTTCAGTCGTGTCCGACTCTTCGCGACTCCATAGGCTGTAGCCTACCAAGTTCCTCCGTCCATGGGATTTTCCAGGCAAGAATACTGGAGTGGGTTGCCATTTCCTTCTCTAGGAGATCTTCCTGACCCAGGGATTGAACCTAGGTCTCCTGCATTGTAGGCAGACGCTTTACCGTCTGAGCCATGAGGGAAGTTCTCCAAAGGGTAAGCGTCTTTTAATTTCATGACTGCAATCACCATCTGCAATGATTTTGGAGCCCCCAAAAATAGTCTGACACTGTTTCCACTGTTTCCCCATCTATTTCCCATGAAGTGATGGGACCAGATGCCATGATCTTAGTTTTCTGAATGTTGAGCTTTAAGCCAGCTTTTTCACTCTCCTGTTGAACTTTCATCAAGAGGCTTTTTAGTTCCTCTTCACTTTCTGCCATAAGGGTGGTGTCATCTGCATATCCGAGGTTATTGATATTTCTCCCGGAAATCTTGATTCCAGCTCGTGCTTCTTTCAGCCCAGCATTTCTCATGATGTACTCTGCATATAAGTTAAATAAGCAGGGTAAAACAACTAAATCCCAATAAAAATCAATTTTTCAAAAAGTGTAATCAGAGTTGGTTTCTTTTGAGGTATTTAAATGATGATTATTCTTCTCCCTGTGTCCTCCCTCTGCACCTCTTTGCGTCCTAATTTCCTTCTATAAAGACACTAGTCATATTGTACTAGAGCCTACCCTAGTGACCTCATCTTAATTTAATTACCTCATTAAAGGCCATATCTCCAAATACAGTCACATTCTGAGGTACTGAGTGTTAAGATGTCTACATAACATTATGTAACCTTTTCAAGGTCTTTTTTTAAAAAAATTAAAAGGATTATAAGAAGAAGGCTTCCCAGGTGGCACTAGTGGTGAAGAACCTGCCTGACATGAGATGGGGGTTCCATCCCTGGATCAGGAAGATCTTCTGGAGGAGGGCACAGCAACCCACTCCAGTATTCTTGCCTGGAGAATCCCATGGACAGAGGAGCCTGGCAGGATGCAGTCCATGGGGTCGCAGAGTCAGGCATGACTGAAGCCACTTAGCAAACATAAGAAGAAGTAACTCAAAATGCTATTGTAATGATAAAAGGAAGTAATACACTTTAAAGTTCAAATGTTCAACAGGAAGAAAATCACTAATTACATAAAGTTCAAATAATTGACTATTATGTGAAAAATTAGAAAAAAAATTTTTAATCAAATAAGAGAATACCTCTTATATTAAGTACTTTAAAAAGCACAATTCTTGGGCTTTCCTGGTGGTGCAGTGCGTAAGAATCCACCTGCCAATACGGGGGTCACGAGTTTGATCCCTGGTCCAGGAAGATTCTACATGCCACAGAGCAACTAAGCTCGTGGGCCACAACTTCTGAACCTGCCCTCTAAAGCCCAGAAGCCACAGCTATGGAGGCTGCGTGCCGTAACTAGTGAAGTCTGTGTACCTAGAGCCAGTGCACTGGACCCACAGAAGCCATGATAATAAGAAGCTTTATTACCTTATTATGCAGCAAAGAGCAGCCCTCCCTCACTGCAACCAGAGAAAGCCCACTTGCAGCCACGAGGACCTAGTGCAACCAAAATATAAATTAATTAAAAAACGCAATTCTTCTTAATATGTGTGTGAACATACTTAAATATATTTAGTTTATAACAAAAAAACTTTTTGTTGAAGGACAATATGCTGTTATGGCTAACTTAGAGTGGTGAAATTATTCAGAGACGATCTTTGTTCTTTTTGTATTAATCTGTATTTTCTAATCAACTACAATGCGCATGTGTGCATGCTAAGTGGCTTCAGTTATGTCCGACTCTTGGCGACCCCGTGTGAACTGTAGCCTGCCAAGCTCCTCTATCCATGGGATTCTCTATGCAGGGATACAGGAGTGGGTTGCCATACCCTCCTCCAGGGCTACAGTGTGCATGAAGTGAAGTGAAGTCGCTCAGTCATGTCCGACTCTTTGCGACCCCGTGGACTGTAGCCGACCAGGCTCCTTTGTCCATGGGATTCTCCAGACAAGAATACTGGAGTGGGTTGCCATTGCCTTCTCCAAGGGATCTTCCCAATCCAGGGATCGAACCGGGGTCTCCCGCATTGCAGGCAGATGCTTTAACCTCTGAGCCACCAGGGAAGCCCATTTATTTAATTTTATTTTGCAACAGGATAAGACTTGGCTTTAATTTTTAAAGTCAAACATACTATAAGGCTCCAGTCCTCTTCATTCTCAGCTCCTGCTACATGAGGGATTACTTTCAACTCTTTTGCCTGTGTCTTCTGATATTTATCTCCATGTTTCTAACACGGGTTTAAGCTTTTTTCTCTTGATATCCCCATTTTTGTTTCTATTGATTATCTGCTATGGGCAATGAGGAATTAGGCCTTTACACTTACAACTTCTAATTCTCCAAACATTGCCTATCTCCTATAATCCTAATCTAGTTTTATTAATTGTTATTAATTAAATATGCAGGGTTCACATTTTATGACCAATAAAACTAACCTTTTTTCTCAGTTCTAAAAATTTGTTGACATCTGTTATCTATTGTCTTCACCTTTCCCCAAACCAGCTTTTAAGGTGGAAAAGGAAAAGCTTGTATCTGAATTACAACCATTCTTGAAAAAAATAAGCTTGAGGTAATTTAGCATATAATTTACTGACATATGTAAATATATACATTTTGTAGTGTGACTATACACATCCATGCTTAAATCTTGGCTTTGTCATTTACTAGCTGAGTGACTTTGGAAAAGATACTTAAACTTTCTGATGCTCAGTTTTTTTGGGTTTTTTTGTTGTTGTTGTTGTTTCATTTGATAAATAGTAACAACACTAGCTGTCCTGCATGATTGGAGTTTGAAATGAAAGTGATGTGTTTAAAATGACTATAGTGTGTTAAGAATGTACAAATGGCTCAAACCAGATGATCAGTATATGGTTGATTTTATTAACAGTCATGTCCAATTCTTTGCAACCCCATAGACTGTAGCTTGCCAGGCTCCTCTGTCCATAGAATTCTCCAGACAAGAATAGCCATTCTGCTGGCATGTGGCTAGTCAATCCCTTCTTCAGGGGATCTTCCCAACCCAGAGATTGAACCCGGGTTTCTCTCATTGCAGGCAGATTCTTTACCATGTGAGCCACCAGGGAAGACCATAATTTAAGTTAAAAAAATATGATGTAAAAATCTATACTATCATGTTTCAAGTCAAACAATACAAAAGGAGATCAGGAAACTACTAAGAAATTCTTCTGCCTATTTCCTGGTGGCTATAAGACTTAATTTGTCGAGTGAAACTGAGCATTTAATTTTAAAGTGTAGGTAATTTGGAGGTATAAATAGCTAGCATTGCCCCTAGTATAGTCCAGATGGTCTTATCAGGTCTTATCAAGTTTCTTATACATTAAGAAACTGAGTTTAATGAGCCAAGAGTACCCTGAGGCAGGCTTGCAATAAACTCAACAAACGTAATGGCAGCCTTCTGAGTGTGTGAAGGGCTGCCTTCCACTCAGTCAGTCTCCTCCCCTCTTGTGGCGAAGAAAGGAATCTTGACTCCAGAGCCTCACCTACCTTCAGCAGACAGAGGCGTGGCCCTTGCAAGGGCTGTTGTAAAAATGCTTTTGAGACCAAATGCCTTAAAGAAGCAGAGAGACTTGGGTATCTTTTTCTTTCCATCTGAGGACAAAATATCCAACAAAGAGTCTTTCCTCCCTTGTGAATGGAAATAAAGAGTAGATGGTTGTGGGCAGATGGAGAGAAAGGCTTGGCAGTGGGCAGAGGAGAAGTTTTGTGAGAAAGGAAGAAGAGAAGGAAGGGAGAGAGGGCGGTAGGGTGGGTAAGGAAATGCCTCTCTTTGAGTCTCAGTGTCTGGTCCATCTCCCTCAAGGATGGATGTCTCGTCCCTCCCACAATGCCCCTCCTACAAGAACAAGCAAGGAGGTCCTTCCTTCCTCCAAGTTCAATTAAGGTCCAAAAAAGTCCACTATACTCAGCAGGAAATTATTCTTTTAACTCTAACACAATTAGCCTTGTCTATTCCACTAGACTCTGCACTCCTTAAGGGCATAGAATATAGCTAATTTTCTTTGTACCAACAATTACACACTGGCACAGAGTAGGCACTCAATAAACAAATAATTTCCTATTGAAACATTTTAGGGCCCACATGCTCTTTTTCTTTCCATAAAGTTCATTATCTTGGGCTGGAAAAAATTAGCTTAAATGTTAATAATAAAATTTTCAATTTGGTCCTACATAATAAAAAATAAAGCCCATGTTCTATAAAATATTTGGATCTTCTGCTGATGAACAGATGTCTGCTGGTGGATAGAGAGATGTCCTTAGCTGAGATTGACTTTTTTGAAGCATTGACAGCAATTCTGACCCTTAAGGAGGCAGGTGAATTCAGGAGTATGGCTATTGTGGAACGTCATTCAGGAAGTCATTGAATTCTTATAAATAATGAAAACACTGACCAAAGTAAAAATCAAGATATCTCTTTGAGTTCCAGAGTGTGGATGATACAGAAAGCAAATGGCAATAAAGCAAAATTTACTTTTGCTTGTTACTCCTTTAAGGAGAGGAGAGACTGAAAGTACTGTTAAATAAGTAAATGTCGACTTGGAAAGTTCTGTTTTAGAAAAGAATTGTTAGTTCATTCTCTAAAAGTCTGAGTCTGTTTTGTAAATAAGTTCATTTGCATTATTTTTTTAAGATTTTGCATATAAGCGACATCATATGGTATTTGTCTTTCTCTGTCTGACTTACTTCACTTAGTGTGATAATCTCCAGGTCCATCTCTGTTGCTTCTTATGGCATTATTTCACTTTTGTTAGCGGCCGAGTTATAGTCCATGCACCACATCTTCCTTATCCACTCCTCTGTTGATGGACATTTAGGTTGCTTCCATGTCTTGGCTGTTGTGAATAGGGCTGCAGTGAACACTGGGATGCATGGACCTTTTTAGCACTGTGCTTCCCAGAACATAACTCTATCTCTCTTTGCTCTGTTCATCTCTGTCTCTCTCCCATACACACACACACACACACACACACACACATCTTCTACAAAGAAATTAACTCTCCATGGAAGATTTTGGGGGCAGAATAGAATGCATTTTGCTCAGACCAACAAAACCAACAAGGGTCAATCAACAGGTTCTGGATCTGCAGTCTCACTAAGTCCTTCATGTAGATAAATGTTAGAAAAATATTCTCCAGGTAAAGATTTTGCCTTGGTGGCTATAAATTGAGACCCTCACCAAACTAGTCGTCACACACCAGTGAGCACTAGGTGAAAGAAACAGCATATTCAAAGAGAACTAAAATATTACAGTCGAAGGAACTTTGAAGATACTCTCAATCAGTCACCATGAAGAAGTGATGGAAAACTAAGGTCTTGCAGATGAAATGAGACCAGAACTTAGGTCTTCTTACCCTGAGGGACACTGCTCTTCCTCAATACGCCATGCTTTCTTTCTCCTGAATTCAATGAAATCAGGAACTACGTTTTATTGAGAAAGCCGAGTTAGGAAGAACACATCTATATGTAAATTCTCGTCCTCTGGTACCAGTACCCTGTGATTTCCCTGGATGGAGCTCGTTTCTCTTTTCCCATCTTCCCAACCCAGTGATTATAACTTTTTTTCTCTGAAATGCTGTGATGCCTGTGAACACTCACCTGCAGGGACTTCAGAATTCAGAACAAAATCCTTGTTGAACAGGAAAGGAGATCGAGGGAACATTGCCTCTTCGTGTGGAGAAATTTTATGGCATTTCTCCCAAGTGTGTGGTTGTATTTTATGAAATTTTTATGAGAGCACTTCATTTCAGTTCTCCTATTCCTTTTATGGTGGGCCTGTTCCTATTATTTTTCTGTAACCGAGATTTTATTTTTAAATATGAAATTGTGATTATGAGAAAAGGTTCTTTATCCCCAGAGCTGCACTCGTGTATACATAACTTCTTCTGACTTATGTGGAAGCAACTCCCACATCAGAGCTTCAGTCCTGGGCCCATAATTTGCAAGCATCAAATGGAGCCTCATGTTGCAATGCAAATTATAGTACCCAGGGATCTGCAGTATAATCACCCAGTTACGAGGAAGGTAAAGAGGAGAGGAAATTACCATAATGGGCCACAGAATCTACACATGATGATGCTCAGAGGCCTAGATGGCAGATTTCACCACCATTCAAAAGATATGCTTGCTTTCCTCTGAAAATGCGTTCTCCTTGGTAGAAAGATGCTATTGACTCTATCTTGGAGAAACTTGATCTTCAGCTTTTTTTTGGTAGCGATGGATTGAGCTGAATTATTCATATTCTCTCATCTGAACTGTGAAATGGCCAACTAGGAGTGGAAATCATTTTAGAAGCTAAACTTCAATGGATGAGTTAGTTGAAAATATGGAAACATGGAATGTAAGAGAGAAGAGCATTCTATTAATAAGAGGAGGAAAAAGGATGGGCAAACCTGTAAAGACAGAAAGACCTGTCTGGATGAATGAATAAATAAGATGTGGTACATACATACAGTAGAATGTTACTCAGCCATGAAAAGGAATGAAATTGAGTCATTTGTAGTGATGTGGATGAACCTCGAATCTATCATACAGAGTGAAGTAAGTCAGAAAAACAAATATTGTATATTAACACGTATGTATGGAATCTAGACAAATGATACTGATGAACCTATTTGCAGAGCAGGAATAGAGACGCAGGCATAGAGAATGGACTTGTGGTCACAGCAGGGGAAGGCGACGGGGCACGAATTGGGAGTTAGGATTGACATATATACACTATATACATATATATATGTGTAAAATAGATAGCTACTGGGAACCTGCTGTAGAGCACAGGGAGCCCAGCTTGGCACTCTGTGATGACCTACATGGGTGGGATGGGGTGGAGGGGATGGGAGGGAAGTATATGGGAGGAGGGAGGAGGTGTATGCTTATAGCTTATTCACATTGTCATACAGCAGAAACTAACACATCATGGTAAAGCAATCATATGCCAGTCAAAAAAATTTTTTTTAAAAAAAGAAAGATTTGTCTGAGGACTAGCACAGTCTCACTGGGCTAAAGTGTGGGAGGAGACATTTCAGCACACAGCCACTTGAACTGAAGCACTCATTACCCAGTGAAGCTTAGAGCCTGGACTCCTGAACCCTGATAAGGGGTTCATCTGAGCGGAAACTTTCTCTCATACCCTAAACATCTAACCTTGAGTCAGGATTCCAGAAAGCCCTCTCAGCCAGGAATTAAAGAGACCTAGAACTCTTCCATTTTGACTCCCAGGACCTCCCCAATTGGAACAACCACAATTTCTGCTAGGATAATACCTAATAGAATATTGAACATAGGTGACTCTTCCTCACATCACTTAGAAACTAGCAAAGAATAATCAAATATTTCTTATAAGAAATATTTGTTATTAAGTTCATTAAATTCTTTTTTTTTCCAATTATTCACCAAACAATTGTTGAGCACCTACTAAACATGGAGATAGACAAATAAATAAGACATACTCGCTTCAAATCTCCTCTTCTTGGAAGTGCTGGAGATGGCAATCAGATATACAATTTTAAGGAACTATGGAAATATAAATGCTAGGGGAATGTGAATGAATCATGCGAGCCAGAAGAGTAGTGACCCCACCTAGGTGGATGCAAGTCAGTGATGGAATGCCCACAGTGAATCATATGGGT